>NW_020797888.1:661462-785195 GCF_003369625.1 Aspergillus mulundensis
GCCAAAGGCCTCGAGGCTCAATCTCGACCAACAAACAGTCCTGTTCACTGAACCTTTCAGTACTCAGATTCAATAACCAAAATGGCCGACGGAATCGATCGACGAGCGGATGGTACGTTAATGACTGTAAGCATGATGCGCGAATGCTAACGGCGCAAACTTTAGACAAGATGGAGTTTAACACCTCCAGGGAGGTCACCGTTGCTCCCACCTTCGAGGATATGCACCTGAAGGAAAGCCTTCTCCGTGGTATTTACGCGTACGGATACGAATCGCCCTCAGCCGTTCAGTCTCGCGCTATCGTCCAAATTTGCAAGGGTCGCGACACAATCGCTCAGGCGCAGTCCGGTACCGGTAAAACGGCTACTTTCTCGATCAGTGCCCTGCAAGTCATCGATACAGTCGTTCGCGAAACTCAAGGTATGCCGGTCAAAGACACCGCCGCGCTCCCAATCTAACCTACTGCAGCGCTTGTCCTCTCCCCCACCCGCGAACTTGCGACCCAGATCCAGTCTGTTATCATGGCCCTAGGCGACTACATGAACGTTCAGTGCCACGCATGTATCGGAGGCACAAATATTGGTGAAGACATCCGCAAGCTCGACTACGGCCAGCATGTTGTCTCAGGTACACCCGGTCGTGTCGCGGATATGATCCGGAGACGCCACCTGCGCACGCGCCACATCAAGATGCTGGTTCTTGATGAAGCAGACGAACTCCTCAACCGCGGATTTCGTGAACAGATCTATGACGTCTACCGTTACCTCCCGCCAGCCACGCAGGTGGTTGTCGTATCCGCTACCCTCCCGTACGATGTGCTCGACATGACGACCAAGTTCATGACCGACCCCGTCCGCGTTCTCGTCAAGCGTGACGAATTGACACTAGAAGGCATCAAGCAATACTTCATCGCCGTCGAAAAGGAAGAGTGGAAGTTCGATACCCTATGCGACCTTTACGATACCCTCACCATCACACAAGCCGTCATCTTCTGCAACACCCGCCGAAAGGTCGACTGGCTCACCGACAAAATGCGCGAGGCCAACTTCACAGTATCAAGCATGCACGGAGAGATGCCCCAAAAGGAACGAGACAGTATTATGCAAGATTTCCGCCAGGGTAACTCTCGAGTGCTGATCTCCACCGATGTCTGGGCCCGTGGTATCGACGTTCAGCAAGTCTCGCTTGTCATTAACTACGACCTCCCAACAAACCGTGAAAACTACATCCACCGTATCGGTCGAAGTGGTCGATTTGGCCGCAAGGGTGTCGCGATTAACTTTGTCACGAGCGATGACGTGCGCATTCTGCGTGATATCGAACTATACTATTCCACACAAATCGATGAGATGCCCATGAATGGTAAGCCGAACACCTATTGTCAGACTTTCTTGGATCATCCGACTAACAAATTCTCAGTTGCCGACCTGCTCTCCTAAACGATATGCCTCCTCTACTTCTTATCACGATCTCAGTATACCTCGGAATGCCAAAATGGTTTCAGCCAGCTACTTCATATGATCGCAAATTTTTACGCGCCATCGTAATCTCGCACACCGCATGATGGCGTGCTGCTCGGTAGAGCTGTCATCCGCGCCAGACGATCAATAGCGCACGAAGGTTGAAGTATGCGGCAAGCAGGGTCAAGGAAGAATTTCATTGGCCAACGAGCCGAACTCAATGTAGGAAAAGTTTTGAAGCAATGCCTGTGCTGATGAGAGGGGAGTTTCTGCTCTTTGATTCGACAGAGAAGGTCCTGCACCACAGACAGCGCCCTAGGTTCGTGTTTGCGAGTTTGTAATTGGCAGCATAATCAGGGGCATTGATACCGGGTTGTCAATAGTACGATTTGGACAGGATCCATGGCTGCCAGCCTTGCCGGGAGAGGGAACTTTGCGGCAGGAATCTGCAGCTAGGGCTTACTAGCGGCTATCACCTCAGCGATCTGGACCTGTCTACTCCGTACTTATCGATTGACTCAAAGGGCCCGACGGTAACTGCCGATCTAGGGTGGGTTCGTGGGCTCCAGTTCGACTCCTCTACCACATGTTGGAATGCACAGACTCAAACGTCGACTGGAATACACAATCCAGAGTGTGGTAGTACAAGCTAGAAAACCTTGCAAACTTGCAGCAAAGTCCCCGCCTTCCTTGTACGGTAATGTAGACGGTATCCCGAAAGGAGCAATACGACTGTGAGTGTGATGGTGCTGGCAGCATACTGCCAGATCAGTTTTCTATCGGACGCTCAGTCTCCGCTCTTCTAAAGATTAGCATCTTGTTAGGACCCCAGGCTTGAACAGGAACGAACTCAAGATTTGCAGAGAGCCCAACTTGCTTATTCCCGCAGTCGAAAACATCGGTTCCAATCGAAAGCAAGGGTGAAGGTATCCTGGCATACTAGGCTGACAAGGATGTGTCATGAGGGGTTCGCGTACGGAGTAAAGAGGAACAGATATCCGTATCATGCATGAACTGAGAGGGGCTGGAGCGGTCAATGATGGAAATGATGCCTGGCGAGCTTATGGGAGATATGCTGGGACGATGGTTGGATGGATTGCTCAGGTGGCTCGGAAAAGAGAACCTGAACTGGTGCATGGATCCCAACCTTAATATTCTGCACCCCAAAACACTCTGCAAGCTGCACCACGACTGAGTCACATTGTAAGTGTGTTGGCGGCCTTGATGAATACATAAGTCCAGTTTTCCAATACTGATCGTCCTCTTAAGCCAGTAGAAGTCTACGAGCGGGTTCCTTGAGGAACTATAACCAACCCGCTTTGTTTGCGCATGGACTGTGATTCAACTACCTCCCAGCATATTATTGCTCCGTATTCAGGCAGGCTGATGCAACTCTCATGTTGGTCACAGATCCACAAGATCCCTCCGTGGGAATGATTCGCCGTCTGGGCAGTTTTCTTTTGCGAACCCGCAATGCATCACCGTATTCATATTTCATAGCGTCCGAGTTGTACAAACGCCAGCCCGCGTTGTGGATTCAAGACCGACATGCATGGGCTTGGGACATAGTCGCTGAGACGGTGATACCGCAACAAGAGGTTCATTGGAAGCAGACCACAAGGAATAGTACTCCATAAAGATATCTTGAGCATCATCAGGTGAAATTTCTTTCTGCATCTTCTGCAACGGAACCGATACTTTCAGGTGGCGCAAACGTCCTCGAGCTGTTTCGGACTGGAGACAAAGGAGCATATCCAAGCGATCCAATGACTGGCACTGCGCATAAGGATATCAAACCACAGACAACTAAGTTGATGGTGAGAGAAAGCTCTTGGACACAGCAAGTGGAGGCACCAAAGGCGGTAATGTCCGGCAGTACTTAAAAAGGGAGCCACAAGCGGAAACTCCCCTGGCGCTCCAGTCGCGGCCTTTGAGCTTGGATACAGCTCCTCATGGCGAACACCCTTCCACCTCGGGGTCTCTCAGCAGAAGATGTCCCTTCTGAGAGAGCAGAAGGGAGAACTATACACCCAAGATGACTCCGACACTCCGGTCTTGTCTTCTTTCGAACAGAAACAGCCGTTCCCCCCTCTACCGCCCGACGAACTCGAAACACATGGAGATACCCCGGACGATAGCTACCCGCAAGATGATCAGGACCTAGCTTCCTCGCACCCCGATCCTGAAGTGGAAGACGACGTGGACTTTCATTCGCACTACTCTCTGGAAGACCAATCTTTCTCAGATGCCTCGACAGACTCGAACGATGACCAATCGCCAGAAGATGGCATTGCGATGCACCACCCTTTCCGGCAGTCGGCCAGTTCTCTCCACGGGCCTAACGCTTTTGCGCCTCCCTTCTACAATCGACCTCCCACACCTTTACCACCGTCTCCTTCACTGACGTCTCTCCTTCGGCCCCCTTTTTCTACTACTACTTCACGACCGACCACTCCCGACAGCTCCGACGTTGAAACGCCAAATGACACTGAAGCAGCTGTTGCGAAGTCGGCGCGGAGGGCAACAACTGTTCCTAGGGCGAGCCCCAAGGTTCCGACCTACGAATATTATGGCTTTGTTCTCTACCTCGCATCCTCATTGGCATTCCGTGAGTGAAGAAATGTCGAAACATAATCGCATACAATACTAATTCAAGCTGCAGTGATCTACATTCTGTGGTCTTACCTCCCCTCGCCTTTCTTACATCAGCTTGGAATATACTATTATCCGAATCGATGGTGGTCATTGGCTTTCCCTTCCTGGCTAGTTATGTCGATCATCTATCTCTACGTCGCCTTGGCATCTTACAACACCGGATACCTTACCCTACCGATGAATAGCGTGGAAAATATCGTGGACGAAGTGGCCAATATCGCGGTCATCGACGGAAAGGGCAGACGGCGGCCAGGCGGTGCTGCAAAAATGCGGCCTGGAGCTACCTCATTCCAGATTATGGGGCCGCAAAACCGCAAAGTCAATTGGAGGGAGATTTGGAGTGAAGGGACGGACGCTGTCCTGGACGTTCCTGTGGGGGGAGTATGCGAAGTACTATACGGACAAGAAAGACATGGCGAAGATGATGTTTGTGAAGAAAGTCCGGATTTGTAGACACTGTGATATAGAATCTATGAACTATGAAATGATCAAGCCATGATATGGACCATCCTCAGAACAATGCACAATGACAGGCACATGGTCAACCCCAGATTTCTTGGTAGGCGCGAAAATGAGACACGTTTCCAACGGTAGACGGTAGCATCGACGGTGCCGGTGATTGGTGGACGCGGGCAGCCCGCATGAACTTCACCACTGAGGTGGACAATACCACGTTCCAACAGCATTGAATCTCTTAATGCTCTCTCGCCGCATTAGAGTCTAGACAGATAAGCAACCCCTGGCTAGAAACCCAGACAACTCAGCGCCAAAGGCGGTAACCATCGCGTGGGCGGCTACGGGAGCCAACAAGAGACCAACGCCGGCGGTTACTTTGCTGCGAGGAGACTCCAGACGCGCTCCGGTTCTGTGTCCATCCCGGCTTCGACGCACAGCTTGACTTCTGCTCTTCTTTCTCTGAGCAGGACCTCCGCTCTTCTGTCCTATCGCTATCCCTGACTGTTTACCGGTGCTGGCACGGCTTGGAACGTTGTTCCCTGCCGTCTGCTGTGAGCTGTTGGCTCCAGCTCACAACAACACTTACCGCAATACCAGTTCCCGCACCGTCCACTCAAACAACCCACGCTCTCGAAAATTAGGAGCGAGACCACCTTTATTGCTTCAACTTAATTGCATTTTGTCGCTCCCCCTCTGTATTGTATGTCTTGGCAATCTCCCTCCGCCATGTCTGGGGGTGGAGGGTTCGTCGGTCCTGGCGGTGATGCGAACGGGGGCCCTCAGGGGACGGAGTACACATTACAAGGTACGTTTTTCGCGCAAAGGACAGCGCCGTTGCTGTTCTCATTTATCGGCTCAATTGATTATACTAATGTCATTGCTGCCTAGGTGTAATGCGCTTCCTCCAGACGGAATGGCACCGACACGAGCGAGACCGCAACGCCTGGGAAATCGAGCGCGCGGAGATGAAGTCTCGGATAGGGAAACTTGAGGGCGATGTCCGAACCAGCAAGCGGTTGCATGAGTCCCTGGGAAAGCATGTCCGACTGCTTGAAGCTGCATTGAAGAAGGAGCGCGAGAAAGTCCGAAAGCTCACCAACAATGAGGCTGTGGAGGATCTCCGGGATCCCAAGGAGATTGCCCGAGAGAGTATAAACTCCCTGAAATGTAACATTCACTATCTTGATTGTGCTTGTTGGTGGTTCTAACGATTGTTTCTTTCCAGCCCAACGGCCGAAATTCGACCCTCTCGGAGATCTAGACCCCAACGCTGAAACCCAACCAGAATACCGCCAGGAGACGGAACGCGACAAGTC
Source organism: Aspergillus mulundensis (assembly GCF_003369625.1). Lineage (NCBI taxonomy): Eukaryota > Fungi > Ascomycota > Eurotiomycetes > Eurotiales > Aspergillaceae > Aspergillus > Aspergillus mulundensis. Next base: position 667,350 of record NW_020797888.1, read on the forward strand.
ACGGTTATACCTATCCAAATGTTCGCAGGAAATTGCGTACCATGTCATTCCCTCCGCGCATCCACCTCCCGACCTCGGCGACCTCGAGCTCTCGAACCATGTTTACGGTAACCAGCAGCTGTCTCAGCAAAGTCTAGAAGAAGCGTACGCGTACATCATGCAGCAACGACAAAAGCAACAGGCGAGTAATATGATGGCACGGGAAGTTCCTATGCAGAATCATCAGCCTATTGTTCGGCACTACCCTGACAACATGAGCCTGTCCCGCGCCCCTAGCCAGTACAGTCTTCCGGCCACCTCGAGGGATGTTGTCGATAGGCGGGCTATGGAGCAACAGCAACTCCCGATGACAGGTCTTGAGGACAGCAGGCAGGCTCTGGACAATTCCCTTCGGGAGCGTGGAAGCTCAGAAAGACAGGTATACGATAGCTACGGGTCTCAAGCTTCAGCCGAGGATGCGTCACGATCCCAGCAAACCGAAGAAACTTCTGGTGATACTGATGGTTGGAATTTCGATGATTCAACTGAGCAAGTCGCCCCGCCCGAGCCGATACCCCATCGACCAGACGTTGATGCATTTCCGAACGCGAATTTTGCCCGACAGAAGTCTCCCGCCAGGTCTGGATCACTATCTCATCGGAGGAAAAGCTCTGGTGCTCGGCGAAAGAGCGAGGGATCAGTTGATCTCGGCACTGGAGCAAGTCCGAAGCAAGATACCACATTTAAAGTTCGATTCGCCCTACGAGGGCACTTGGATGTTGTCCGGGCTGTGATTTTTACTGGCGGTGGAAGCCCATCGGAACCTGAGATATGTACTTGCAGTGATGATGGAACGATCAAGCGATGGTTTATTCCAGCGAGTTTCGGAGCCTATGGCCATGCAGCCAGTTCCGGTAGCGACTTGGATATCGCGAGCTATTTCACGCACCGTGGACACGTTGGAGCTGTGACAGCTCTAGCTGCATGCTCTCCATCCCAGAACTTTTCGCAAGGCGGCCGCACGATCGGGGACGGCTGGGTATTCTCTGGTGGACAGGATGCTAGTGTACGAGTCTGGGAAAGGGGCAGGGTCGATCCTAAGGCCACTCTGGATGGCCATTCTGATGCGGTCTGGGGTCTATGTGTCCTCCCTGGGACGGCCGGGTCTATATTCGGCGATCAGTCAAGTCATTATGGCGGGCCGGACCGTGTCATTCTTGCATCGGGCGCCGCAGATGGTAGGATAATCATATGGGCCGTCAGCGGCCCGCCCCAGCTCTCTTCACCACAAGCTGGGAATCGACGTGCTGGCGGCAGCCGGCGGGCCAATTCGATTTCCTCGGGGTCAAACTTTCCCTCCTCCCCGCAGCCTAGCACAGCAACGACAACGCCGTTCCACTACACCATGGTTCGGCAGATTGTCCGAACGGAATCACCTTCACCGACGTGTATCAGCCCACTATCGCTCGCTGGTATCAACTTCGTGGTGTCTTATACAGACGCTTCGATCCTCGTGTACGACACGAGAACCGGTGAAGAGATCGTGGGCATGGCCAGCCTAGAGACATACGATGGAACACGATCAACAGGCGTCAACTCAGTTGTTGCGACCACTATAGGCTTCGACGGGTCGGCCGGTCTTGATCCTAGCCGGACGTTGGCGGATGAAGAGGTAGTCCACGGCGCCACTGGATCAAGTGGCGTGGAAGGCGTTGTCATCAGTGGCTACGAGGACAGGTATATTCGCTTCTTTGATGCCAACAGTGGTACGTACTCCTTACCTTCCGATCCACCCAGCCCAGCTAACTAATCATCCATAGGACAATGCACCTACACCATGCTAGCACATCCCTCTGCCATCGCCTCCCTCTCACTCTCTCCCGATGGCCGCGAGCTCGTGTCTGCCGGCCACGACGCCAGCCTGCGGTTCTGGAACCTCGAAAAGCGAAGCTGCACTCAAGAAATCACAAGTCACCGACTTATGCGCGGTGAAGGGGTCTGCTCTGTCGTCTGGAGTCGCGATGGCCGATGGGTCGTTGGCGGCGGCGGCGACGGAGTCGTCAAGGTGTTCTCTAGATGATAACGCAGTGGATGTGGCCTGATGTATGATTTGTGTTTTAACATGTCCTGCTGATTGACTGATAACTTTTCTCACGCCATGTTCTTTTGGACTCATGAATGATTGAGCGATTGGCCAGATTCCCGAGCATTTGTAACGGTGTCAAGTTACCTACCTACCTACTTACCTGGCATATGTTCCTTTCTACCCTCATGTCCTTATAGCTTGTTTTTTTTTTTTTTCTTTATTTTTTCTTTTTCTTTTGTACTGCTCGTTTCACATTTTCAATGTCGAACCGAGCCACGTATACCAAGATGTCCTGTTATTTTTATTTCCGCTTACAAGAGATACTGGTCCATGTGAAATATGATCAGGGGATGTATGTTACTATATTACCTTTTTGACGTTTGATTTCTCCTCTGGAAATATATCCTCTGCTTTTCCACGTCTATTAGGTATGATATCTCGGTGCAAATATAGATAGACATCATGGACTCGGGTTATATATATCTCAAACAAGCTCATAGAATCACCATGAAATTCAGGTATCACAACTAGAGAAAAAAAAAAAAGAATTACCGACTAGCAGTCCAAGCCTCCTTAAACACACCCCTCATCTTCTTCGCAACATCCTCATCCTTAAGCCTCTGCGCCAGATACCCCTGCAAATCATCCCAGAACGCATCCATCTCCAACACAGCCTCACCACTCGGCCCAACCGCAGCCTTCACGGTGGTCTCTCCAACCCCAGTAGTCTCCTCGGGTACCTTCTCAGCCTCACCACCCTGTACCTGACTCTGACCCTCAGCAACTCTCGCGCCTCCCATAACCATAACACCGAACTCGACGTCCTTCCCACCAGCCAGCAGCTCCTGATCGCCAGCATCGCCTACAATCTCCGCAACCGTCTTTCCAGTCCCCGTAACAGGCTTTTTCTTGTACAGGATCTTGATCTTCTCCAGGGGCACCTTGTTGTCGGCTTCGGTGGTGGTCTCGAGGATGCGTTCGCGAACGGCGTCTTTCAAGTCCGAGACGGTCGTTGTGGCGAGTGGGGTGTTGGAGAGTGAGAATTCTAGCGCGGGATTGCGCGCAGATTTAAGCGTGACCGTGATGGATTTTGAGGAGCCTGGATTTGCGCTCTTCGATGCGGAGCTCTTCTTTGGCATGGAGGGGCGCGGGGGTTGGAGGCGGGGAAGGGTGTACTGTTTGGAATGGTTAGCGCATGACCTCTTTTAAAACTGCTTCTAAGCTTGTGCCTTGAGAGTTGATGTTGAGCGGCGGGGGACGTACAGGGCCCCGAGGGGTCTGTCCTTGGTCGTGGACATAGTCAGGGCGGAGCTTGATGGGACGGGAGTCGAGCGCTGAGACGAAGAGTTTGGTGAATGCGAGTTCCGACATTGTGGCTATGCTAGCCTTGAGAGACCCGTATACAGATGCAAGGAGTTGCTTGAGTGGTATTGCGTGGGAAAGAAGTGCAATGGCAGGGCAGGACGACGGAGTGATACAATCGTTGCTCAAGACATCAGAATTACCCAATTAGGCGGCGATGAAGCTCGGCGGGTCTGCTTGCGTTGCGGCCTCAGAGCTCAGGCAGCAAGCTGTGGACCTGATACATTACACCGCCTCGGACTAATCTTTCTGCCAGGGACTACCGCCTGTTCGGCCGCAGAAAAAAGAAAAAAGTTGAAATTTCTCCCAGCTGAGAAGGCCAAAACATAACTCTTGTCTCACGACGCATTACTTTTCACAATGGGTAAAGGTCGCCGCATGAAGAAGCAGGGCCCTCCGGCCCCGCTGGATGAGTCGAAAATCACGATGCTTAAGAAACGCAAGACCGACGACACACCTGCGCAATCAAAGGCGGAAGCGGGAAAGAAGCGAAGACGCACCGATGAGGAAGACGCCGTGAAGGAAGTTCCGGTCAAGACCAAGAAGGACAAGGCCAATGGAGTTGCCAATGGGAAGGAGAAGAAGGCTGCTGTTGCCGTTGCACCCGCTAAGAAGGATAAGAAGCCCAAGAAGCAGCCGGAGCCAGAACCCGAATCGGAGGACGAGTGGGAGGACGAGGATATGTCGGACATTGGCGATGCTGAAGAGATGGATGAGGATGAGTTTGAGGATCTGGATGGAGTTAGTGATGGCTCTATGGATAGTCAGGGAGAGGGCGAGTTTGGGTTTGGCAGTGACGACGACTCAGATTCTGTGGTCGACTCAGATGACGATGATCACCCACGGCAAACAATGTTCTCGGATGATGAGGACCTTTCAGATGCGGAGGAGAAGCTGACGGCGGCTAACATCGAGGGTCTATCCCGAAAGTTGGACGAGCAAAGGCAGCAGGAAGAAGAGGAGGCTGATCTCGAGATGCAGGAAGCTGCGATGCAGACGAACATTGCTGGTGACAGTACGGACGTTTTCGAGGGTGCAGAGGGAGAGGGACTGGCTCCTAACCTCCAGTTGCTCCGCACAAGGATCACAGAGACGATTCGCATCTTGGGCGACATGAAGACGCTCGGTAAGCCTGGCAAGTCCCGCGCCGATTATACTCAGCTCCTCCTCAACGACATCTGCACTTACTACGGATACACCCCATTCCTCGCCGAAAAGCTCTTCAACCTCTTCACCCCAATGGAGGCCTTCGCCTTCTTCGAAGCCAACGAAACTCCCCGTCCTGTCGTCATCCGTACCAACACCCTTCGCACCAACCGACGATCTCTCGCCCAGGCGCTGATCAACCGTGGTGTCGTTCTCGAGCCTGTCGGAAAATGGTCCAAGGTCGGTTTGCAGGTCTTCGAGTCCGCCGTTCCCCTCGGTGCTACCCCGGAATACCTCGCAGGTCACTACATTCTCCAAGCCGCATCCTCCTTCCTCCCCGTTATGGCTCTCGCCCCTCAAGAGAACGAACGTGTTCTCGATATGGCTTCCGCCCCCGGTGGTAAGACCACATACATATCCGCCCTGATGCGCAACACTGGCTGCGTCATCGCCAACGATGCCAGCAAGCCCCGTGCAAAGGGTCTGATCGGTAACATCCACCGTCTCGGCTGCAAGAACACCATCGTCACCAACCTCGACGCCCGTACCGCATTCCCCAAGGCCATGGGTGGCTTTGACCGCGTCCTCCTCGATGCCCCTTGCACAGGTACTGGCGTTATCGCCAAGGATCCCAGCGTCAAGACCAACAAGAACGAGCGCGACTTCCTCGCCATCCCACACATGCAGCGCCAGCTTCTCCTCGCCGCCATCGACTCCGTCAACCACGCCTCCAAGACCGGCGGCTACATCGTCTACTCCACTTGCAGTGTGACAGTCGAAGAAAATGAAGCCGTAGTCCAATACGTCCTGAAGAAGCGACCCAACGTCAAGCTCGTCGAGACCGGTCTCGGCGACTTCGGTACCCCCGGTTTCACCCACTACATGGGCAAGCACTTCGATGCAAAGATGACCATGACAAGACGCTACTTCCCGCACCGCGAGAACGTCGACGGTTTCTTCGTCTGCAAGCTCAAGAAGACTGGTCCCTCGCCCACCCAGAAGGCTGGTGAGAAGGACGCCAGCGCCGCTACCAACGGCACCGCCAGCAGAGCCAAGTCGACAACCCCGGCCACAAGCGACGATGAAGTCGTCGACAAGACACCCATCACCGAGGAAGACGGCACCACTCCTGGCGAGGGATTCGGTCCCTTTGACGAGAACGACGAAGAAGACAAGGAGCGCATCCTGCGCGCTGAGCGCAACCGTCTCCGTCGCAAGGGTCTCAACCCTAAGGGTGTGCTAAACAAGCCCAAGAAGACTGCGGCACCAAAGACAGATTCGGAGTCCGAGTCAACGCCGAAGAAGACCAAGAAATCCGAGGACTCACCGGCTGAAAAGTCCGAGCTTAAGCCCGAGCAACAGGAGAAGCAGGCCGACTCCGAGAAGAAGAAGGAAAAGAAGGAGAAGAAGAAGCCCACTACGAAGACTCAACAAGTAGATCTAGCCCCTTCTTCCACCCCGCCCTCTAACCAAGAGCAGGAGAAGAAGCAGACTAAGGTTAAGACTACGAAGACGTCTGATAGCCCTGGGAAGGAGAAGACGAAGAAGAGCAAGGGACAAGGGAAAGTTAAGGGTAAGGGAAGCAAATAAAGGGAAGGGCGTTTATACCTATTTACATTCGTATAAATAATGTGCTTGTTTACGGTTCTTTAGCATGGTCGAAAAAAAGCATATTTCCAACATCTGTCAGTTTCTTTAGTACATTGTGAAATCCACGGAGGGCTTACTTCCATCTGACGAGGCGCCTAGCTATGACATATTGCGTATCGTTTATCGTGTATCTGAAGTACTAAACGTTGGAGTTGATATGATTTAAAAAATCATAGTTCAAAAACATCGGTCTAATATACTCATATCAACGATGGATAGGAACTAGACGGTGTATTTTTATCATCGCCGAAAATGGCATGATGACAAGATGTGTAGTGTATGATATAACTTCCAGGGTATGCCATGTTTCTCCAAAAACCCAAAAACGACTGAACACCAGAAACGTGGGGAAGAGAATGGATAGAAAGTAAAAACAAAAGGAAAAAAAAATAAGCAATCTAGAAAAAGCCAACCAAAGATTGCGCTCCTTGAATCGACGGGTGGAGTAGCTGCTTGCTTATGTGCGGTAGATCTTGACAACGTTAAGGATATTCTTCCGGCAGATGGGGCAGATTTCGACCTGGCGCGCGCACGTAACGCATGCACAGACATGACCGCAGTCGTAAAAGAGAGCATCCTGCTCCTCGCCGAAGCAGATTTGGCAGAGGTCCTTCTCCTCGTCCGCAACCTCCCAGTAACTGATGCCCTTGCCGTGACGCTTGCCATCCTTGTACCCGCCAACGTACTTGTTGCCGGTCTTACGCTCGACGAAGGTTCCCTGACCGTGGCACTGGTCCTCGAACCAGTCTCCTTCGTAAGTATCGCCGGTTGGATACTCCATAAGACCCTGGCCGTGGCGTTTGCCAAGAATGTAGTCGCCCGTGTAGGAAGCAGCCGAATCCGAAATGTGCTTGCCCTTGCCGTGGTAGTAGCCCTTGACAAAGTCACCGCTGTAGAATTCAGATGTGAAAGTGGCGTCGACAGTCTTTGTGCCGGTAAAGGCCTTCGTGGGGTGGTTGCGGGATGCTGCCCAGAGGTAGCTGACTAGGTGCTGGGGGTTGGCGAAAAGGCCCTTCTCGTTGTATTCGGCGCGCTTTGCCTTATTAAGCTTGTCACCAACGATGAAGCAGGCACCGTCAGCGGGATTGATTTCGAATGTCTCCGCTGAGGCGAGGGTGTCAACCACAGTGCCGTCAACCTGGTGCCAGACCTGGAAGTCTTTGGTCGTTGGCCAACCGAGATGCTTGCGGATAGCCGGCTTGATTGTTTCCTCCTTCTGGGAGAAGAACGATCCCACGGTGCGGAGCGACTGCGACTCAATGTCGAAGAGCTTTATGTAGTAATAGACGTGCTCCACTGGCAGGACAGCCTCCCGCTCTGCAGGCGTGGCATCTTCTGTATTGACTGTAGCCTCCGTAGGTTCTTCCACGGGCGCTGTCGTCTGCTCCTCAGGCGGAGATGACTGAGCAGGCTCCTGTTCTTGACTGGCGGAAGCAGAATGGGTTTGCTGTGCTTCTTCATCCATCTGTTCAAGGTCACCCGCGATAATAGCCGCGATCACGGCATCATTCTCAGAAGAAGTAACCTCGTTAGTTGCCGTTCCGACTGTTTCAGTATTAACCTGGGAAGTCTCTGCAACTTGGGTCGTTGAGTTTGAGTTCTCCACGTTCTCGTGATTGGACTCAAGAGTCGACGGTGCTGCTTCGTTCGTCGCAGCAACCACATCTGCTGAAACTGCGTTGGTTGACGCCTCGCTCTCTGACAATTCAACCGCAACCGTTGTCGTATCGCCGGTGGTTTCAATGATTGCGGGCTGCTCCGCAGCAACCGCGACCGTCTCATTTGAGCTTACGTCCACAGTGTTCTGGCTTGCATTGCTGGAGGAGCTTGGCTCGGCACCTTCAGTAGCTGGAGCGATTGACACGTCGTCCGAGGTCTCGGAACCGGGACGCTCAACAACAGCTTCTTCGGGTTTGGAATTGACCGCAACTGGCGCCTCAGGATCTTTCATCGCAAAGTATTTGGCGTCTCCATCTGACACAACTTGCATCCAATAACGGACGGGATTCAATGGCAGGTCGACGGTAGCTGTGAGATCAGAGACACGTTTGAGGGATACAGTTGACCCAGAACTGTCACGCCCATGGCCAATCTGCCAGAGGCGAACATTTTCCGGGTTGATCTCGGCACCTGCACGTGTGGAAGCCCAAAGCCCAATCTTCTTGCGAACATCGATGAGGTTTGTAGAGCGGGGCACAGTCATGTACATGACATTGTTTGCGGCCTTGGCTTGAGACATGAGATCGTATGAATCAAAAAGACTGTCAAGCTGATCATACTTTTCCAGGGAATAGACTTCAACTTGGATATCCTTAGCCTCGGCTCCACCATCAGTCTTCTTGGAAGAGGCGACATCACCAGTCTCGTAATATTGCTTTAGGTCTTCCGAAACTTCCCATGGGCCTTGAGGACCGGGTAGGAAGTCTTTGACGACATCACTGCGGATATACATGACCGCGATCGCGATGTCATGGCCCGTCTTGTGATCAGGTGTTTGGCCCGGTTCCAAGCCAAGGTGCGGCCCTAGAGCCGTCTTCCGAGTCAAGCATTCCACTCGGTTGTCACTACCATCGTCGAACGCCAGCCATTTGGTACCAGGGCCGCCTGGACGCAGGATACTGAAGAACTTGCCAGAAGTGCGCCGGCCACGGTGGACAATGTACCCGTAAAGGACATAGTTTCCGCACTGGCCGTCCAGAAGCCATGGCGACAAATCCACTTCTTCATCCGGTTCTACTCGGTTGTAGAGTAGACGCCATTGACGAGCACCCTTATCCAGTGTCTGGCGACCCAACTCGAGGTGCAGAACCGGTGGTAGGACCCATTTTCCTGGCTTAGCACTGAGATACAAACTGAAGGCCTCGCTCGTGGTCTTAGCTTTGTTCGCGGGCACACAAATACGGGAATTGAAGTCTTTCGGAATCGTGTGCACAGGAGTCTCTGAAACATCCGGAGATAAGGAGGCCAGCGAAGGGCTGTCGAACAACCGTGCAAGCTGCTCTGCCGCCGGGGTACCTGCGAGCTCCAACTCCAAAGACCGGCGCAAGCGTTCCCAGAACTCGCAAACGTCACTGGACTTCTCATGCAGGTTGCTCAAGGTAGTGGTAATCGTGTCTGTGTCGACGTACTGAAGTGACTGGTCTCGTCGACGCAACTGCCAGAGGAACCTTTGCAGCGCGTCGCACAATGGCTTGGGCTTCACATCACAGTTCGTGAGGTGTTCCAGGACATTCACACTCTCAATGATTCTGGAGAATGGAGCGATGTGCAGCCAAGTAGCTAGCCCAGCAACATCTGCGCTATGGTTGATGACGGAATCACCAAGTGACCGGTAGCCGGTCAAGCCAAGGCTGTCCCAAGTGGGCTCAGAGTCACTAGGGTGCCACCAAAGTGAACGAGTGGGGTCCTCAAAAATCCGAATGTACGCATCGAATGCTAAGGTGTCATTGCGAAGCAATGCCTGATGCTGGAGGCGCTGACGCCGATGAATCTGGTCCCATGGACCGTGGAAATTGGTCCACCCCCAATCCAGGTTGTGAGGGTTGAATTGGTGGCAGGAAGACTGCATCCATGCGGTGCGCGGCTCATCTGGATTGTATACAATGACTCCAATCTGTGCGGATACTCTCCAAGTCTCTTTTGCTGGCTCAGCTTGGTCAGCCGCCGCTGGATATTTACCCTTGAACATCTCGGCCCAAGCTTCTGGGTCCTGGGTCTTATCGAACTTGATGTCTAGGTCGGTGTTCCTGGCGTCTAGCTCAACGTCTGCAGGGCCACGGAGAACCTTGTACTCCGTCTCAGGAAAAGTATCATCCGGCTTCGGCATGGTGGATGAGCATTCAATGTAGACGCTCAACGAGCTAACGTTGTTGCCGCGAGGAAAGAACTTGATCGTCCACCAGTATCCCCCGATGTATGCCGGAGGGGAACGCATGATTTTGACCCGGTTAGGGTTCTCCTTGGTGCCCCGAACACCCTTAATCTTCCATGTGAGGCGAGCCTTCTCTGCGGGACGGTATTCCGGGTCGTCGAGAGCGGGGTGGAAATTCTTCTCCCAATACTGGTCTACGAGAATCGACGATGGTTAGACAGATAACATGGATCGTAAGAGCGATAAAAAAAAGAACTCACGATCTTGAGAATTGTAGTTCTCCTGTGTCTCAATCTCTGCTAGTTCAGCATCATCAGGAGCTGAGGTATCCTCCTCTTCTTCTGCCCAATAGGCATGCTCCTCTTCTTGTGTCGGAACAGACGAATCGGATTCGGCTGACGGTTCTTGAGCCTCACCCTCTTGGGGACCTTCGGCTTCAGGTGTAGGCTGAGGCTCTGGCTCCGTCGGCGGCGGTGATTCGAGAATGAGGGGATCTGTAGGGAGTGGAGATAACTCTTGAACTATTGTGTTGATGGTGACCGGGTCTGAAGGACGGGGATCGCTGTCGAGAGGGAGCGGAACAGGGAGTTGCTCGACAGTAACTGCACCTTGTCCGTCCATGTTGACAAGAAGTATGCCGAACGGCGGGTATGAAGTGGAGACGATCAACGACAGTAGACGAAACGAAGAAGAGAACGAAGGGAATTGCAAACGCAGAAGAATGAACTTGCAAGGCGCGAGAGAATATAATGAAGCAGAACAACAGTGAGTCACTCAAAAGGCAGCAGGCGCAGCAAAAAGCAGGCAGAAAGAGAGAGCTGACTGCTGAGCGGGTGGAACACAAGGCCGCGATAAGAGGCTTATCTGTACGGGGTAACAGCCGGGGAACGTCCGTGAGGAACAAAAATCCGGGGATGTTCGACGAAAGAGAGGGACGAGCGATGGTTCTTGCAAGGATGCAGCGAAAGAAGTGAGTGAAAAAAAGAAATCCAGGAAAAAAGGCGAAAGACAGACGAAAGCCAAAGAAGCGAGAGTGACTGATGGGAAGTGCAGGCGAGGCTGTGAGAATGAGGCGGTACCACGGCCAAATCAGACACGCTCACCGCTGGTTCTGCATACAGAAGGATTTCTACAATTCAGCGTTCGGGGTCGCTGGTTCTTATCCATGTCTCGTTGCCCCAAAGATTTCTTATTCATCCTCATCGGACCTGGCCTGGCCGCGCTATGGAGTATCTATCGCCACCGTCCCTCCCGAGCCTCCCTATCTCGACTAGGATCCGCCAGGCCCAAAGCGAATAATGCGAAGGGAGGAGAGATCAGCCGCCGGAGTTGTTGAAAAGGGCATCCCCACTCCCTTCTGACAACGTATTTTTGCTTTTGCGCTCCAGTTGGGGATAGATTGTCTGGTCCGTGGCAACGACTTCGGAAAATCAAACTAAATGCCATTCGTCTTGTCGGCCCCGTCAGAGCCGTGGCGATCATTGGAATCCACGGAAATAATCCACTCAACCGATCGATTTCCTATATGCGATGTTCTGATTCGTCAGATGTTAGCTGCTCGCCTACTTGAAACTTTGCCCCTTCCCCTCCCCCTCTGCACTTCTGCACTCCAGACGCCGGAAACTCGGGTCGGATGGTATCTCCCTTTGTTGAAGAGGAGTTTCGTTCCTGAGGCCTTATCTCTGGTTCGTCTCCCGCTGGGTTCCCACATGCTCGGTTTTTTTCCTGCAATCTCGTTCGCCACGCACTCGATTGTCGAGCCCGAATGTGCGCCGAGAACGGTCGGACGTCCAAGCGGTGGGGTCGATTTGTTGTTATCGAAAAAATGATACGGGTTCCGACTGCGGTTTTATGCAGCATGACCACCCGACCTGTGCCAATAAAAAGCTAGTTTCATTGCTAGACGGGAATGCGCATTATCCACGTCAATGTTGAGATTCTTCTCCAGCGGGGGAGGATTGACCGGCTCGTGCGAAGGTGGCTGCGACAATGAGAGGGAACACGACGGTTGCTTCCGCGTACACCTTGACGGACTGACCATCCGCCTTGATTTTACCCCAGCTTACGGCCTCATCCGGACGAGCTCCAGCGTCGCTACCATCAAATTCCTGTGCGGTGTTGATGTAAACGGCGTGTTCCGCTCCGTTTCGCATTAGACAAGCATTGGCAATGTGGTGCTTGACGATTCCTCCACCGAGGATAATCATTCCTGCGCGGGCAGCCCGTACAGCCATCGTATTGATGCGACGCAGGTCATCGACGATGTCGACTCGCAGTCGTTTGGGGGACGCACGGAACGTGTGGAAGTATAGCATATCACCAAGTGAGCCATCGGTGAGGGCGGGGCAAAAGATTGGGATGTTATTTTTGGCAGCCCAGTAGAGCACCGAGTCCTCGTGGTTGATCTCTCGGCCTAGCCGCTCAATTATACGGCTCGGAGTCCAGTGTAGCTCATCCTCCTCGTCTCCTGTCTCCTGGGCCTTTTTGTTGGCCGCCTCTTGCTCCTCCAGCATTTTGTCTAGGATAGGCACCAGCCAGTCTTCAAACGCACAGTAGTTGCTGTTGGGGACGATGAGATTACCGATTCGATTAAGGCCTTTTGCTCGGAGACCAGCACCAGGAGCCGTGAAGTTGCCCATGTACGTGGGAGCCAGGCATTTGATCAAGTCCTCCTCAACTCCACCGGCAGTTGTAACAATGGCGGAAACATGGTTATGGCGAACTAGATAACGGATACTGTCTCGCAGTCCGGAGGAGATCAGATTGGAGGTGTAGCCGAGAAAAATTGTGGTCTTGTCGCCGGTTTCAGGATGACGATACGCGCGCTGAACGACGGCATTGATCAGCATAATTCAGATCAGAAGCTCAAAACGAGGAAATTACCATCTCATTGATGATACGTGATGCATCAGCGACAGCGCTACTCTGGAAGCCCATGTGCTTCATGTTATCGACTAGCTCTGCGACAGTGATATCGCGGCCCAGGTATTTCTCAAAGTCTACCCCGCTGACCCTGTGAGTCCCCTCAGGGACGGGTTCAGAGGCGACAAGGACCGCATTGGTGGCTGAGGAAGGGGGTGCATTGCTCGGTTGGCTTGACATGATGATAGAACAAGTTGTACTCTGGAATAATGGATTGTGTCTAGCGACTCTAGCCAAAGCAATGATGCGGGGAAGAAAACTAGTACACCAAAAATAAAAAAAAATCACAGAAAAGACGTTTGACGCCTGAGTGGTAAGGCCACCACACCAGCGGATAGCACTAACTTCATTGGGCTTGAATCAAAGTTTGCTGGCGCTGGAATTCCCCAGTCCTGCCTGAGAGCTAAGGCATGAACTTGGCGTCTGCTAGCGCTGGCTCAAACCTTGAAGGGTCTCGCCTCAGGCACTAGACTAAGCCTCGATTAGTGTGAGGTGACAAAAGTCGCCCAGCGCCTTTAGGGGATCCGCATTGAAGATTGGAATCGGTTTCAATTAGGTGGAAGCAATAATCCCTGACCAACAGAATCCATCCCAGCTTTCTCAGCTTGCAAATGGTGACTGGTTAGCGACGGGCAACTTGCTCCTCACTCCTCTGATTCCTCTCCATGATCCGGGCGAGATCTTCATTCCTCTCCCTTCCCTTTAAACTTCCCTTTCTTCATCTCCTTTTCCCCTCTATTCTTGACCCTCATTCACGCCATTTTGACCCGACGAACCGGGTTTTGCGCCAGGACCACACCTAGAGTTGAAGTGAAGTTTCCCAAGTCGAATATCGTGGGCCTTTCTGCCACTGCAGTTTCAGCTCCTTGCAGCGTCCCTCGCGCTGTTTGCTTGACACGTTGCGTGCGGTTGGAAGGTAAGGAGAAGTCCATCTGTTGAATTTTATGCTCTCTTATATTGGTGCCTTCCAACTGTCTTGTCCACGGTCGCCTTGGATCTGCTGTCTTTGTCACACATGGTACATCGAACCGCATCGATTCCCATTGACTGGCGGCCGAAACGCCCATCCCGTGATGGAAACGATATTCCGTTGGGATGGGGCTTCTTCCCGTCCAACAATCAGAACGTCGGTATCATTCTTGAATTCCTGAGACAAAAACAACGCCAAGTCGAGTCCAAGGCGCATTGTTCAGTAACCTCGAGCTCCTCCCGGAACCGGGGCGCCTCTGCAGTTTCCTGATTCGGCTGAGCTGATTAGATAATCTCGAACATGGCCCGAGCTTCCTTCATTTCAATGTCACGTGCTCCCCACATCCTTTCGCCCTGCGCCGTGTTGGCGACGAGGCGCCTGGTCCCCCTGCCTTTGATCTGAATTGATTTTCGAATTTGACGTTTCTTGATTTTGCTGAGAATTATATCGCAAAGATCAAGTACATGACTAACCTGCTGCAGGGCTCTCTGCCAGGTTGATCGTTCCGGATAACTTCTAGCATGGTCCGGTGATGTCTGCGCGATATCCCCAATCGTCTGGGTTCAACTCCCGAGACCGTTCCCCTCGATATGATCGTCGACCTCCCGCCGGCCCTCGTGGCTCTGACGATGTAGGCTTACCCATGGGACGAGAGCCTCCCAGAGGGCCGAAGGCTTTGATTGACCACCCTCGAAGCGCGTCTTATGGTAATCGAGGACGAGGAGGCTACGGCCGAGGAGAATTCCGTGACAGAGACCGTGACCCGAGAGAACGCGACCGCGATTTTCGAGAATCTCGCGATGGACCACCACCGCCATTTCGTCGCGATATTGACCGGGACCGGAACCGTCGTGCCCATGATTTCAACGCCAGAGATCCGCGTGACAATTTCGGCCCTGGCCGTCGCTCGCGCTCACCTCCTCTCCGCGACTACCGTGACACTAGAGACCTTTCTGGCCGAGACCCCGATCTCGTGCGGATGCGTCGCGGCTCGAGAGACAGTATGATGTCTGTATCTTCCGCAGTTCCTGACGGCTCTTCCTCTGTAGGCCATCATTCCCGCCCTGGCCCGATCCGTGGCCGAGGAGGCCGTGGCGATCGAGATGGAGCGCGTGGGCGCGGTGGCGGTCGGATGCCGTACATGGATGATCGCGATTTCAGACGCCGGAGTCGGTCTCGCGACAATCGATGGGATCGAGAACGAGACAGGGACCGCGACCGCGACCGCGACAGAGATCGACCGCTTGACCGTGATCGGGATCGAGAGCGTGTGAATGCCGATCGTGATAGAGACTGGGACATTGATAGGCGTGAGAGAGACCGTGATTTTGATCGCCGTGATCGATTTGATCGCCGTGATGAGCTGGACCGCCGTATGGACCGTGACGAGCGAGATAGGCCCGCGGATTTGTGGAAGCGAGACCGTCCACCCAGTCGAAACGAGAACAGAAATTCTAGCATTTCATCCCTGCCATCTGTTGCACCACCTCCCATTCACCCTGGGGTGGCATTAGCAGACAGGATAACTGATCCGTCGAGTGTTGAACACCCTCGAAAACCGTCTACGGTAGAACCTTGGCGTGACATGGAGCGACTCGAATCTTTACCTTCTCGGCCGGATCCCATGAAGGAGTTCATACCTCCCGTTCCAAAACGTCCCACACCTCCCGCTGCTCCTCAGGTCCCAGCTTTTGGTTCAGTAACTGCACCGATTCCGGATTTGCCTCCAGAGAAGCCTCCTGTCGAGACACCTGCGGCGGCCCATTCATTGTCAAAAACCGAGAAAGAACGCCAGGAACCTTCAGCGAGACCCCAGATGTTGCCACCAACAGGACCAAAAGCAGACCGCGGTTTGCCTCATCAAGTAGCCGAACAACGCGCCCGGCGTGACGAGACGAAACGGGATGAGGCTTTTGATCACACTCCGAAGCAGGAAAGCCCCGTGCGGACCTTCAAGCCACCCCAGACATTATCGGTCGGTCTCCAGAAACCAGTAGAACTTTCTCCACCTACTGCTCCAGCAGCCATGGTTACTAAAGACAGTGCAATTACCCCCGAGTCCTCACCTAGCAAAATTGGGTCAACCACAATTTTTCCGGATGCAACACGGGGCCCTCCTTCGGCAGGACGATCTGCGTCTCCAGGATCGCTCACATCGCCTCGTATGCATTCTTCGAATATCCCTACTGGTCCCCGGGCGCTTCAACAACGGCCTCCACCGTCCCGTGGGCCTTCCAAAGGTAATAAACAATGGGTTCGACCTGGCTACAGTCGTCCGCACTTTGCGACCAGCCCGACATTACCGCCGAAGAGAGATTCCATCGATAGTCAGCACAGGAGTTTGTCTATCAGCGAAGAATTCAAGCACGACATGAAAATGGATATCGATGGGCAGATAACAAGCCCAACTGCGAACAGACACCCCAGTAAGGATAAGGCTATGCATGAGGAAAAAGAAAACTTCCCTATCCCTGAGCCGTCTATGGAGCCGCCTATGGAGCAGCCCACAGAGCATCAAGATCGCGCCCCTAGTCCTCCTCAACGTCCTGCAAAGGAGGTTTCTCCAAAGCCCACCGAAGAGATAAATGATGATGTCGTAATACCGGACTTTGGGAGATCTAGTGATGAAGAGGAGGATGAGAATGTCTTTACTCAGGAGTATTTGGAGGAGAGAAAGCAAATTTTTGAGAAGGACATGAAGGCTTTGCGTGCAGAGATGCCCCCCTCGCCATTGGAAGATCCAAATATTGTCTCGCTACTTATGCGAATCCAGCTGTTAGGATTGATCGCAAAGGGGGGTCAACCTGAAAAGGCCCAAGAACCATTAGCTTCTACGGATGAAGCTGTTACGCAAGAAGTACAGGCAACTTCACAAGATACCGACATCGACAAGAAAACGGAGGAGCATGAGCCACCAACGAAACTGGTCCTAGATTCGCTTCCCGACGCAGTATCTGTCGCGAACCTTCCATTCCTGCAATCGGGACCTCCTACGCCGATGTCTGATCTGGACGTTTACCATGAGAACAATTCCACCCATGATCGTATAAAAGCCATTCTGCGCGGGGAATTGATTGATCACCGCAAGTCTATCGCTAAGAAGAACGCGGAATTACGGATGGAATGGTTGAAACACTACAAGCAGTGGAGGTATAGCGTATGGGAGATGGACCGTGCAAAAGAGAAGGAGAAGACCTCTGTTACTCCGGGGCTGACTCCTCCTCCGGCCCCGCCTCCACCAGTAACGCCAATTCCCGTTTTGGAGAGTCGCTCCGAGGGGCGCCGATACAAGGGTAACAGCGAGTTGGATTTCCAGAATGCTCTTCGCGCGTCCGAGATATCTGCGCAGGAAGAGCTTGCGAGACGCCGTGAGAACAAGGCTACTGCGCAACCAGATCTGAATCGTGAGGCAGTGATCCCGGACATGCTTGAACCCCGGGAAGCCAAAGCCCTCATATTCAAAGATACGAATAACATCGTCGATCCATCCCAAGCCATGGAGGTCTTCGGCTTCATGCCACCGCCGAATGACTTCACAACCGAGGAGCATGAAAAGTTCACGGATGCCTTCATGGCCTTCCCCAAGAAATGGGGGAAGATTGCCGAAGCCTTACCAGGGCGGGATTTCAAACAGTGTATTGTTCACTATTACTTGACCAAGGAAGAGATCAAATATAAGGCCAAGCTGAACAAGCGTTGGAGCCGCCGTGGCCGTGCGAGAAGATCTGCCAGACCCAAGTCCAATGCACTCATGGCCGATCTAGGCGTCGTCAAACCGGATTATGAAGGCGAGGAAGAACCGACGCCTGTGACCGACACCGGCCGCCCACGCCGTGCAGCTGCTCCAACGTTTGGAGATACTTCTGCCGATGCTGATCAAAGCGCCAATGGCCGTCGGGGCAATGCAGCCAAGGACGGCGATACAAGTGAGAAGCCTTCGGGAAGACGCGGACAGCGAGGAACTGGCGCTCGGGGTGGCCGCAGAGGCAAAGCAGCTCAGCAGCAGCAACAACAGCAGCAGCAGCAGCAACAGCAACAGCAAGGCCCCTTGACGCCACAGCCCGAACAACCGAGCTCAACTGCGCCAACGATTTCAGCCACGGCTACGCCAGCTGCAAACATCCCAACGATGCCTGCTATTGCAAGCGCAGAAGTGCCAGATGTGAGCTTAGAAGCAGGTGGTGATGTTGGTATAGTGAGGTTCAGAGACCAACTTGAGGGTGATCGGGTTGATATGCCTCCGCGGTCGAAATCGGGTAGGGGTCGTCCTCGGGATGATCGCACGATTTACACTTTCGAGCCTGGACAGTTAGTAGGCTTTGTCCCGCCAGATTCGTCCACCACATCAAACACAACCAGCTACTGGTCAGTCCCTGAGGTGCGCGAATTCCCTGGGCTCTTAGCACACTTTGGTAGGGACTTTGAGGCTATTGCTAATCATATGAAATCAAAGTCCACCCAGATGGTGAGTAACATGCGCCGTACTCGAATGCCGTCGGTAATGCCTCTGCTAACAACTCATCGCTATAATCAGGTCAAGAACTACTTCCAACGTCGTATGGATTCAGGAAAGACGGACTTTGAGGAGATTGCAGCGGATGCGGAGGCAAGAAAGTCCCGTGGAGAGCCTACGGCCCCGCTGCCAACATCAAGCTCCACGTCCAAACGTCGTTATGAAGCCACGCCTTCTGCCGTGAGCGTGTCTAGGCCGCTTGCTCCCCATACCGAGGCAACGCCGGAGTTTGACGATAGCCGGTTTGCGCCCACTGTGCGACACCCTGCACTGTCCTCTCAGCCGGTATCACTACATGCTCGCTCTCTTCATGAGCGTGAGCGCAGCATTTCTCGATACCCACCGCTCGCGCAAGCTAGCAGTGCGTCATTGGCGCCTCATTCGCCCGCCATGAATATGACTGAGGAATCGTCCAGGGCAATCCATAATCAATCAGGATTGCCACCCCGAATGCAGGGACCGCGCCTGGGATATTTTGAAGATAGACCGACTGTGCTATCCCATCCAAGTTCCCGGACCCTCGATCACCCCATGTCTTCACGGCATATTCCTGCCTCGGGCCCTGAGATGTCAAGGTTAGAGTCACTTCCGAGTCAAGGATTCAGAGGCGTAGATGTGCACGGATCGCCTTTGCTGGCGAGTCAGGGTGTAGCCGCACCCCCACACCAATCCTACCTGCAACCGTTAGCCCAACCGCACCCCCAGGCGCCGCCGCTTATGTCTCACGGCTCACACTCACGCCAAACTAGTTTAACCAAGCCTCCCAGCTCCCCACTTCAGGCAATGGGAAGGCATGAGTCGGAGTTGCCTTATATCCGACGTGATTCAATGAGCCAGAGGTCCTTCTACCCGCTATCTGCGCCTCACGTTGGCGTCCCGCAGCCGCATCCCATCCTGTCCCCTTCTCGGGATCCCCTGCGCACGGCATTACCCCCGGCGGAACCCTCTGAACCACCTCGCCAGGTGCCTGCGAAGCGTTCGAACATCATGAGCATTCTGAATGACGAACCCGAGGAACCGCAACCCAGAAAACGGTTCGCAAGTGATCAAGCTTCCTCTGTTCCCGCAGTAGGCTCTCCTTCGCGGCCAGTTTACACTGGAGGCTCCTCGCTCCCCCAGCCAACACGACAAGAGGAGTCCATGCTCTCAGCCTCTCAGCAAAAGAGCTCAGCATACCCCCAGCAGAGTCCGTACTTGCCGCCCTCCCGTCCGTACTCCGAGTATTCGTCCTACAATTCAGCAGCAGCAACTTCGGGATCTGCTGGGAACACCGATTGGCTGGGACGATTCGATCCTCGAGGCCAGCAGGCATCCCAGCAGCCGTCCTCGGCTCCTCCGCCGCCTAGTAGTCGCCCGCCCGCAACGCTGACGTCGCAATCCCCGTATTCGCCTTTTGCCTCTGGTCAAACGCCGTCGGGTCAGCTATCGAATCTGAATGCCCCGTCTCCTGTGCCAACTCCGCCGCCGGTGCCGGTTTCCCAGCGGCCGTCGTACCCTGCTTCTGTGTACGCACCATCACCGGCGCCACACCCGCAAGCAACCGGTGGAGGGCCGCGCGACATGCCTTCTCAGGGCCCCATGTACAGATCGACCATTAACTCTCCCACGCTGCGGAATGGTCATGTCGCATATCCGACGCGTCCTGGACTCTCCTCGACCTCGTCATATGGTTCAACCACACAGAGCGTGCCGGTAGCTGCCCATATGTCGGGGACGCCCCAACAGCATCCAAGTGGGCCTTCAGCATATCAGCACATGCAACCCTTGGTCGCGCATCAACCTCAACCCCACCGGCCACATATGGGGCTAGCCGGATCGCATTATGGTCGCAACACGCCGCCTCCGCAATCCCAGGCGTCTAGAATGGCGCCTCTATCGGGTCCGGGTTCTCAGCAGATAGGTCGCTCATACACCCCTCCGTCAGTCTTGCAGCCAAATCCCACGAGTGGAATGGCCTATGCACCGAGTGGGCCTGTTAATCCCCACCCTCTTCAGGCACGGCCGGCGGGTCCTGGCGCTCTGAACGAGCCGCTTTCCGGACCGCATGGAGGATCGGCCCATCATCGGGTTTATAGTCAAGGGTCGAATCCATATCCAGGGCCGTTGCCATCCCAACATTCCAGTCGATGAAGCAAACCTCGTATTGCCTCATATTGGAATTGATATGGATGGAAGTCATGTATTATAGGACGTTCACTACACCCACATATTCCCTTCTTCGTTATTCTCTTTCAATGAGCTCGATGTATTAGGCAGATATGATTTTATAGCTATGAGTTGATGTACAGTAGATGACTCAATAGATCGGTTCACGATATCCGACCTAAATGGTCTCCTCCGCATGGTCGCTGTGTCTCTGGTGTTCGAGGCGAACGCCATCGGCCTCACCGCAGGTTCATTCGGGTATTTTGGCCAGACTGCATGCCGCTGTCAGCGTCAACAAATGGATGATGATCATGACGCACGACAAGAATGCCGAGGATGTCTTATGATTTCAATGGGAGTTGGAGTCTCGGCTTCTTGCCTTGGTAAGCTTGATGATGATGCTAAGCGCAAGTCATTATATTGGCGGTACCTAGCGTATCAGGCAAGGCGGGAGCATTCCTCCTTCTCTACAGAGAACTCGGCGTAGGCCAGAGTACGAAGACATGTTATAATCCGTCTTACTCGAAGACACAGCAAAGTCAGATAGATCGATGTTGATGGCGAGTCATGTTGTGCGTGCATTGTGCATTGTGCTTGCTGACAACTGCCAGGGGTGATGTCACCTTCCTTAGCGGCACCAAAACCAACGCAGAAACAAGTCGACCGCGGTCGCTTCTCTGACTGTTGCATCATCTCTGGAACCCCTGGATGCTCTCTCAACGAACAATATTCCTCCATACTTTGACAAACAAGACACGTCCTATCATCCGCTCTCCGATTTCCCCGGTTCCCCGCTGTAAGCGCCGCGGTCCACATCCCATCGCGTCGTTCGCGTCGTCGCCATCGCTATCGCTCGCTATGATGTCGTGGAAAGACTGGGGTCCGGCTCTCGAACCGTGGCGGAGCCCATAGTCCTCTTGGCCAGTCAATGACAGTCCCCAGAGACCATGCAATCTGACTCGGGTGGTTCTGCGAATTGACCATGGACAAATTGCGAGAACCCGGTCATCGCATTACTGCCGCGCATAACGAGTGGAATTCAACCTGTCTTCGTCCCCTTTAGCTTGAGACTATGACGTCGAATGCCCGTGTTACTCCGTAGGAGTCATGGGCTACAACATCAATATCGTGCGGGATGAATGCTGGGTATAAGTGTGGAGTCCTGTCACTCGTTCCTGGGAATGAGACTCAATTGTGGAGGGTATGTTTGATTGCCACAGATCGCTAGCAGTCTTTTCAATGCGATCGGAATCCATCTCCTATACTTTTTACACATCATTATCCTTCTTGCTTCTCCTCGACACATATCCGTCTACCCCACATCGTTGACAATAGACCCGCCTGCACGATGGCGGTTGAGGATGATGTCCAAAACCCGCTGCACACGGGAATTGATACCGAGAAGGATGAGCACCATAACAGGAAAGAGTCGACCAGCCCGTCCGAGCAGGCTGACAACACCCACGCCGAACATGCTTCGCAAGTGTCCAGCAGCGAGAGCGACTCTCGCGGTAAGGTCAGGCCGGACGGAAAGCGAGAACTAACCGAAGACGACGCATACGATGCACTTGGGTTCTGCTTTCGGTGGTATAAGAAGTGGACAATCCTCACCGTCATCTTCGTTGTCCAGATGTCCATGAACTTCAACAGCAGCACCTACTCCTATGCGGTATCTGGGCTGACGGAAGAGTTCAACATTAGCAAGCAAGCAGCGCGGACCGGTCAGATGATCTTCTTGGTTGCCTACGCCTTTGGATGTGAGCTTTGGGCACCATGGAGTGAGGAGTTTGGCCGATGGCCTATCATGCAGCTCAGTTTGACGTTCATGAATATTTGGCAGATCCTTTCAGCATTAGCCCCGAACTTTGGGTCCATGCTTGTTAGTCGTTTTCTGGGTGGTATCAGCTTAGCTGGAGGCTCTGTCACGCTGGGGATGACTGCTGACATGTGGGAAGCCGACGATCAAGGCTTCGCCGTGGCATATGTGGTGTTGTCGTCTGTGGGTGGTACTACAATTGGACCCTTCTTCGGTGGTATGATGGAGCAGTGGCTGCATTGGCGATGGAATTTTTGGATCCAGCTCATCTTCGGCGGCGTTACCCAGATCCTGCATCTTTTACTCGTACAAGAAACGCGCTCAACTATTCTTCTTGATCGGGAGGCCAAGCGCCGCCGCAAGACCGGCGAAGACCCCAATGTCTACGGGCCCAACGAATTGAAGTCCCCAAGACTTGACTTCAAGGAAGTCCTGGCTATTTGGCGCCGACCATTTGAGATGTTCCTGCGTGAACCAATCGTTCTTTGCCTCTCTCTGCTTTCTGGTTTCTCCGACGCCCTGATCTTCACCTCCATCGAGTCGTTCGCTCTTGTCTTCGAGCAGTGGGGCTTTGACCCCCTGAGGATTGGTCTCTGCTTTGCAACGATCATCATAGGATACCTCATGGCCTATGTAATCTTCATACCCGACATCTGGCGTCAGCGCAAGATCCGCAAGGAACAAGGGAATGCCGCTCGCTTGCCAGAGCGCCGCCTCCTACTTCTTCTGTTTATAGCTCCACTGGAAGCCATCGGACTTTTCGGATTCGCGTGGACGACGATGGGTCCAGACTATAATCACTGGATCGTGCCTCTAATCTTTATGTTCCTGATCGCGATCGCCAACTATGGTATATACATGGCTACGATCGATTACATGGTCGCCGCTTACGGTCCGTACTCTGCCTCTGCGACGGGCGGCAACGGGTTTGCTCGTGATTTCCTCGCTGGTCTGTCCGCCATGTATGCGACGCCGATGTATCAAAACATTGGCGGCAGATTTCATTTGCAATGGGCGAGTACGATTCTCGGTGTTTTGGCCATCTTTGTCACTATCCCAATCTATGTCTTCTATTGGAAGGGGCCGCAGATCCGGGAGAAGAGCAAGTTCGCTCAAACCCTGGCGGCAGATCGGGCGCTTCATGAGGGTAGGAGGGTTAGCTATATGAGTGGGAGGGAGAGGCCCTATGCGGCTTGATTGGTCGGATATGGTTTGGTGAATGTAATTGTACGCATAATGACTGATGATGGTATCTTCTTGTACTATCCTTTGATGAATATATATATAACAACTATTACTCCGCCTTGGTATCTTTGAACACTCCTTGCTGTCAAAGTAGATATAAGCAATCTGCCTGATGGCCTTCTAAGCGCCATTTACTAATGGATTCGTTATCTTTGGCTATAGTCTAATCATCCTGGCCCTGATCAATCCAAGTGATGCTCGGGGCCATGACCGCCACTTCCGCAGTGGGCCTCGTCCGGCGATAACCGTTGAGCGCGGAACAACTCCCGAAATCCCGCCCTGTCAAGCATCTCCTCTTCTCAAACCCCTTGAACCATGCACTGTGTGGCTGATGCACTGGGACAATTCGATTTTGCGAGCGGGGATGATGCGGACAAGGCCTCCCGGACCCCGGAAATGTACCGTGCACAGAAGCAGCCACAGACGTCGACTACAGCCGCCCTGGCCGACAGCCCGAATCCGATATAAAGGCCGTCTCTTTTTTTCCTGGCTGTCATCACGGTTGATTTCTACACTCCCCCTCGAGATATATTTGACCTTCTGGGACTATGGCGCTCCAAACGGTCGGCATCGCTGTCGTCGCTGTGATCTATTTTCTCATCCGCTACTTCAACCGCACAGACGTCCCCAAGATCAAGGGTCTGCCTGAGGTCCCTGGGATACCAATCTTCGGCAACCTCATCCAGCTCGGTGACCAGCATGCAACGGTAGCGCAGAAATGGGCGAAGAAGTTTGGGCCTGTCTTCCAGGTTCGCATGGGAAATAGGGTGAGTCTGACTGGTGGTGAAAGTGAGGGGAAAAGTCTAATCCAAACTACAGCGCGTCATCTTCGCAAACACCTTCGATTCCGTCCGTCAGCTCTGGATCAAAGACCAATCCGCCCTCATCTCCCGCCCAACCTTCCATACCTTCCACAGTGTCGTTTCTAGCTCTCAGGGTTTCACAGTTGGAACGTCGCCGTGGGATGACTCGTGCAAGCGCCGTCGCAAGGCGGCAGCCACGGCGCTGAACCGCCCTGCTACGCAGTCTTACATGCCGATTATTGACCTCGAGTCGATGTCGAGTATTCGGGAGCTGTTCAGGGATAGCAAGAACGGAACGGTGGACATCAACCCGACGGCGTACTTCCAGCGGTTTGCGCTGAACACGAGTTTGACTTTGAACTATGGCATCCGAATTGAGGGCAATGTTGATGATGAGCTTCTGCGTGAAATTGTTGACGTCGAGCGCGGGGTCTCGAACTTCCGGAGTACCAGCAACCAGTGGCAGGACTATATCCCGCTTCTGAGGATTATCCCGAAGATGAATCGCGAGGCTGACAGTTTCCGTGTGCGGAGAGATAAATATCTTACCTATCTTCTTGATGTCCTCAAGGATCGCATCGCTAAAGGAACGGACAAGCCTTGTATTACCGGAAACATCTTGAAGGATCCCGAAGCTAAGCTTAACGACGGTATGTAGTCTACCATCTCTCGACCTCAACATACTAACAATATCCAGCCGAGATCAAATCAATCTGCCTGACCATGGTCTCTGCCGGTCTCGACACCGTCCCCGGTAATCTCATCATGGGCATCGCCTACCTCGCCTCCGAAGACGGCCAACGGATCCAAAAGCGCGCCTACGAAGAAATCATACAAGTCTACCCGGACGGCGACGCATGGGAAAAGTGTCTCGTCGAAGAAAAGGTCCCCTACGTGACTGCCCTCGTCAAAGAAACCCTCCGTTTCTGGACCGTCATCCCAATCTGCTTGCCGAGAGAAAGCACAAAGGACATCACATGGAATGGCGCCGTTATCCCCAAGGGCACCACCTTCTTCATGAATGCATATGCCGCAGACTACGATGATACGCACTTCAAAGACCCGCACGCCTTCGAGCCAGAGCGCTACCTCTCTGCAGCATCCGATGGCTCGGGGACACCCCACTACGGCTATGGCGCCGGCTCGCGCATGTGCGCTGGTTCGCATCTTGCTAACCGGGAGCTTTTCACTGCGTATGTCCGTCTCATCACGGCGTTTACGATGCACCCAGCCAAGAAGGCTGAGGATCGGCCCATCCTCGATGCGATCGAATGCAATGCTATTCCGACGGCGTTGACGACGGAGCCGAAGCCCTTCAAAGTCGGGTTCAGAGCGAGAAACCCGGAGTTGGTTGAGAGATGGATTGCAGAGAGCGAGGAGCGGACAAAAGACCTGAACTAAATTTCTTGTCTCGAATTTCTTCTTTTTCTTTTTTATGTCAAGAATCTATGATAGCATTCGGTACGGACTACGGAGTAGTCTACTTGGCGATGTCGCAGCAATTAAAAACTAGGCATCCATTAGAAAGTGAACAATATCGAATTCAAAGACAATAGATTATCAAAATCCATAGTAAATGACACCAAGGCAGCCACAAATCTTAGCATCTCCAAGGCAGCTCCTCCTGATCGACACCGCAGCGGAACCAATTCCATTCCCCGCATTTTCCCCAGTTTTCCCAACGCTCAGACCGCCGGCCACTGACGACCGCCACATTTCCAACCTTCCATCTCCAACCATCTCGACACTTGTCACTTGGCTACTCGCTCCCGCAACTATCCCTGTCGCTTTCTGTGTTTATCTTGACGACGCTTAGCATGGACCCGTCTATTGCCGCGCATCATACGAGTATCTGGGAGCGGAGTCCCGATGAGAGTGTTACCATTAGTGTTCATGGGGACCGGGAGCGCGAGGTTGAAGTCGACGCGGCGCCCAGGAAGAGGAGGAGGAAGTACATTGCTAAGGCTTGGTGAGTCAAGTTCTTATTGTCCCGGGAAAAAGTTCTCAATTTTGCTGACGAGTTGAAGCAACGAATGCAAGCGACGAAAGATTAAATGTAACGGCGAGCGTCCATGCGGGAGATGCGGAAGGCAGCGGATATCATGCATCTACGACAATGCCCATGAGCCTGGGGGCAATGAGACAATGTGAGTAGTTGCTGACCTCGTTCGAATATCTGCTAATTGGCTAGCGGAATTGAGCGGTTGTATGAGCAGATGAACGCCATGCAAGCTCAGATCAGTGCCCTTACAGCATCTGTCCATGCGCTAGCCCAGAATAACGCCACTGGTCAGGGGTTGCGTCAAGAGGCTCCACCACGACTACACCGACGTTTTTCCATGGCGGCAAAGGAATTGACTTTCCAGGGCCCGACCACGTCTGGCTTTAGCTTCGATCTGGCGAAGTCAAGTCTCAAAGAGCGTGGAATTGAAGTTGAGCGCAATGAAGATATGACGCGAGAGCCATCGCCATTGCCGACTCCACCGTCGCCGTCGCCCGGATCCTGCCATGTCGGAGATCCCTTATGGAGCATCAGCAAGACGGAAGCTCTCCGGCTTTGCCGGGTGTATGATGAGGAGATGGGAGCTATGTATCCGGTGGTAGAGCTCGATCAGCTCTTGCACAATGTTAACCTGCTATATGGACCTACCGACGCAGGCTCCTGGCCTCGAGCTCCTGCTTACCCACAAGGCGATGAAGGTTTGGATAGTGACGACGTGAATATCCTGCGGCTGGTGTTTGCCTGCGCTCTGACAGCAGAAGCGAGTGGTAGTAGTGAATTAGCGATGAGTTTGTTTGAGACTGTTCGAGACGCTGCCGACCACTATGTCTGGGCGGTCCCCGAGATCAAAAGCATCACGTTGCTGGCACTTGTGGTAAGTTAACCTCCGACGAAAGCAACGAGGCTGACAAGTGTAGGCGATTCTGTACTTTCAAATCGACGAGGAGACTCTGGCGTGGCGGACGATCGGGATTGTGGAACGCATGTGCTTGGAGAAAGGGCTACATCGCAGAGAAACACTGAAGCACCCGGCTATCATAGCAGCAGGAAAGAACCGAGTACTTAAGTTATTCTGGTCGGTGCGCGTACTGGATCTGAGGTGGAGCTTTGGAACCGGCATGCCGTACAGTATTGATGATTCCGACATAGATCCATGGCTTTCAGAGCCGGAAGAGGACTCGTCATACTTGCGCGTAATGATTCGGTATAGTCGGATTGCAGCAAAGGTGTGGAGGTTCATATCAGCATTCAACAACACCAACGAAATCAAGAAGGACGAGATGAATTACCTAGACTGGCAGGTACAGCAGTGGGTCGCCACGCTTCCGGACTCTCTGCGTTTGCGGAACCCATCAGGCTATGCAGAAGGCGAGACGCGAAGCCTTCGCCGACTCCGTTCCTTGGTGTATCTTCGAGCAAACCAGCTGCGTATGCTTATTCATCGCCCTGTCCTTCACTCTGCAGCACATATGATGCGCTTCCCGGCCGAGTCGCAGACCGTGGTCGACATGGCCAAGGACTCTATCCGATTTATCACCCAGCTCCACGCATCGTCAGACATATACCAGCTGCAGCAGGTGGTCTTCAACTGGTTTCTAGTGTCGGCATTGATGGCATTGTTTCTTGCTGTCGCCCAGATACCCAGCCAGTACAGCACCGCTTGTCGGGAGGAGTTTTATATGGCGCTGGAGCTGGTTAAAGGGGTGTCAACACGGTCGTACATCTCACGGCGGCTGTGGAAGTCGATCAAGGGACTTCGTCGGCTTGGACCCCAATTAATGCATAGGCAAAGCGACGGTGATGGTGCTACCGTTGAAGGCATCGTCGATCAGGCAGTGTCGGCTGGTGCTCAGAGCCAGACACCAGATGGAGTTCAGATGACGCAGGAGCTGAAGGAGTGGTTCGAGGCAGTCGGCAATCTGGAAGATCAAATCATGGGAGTCGGATCGCTCGACGCTTTCCAGGAAGGGTATATGCTGGATTACAGCAACGAATTGTCAAGCATGATGAAGGATTGCTTTTGACCAAGATAGGCTCGTCGGTTGGTAGAGGCATAGATTGCTTTACAACTCTCCCTACTCCCGGCCGTACAGGAAGGAGCTACCCGCAGCTGGAGGACGTGAGGTCACCTACGGAAGGAGCCATATACGGAAGGAGCTACCCTACAGGTGTTCCAAGGTTGTCCCGACCTAACCCGTCTTACCCGGAGCTGGCCGCTCTTTCTAGGTATAAGCTTTTCGGATCGGGTGCCCTCGGGACTCTCTGTGAAAACAATAGGGCAGCAACTTAAGAGATCTGGAAGTATGCTCCGAGGATTGGTAATCCAAGGCAGCTGCGACCCTACAAATATCTGCATTTTCCCGTCTCTCGCTCCTTCCTTTCTTTCCTCCTACATCTCTCGCCATCTTTTCAGCCGTCTACTTCTACACATATACTTCTTCACACTTACTTCTTCACTTACTGTGCCATATACCTGCCATCTACCTGCCATCTACCTGCCATTTACCTGCCATTTACCTGCCATTTACCTGCCATTTACCTGCCACTTACCTGCCATTTACCTGCCATCTACCTGCCATCTACCTGCCATCTACCTGCCATCTACCTGCCATCTACCTGCCATCTACCTGCCATCTATCTGCCATCTATCTGCCATTTATCTATTGGCGAGCTGGTTGGGCTTGGGGTTGCCCCCGTAAAGTCCAGCCAGCTTGCCATAGAGCTGCCATCTATCTGCCATTTACTATGGTGGTTGGTTGGGCTAGGGGTTGCCCCCGTACGGTCCAGCTAGCCACCATAGACTGCCATATTTTGCCACTTATTCCCCTTATTCTTCCTTTATATTCATATCGTAACTACGACAGCCCGGTTTTATTTATCCTCTAATTAGTTGGTAAGCCCCACTAGCGCCGGGTATTACGGGTGTTAGTAAGCATTACTTCCGCACCCTATAACTTTTTATTTACCCCGGCCACTATGCTTTAAAAACCATGTTTTTTATATATAGTGCTTGCTTATAATTTTAGTAATTTTTTTTATAATTTTTATAGTTGCCCTTTTTTTACTTTTATAATTATAAATATTTTTTTATATATTTATTATTTTAGGGGGCCTAGTTTATATAAGTTAAGGGTATTATAGGTAATATTTTTATATAAACTAGGCTTATAAATTTACTTATTATTAAATAAACTTTAATTTAAAAAAGCTTTAATTTTTAGGCCCCGGTATACTAGCCTTTATTTAAGTATTTTATTAATTTTTTTACTATTTTTATTATTTTTTTAAGCCTTTTATTAAGCTTTTTTTAAGCGCTTTTTTTAATTTTATTAAACTTTTTTTTTATTTTAAATTATAGCATAAGTAACTTTCTTTATATATATGCCTTTAACTTATTAATTTTTTTTTATATATGCTATTATACCGCCCCTTATATATTATTATTTTATTTTATTATATATTTTTTATATATTTAGTTTAGTGGTTTAATATTAATTTAGGCTAGGTTTATTATAAATTATATTTTTAAGGCTTTGGGATTTATAGGTGCTATTAATATTATTATTATTAATATTATTATAGGGTTTAGTAATATTATACTATTTATAATATATACTTTTAGCCGCCTGTTAATATATATATATATAAATAAGGCATGCTATAATAGTATATATACTTATTATAAATACTTTAATTTTTATTTTTTACTTTTTGTATTGCGTAATAATTTTAGCTACTTTATTTTTATTTTATTTATTTAATAATTTTTAAGCTATTATTTTTTAACATGCCTTAGCCTTAGCTTTTTATTAATATTATATCTTATAATATTATACCTTTAATTTATTTTATTATGCTTGTGTGTGGGTTAACCCTTTTTAAATATTTTTAGTATAAAATAATTAAATTTTTTTTTATACTTTTTTATTATCCACCCTATATATTTTATAAACAGCCTTAAGTATTTATAAGCATAATAAGTGGTTAGTACGTAAATAAAAGTTTAGGTTAAGGTAATTAATATATTTATATATATTTTAAAATAAATTATTTAGGTTTATAAGGTTTATATTATATTATTTAATAAATAAATTATCCAGGCTTTTATATTAGGCTATATAGTTTATATTTTTAGCTTTAATAAGTTTTATAATAAGTAATAATAATAAGTTATATAGGTATAAAAAGATGGGTTATATAAGTATAAAATTAATAGTTTTTATATTATATATTTTATTTTTTTTAGTACTTTTTTATATTATTTATTATAATTAGCCGCTCCCGGTCTTCTACCCTATTTAGTATAATTTTATTATTTATTTTATTTTTAAATATAGCTTTATTTCCTATTTATAGTGCTTTTTACCCTATAAATTTAATTATTTTATTATGCTTTTTTATACTTTATCTAGTATTTTATTTTTATTTATTTTTTTTATACTTTTAATTACTAGTATTATGGGCTATTTTCCTACTCCTTTATTTTTTTATAAGACTTGTAAATTACTAATTTTTAAAAAGGGCTAAGTATATTATAATAATAGCTATAACCCCAGGAGCTATAAGCACCTTATTTATATAATTAATTTTACTTTTATATACTCCTGCTTAGTATATTTAATTTATTATTAATAATTTTTATTAGCCTTTTTTAGCCCTAAATATTATTTTAGGTATAACTATTATTTTTTTAATTTACTAGCCTATGCCTCCTGCGTTTACTTTATTTTTATTTTTTTTTATATTATTATTAATTTTAGTATTAAGCCCCCTAGTGCTAGGTTCTTTAGGCATAGCTATTTTTAAATTAACCTAGTTTATATTAGTATTTATGCTATATAATAACCTTTTTTTTATTCCTTATAATTAACTATGCCTAGCTAATTAACTAGGTGCTATAAAGCACCCCTATTAGGCCTAGTATAATTATTAAATAATTAATAGCTACTATGCCTATTACAGGCCGTGCTAAAAATATAACCAGCTTTAAATAATTATTATTTAAAAGTGTTTTACTTATAAAAAGGTTTTAAATCTAGCTAATTTACTAAATAAATATATTTTTTATTAAAAGCTTTTGCTAGATATATTAACACAGGCTTTAAAAAATATTTTAGCTATAATTACTAGTTTTTTTAAGCATGGCACTTAAATACTATTAGTTTTAGGCTATATAAAGGTTGCTTGCCTAAGCTATTATTTTTTATTTATAAAAAAAAAGATTGCATGGCATTTGGGTGCTTTTTTTAATTATATTAATAAGTATTATAATTTTTAAAAATATTATATAATTAATAATATAAACCTTTAAAATAATTTTAATCCCTACCTAGAGCCTAGCCTTAACTTTTTAATTTAATAAATTTTTAATAGGAACTCCCCGGAATATAGTAGGTTTATATATAATATTTAATTAGTTAATAGCTCCCTTACCTATACTAGTTTATTTATAAAATATTATGCCCGTGCTAGTTTTAATAATATTAATTATATATTTTAAATATAAAGGTTTATTTATTACTATATAAGCCCCCTAGGTAATTTATAAAAAAGTAATAATATTATATTTATATAAATATACTAGCTTAATTTTATTAAGGCCCTTAAATACTATTTAGGGCGTAATATATTTTTAAATAAGGTTAAAAAGGCCCTAAAATAAATTAATTAGTTTATTTACGCGTGTAACCCGTGGTATAATATTTTTTTTTAAAGCTAAGTTTATTTTTAAGTAAAATATAGACCTTAGCTTCCTGCAGTTAACACCCTAAATATAATTTATAATTAATAATAAGCTAGGCAAGCGTTATAATCTTCCTTTTTAATTAAAAATATTTAAAATAGGTATTTTTATACCTAATATTCCTATAATTTCTTTTTTAAAGTGTTAGCTTAACCCTGCTATTACTAATAATACTTATTTAATAAAAGCTAAATAAAATCTTATTTTTTTTTTAAAAGCCACTAAACTTATTTAATAATTTTTTATTAACTAAGTTATACCTTAAGATAAACCCCTATAATATTAATATTTTTATTACTAAAAATAAAAATAATCCGGTACCTTGGCGGTTTTTTACTATAATTAATTTTAATTACCTATTTTATTTACCACTTTATTATATTTTTTTTTATGCTAAGGGTAGGATAGGCTACTCCTATAAATAAAAAATCTATATTTTAATATAAACTAAATAAGAATAAAGTAAGAACTAAAACTAGGTAATAATAATTATATTTTACTAATTTTATATTTTTACCTGTAAAAAAAGTTTTAATATTTTACACCAGGGTGGCATGCTCTTTTAATAGTTTTTAGTAAATATTTAGCTATATATAAAGAATTTATATTTATTTAGTATTTATTATAACTAAAAAACCTATTATTTTACTAATTATAGTAGTGCTTCTCGGGCCTTAAATAAAGGTTATAATTTAATATAAGTTAATAAGTATATATTTTTAGGCTTTAATTACAAGGGCAGTAACTAGTATATATATAAGTTTTATTATAATTTTATAACCCTAGTGCTGTGGTATAGCACCCTAACTTTATTTATTACTTTTATAATTAATTTAGGGTGGGAGAAGGTTACTAAAAAGCTTATTTAAAATAATAATAATAACTTAATATAATACTAGCAGGACCGGCTAAATCTAGTATGTTATATATTTTATATAAAAAATAAAATAATACTTTGGAAATTTAAAAATAGTGCCTTTAGTAAGTATATTACTTATTATTTTATTATTAAGTTTTAAAAGTAAGGCTTACCTTATTTTTATATTTTTTACTAGCTTAAGCGGAGGTTTACCATATAAAAAAATATTAATAACCTTATTTTAGCTAAAATCCTTAACTTAAATATTATTTTTAAAGGGGATTTTAATCCCAAGGCCCTATTTAATATTATTAAGGGTAATATAATTTATAGGCTATATAAAAAGCTTAAG
The DNA here is from genome assembly GCF_003369625.1 of Aspergillus mulundensis. Classification (NCBI taxonomy): domain Eukaryota; kingdom Fungi; phylum Ascomycota; class Eurotiomycetes; order Eurotiales; family Aspergillaceae; genus Aspergillus; species Aspergillus mulundensis. The sequence goes on from NW_020797888.1 coordinate 700,814, forward strand.
CTAAATATACTATATTATTTTAATAATAATAAAAAGCCCTAAAAATATAGCAAAGGCTTTTTTAAGCTATTTTATTTTAAAATAATTTTTTATAAAGGCTATTACCCTAAATACTAATAATATAATAATAGTGCCTATATTAATGTTCCTAACCTAAATAATAAAAAAAAAATAATCTAAATAGGTAATAAATAGGTAATGCCTTATTTTTCTTACCTTTTTTATTATTACCATGCGTATATTAACATAAAAGTTATTTAAAATATTTTAGCTATTAAGTATATTTATAAGTATATTTACAAGGGATTCCCAAAGGCATGTATTTAGTTTAATATTATTAATAAAGTTACTTATTATATTAATAATTAATTTATTAGTGCCTTAAAGGCTATATAATATTTAATAAAGTATTTTATTTACTTTTATTATTTATTAGTTAAGCAGCTTAAAATCCACGATAAAAATTATAATAATTTTATTTTTAAAAAAGACTAGGTAAAGAAGCAGATTAGAGAAAAGGATAAGATATTAAAAATTACTAAACTAAAGGCTTTTTTTAAGTATAATTAAGTAAACCTTAATAAAAAATCATGCCTGTATTATAAGATACTAAAAATATATATTTAGGATTTAAAGTATATATTAATACCTATTTTTACAGGCTTTATTAACCCTTTTATTTTACTTTTAGGGCCTAAGTATAAAAGCCATGTTAATAAAAATTTTAAATTAATTAAATACTATATTTTAGTTCTTTTTATAAGAATAAATACTACCTTTAAATACTTTTTATAATTATTTATAGCTTAATAAGTTTCCGGGATTTTTATATAATTAATAATTATATATTTAATACTTATAAAAAGGTATATATTACCCGTGGTATTATATTTAAAAAAAATAAGTAAAACTTATACTTTAAAAATACCTATATATTATAAATAAGCAAGGCGCTTTAATAAATATTTATTTTAGCCATGGTTTTTAGTAGGCTAAAAAATACCTTTGCTATCTAGGCCAAGTATAGTTCCTAAATTTATAAAAATTTATTAAGGTAAGTTAAGTAATTAACTTTAAATTACCCTTAAGACTAGACCCTTAATTAAGTAGCATGTAACTATAGTTTATTTATTATTTAGTAATTACTTAATAATAAAAACAAGGCCTTAACTAATTTTTAACTACCTAATTTAATTAATACTTGGGGTGCTTGGCCTTAAAATCCTTTTATTATTATTAAATATATATATAACTAGTTACTACTAGCCTAAAATATAAAGTATAAAAAGGTATAACTAAATATAAATTAGTAATTAATATATAAATAAATCCTACACGCTATTTAAAGCTAGTCTAGTAATTTTTACTTTTTTTTAAATAATTTAGGCAGCATAAGAAAGACCTTTATATACTAAATATTATATAATTAATTATATTTTAAGGGTTAAATTATGCTTTACATGGCCTTAATTAATATTATTACCTAATTTTTTTTTAGTAGGCAAACTATATATAAACACCTAAAAATCCTGGTTTTACTTAGCCTAGTAAAAATTATTAATATTAATACTAAGACTTATTTAGCCAAGCTTTTTTAGTATATAAATTTAATTATTTAAAATAAAATATTAATAATATTTTATAAAATATTTAACGCGGTGGAAAATACTCTTTAAAATATTTATTAAAATACTTAGCTATTTAAAAAAATCCCGGTGGTGTTTAGGGGTGATTTTTAGTAGATTTTACTAGTAGTTTCTATAAAAAAAATAAAGGAAATTATAAAAGCCATAATATATAATACTAATATTTAATTAAATATTAAAGTATTTTATTTTTAATAAAATATGCGCCTTTAATATATAACTTTAAAAAATATTTAATTTAGGAGCTAGCTATAGATTCTATGTAGGGATTTTATACTAAAAGGCTAGATTTAACTCCCTACCTTTATTAATATAAAATTTAATTTATTAAGTTTAGTAAAACAGGTTTATCCGCGATTAGCTATTACTTATAAAAACCTAAAATATTTTTAAGGCCGTGCCATCCTAATAGCGCTAAATATTATTATTTAAGATTTAAATAATATCTTGCTTAATTAAATCCCGCGTGATAATCTAGTTTTTTATATAAAAAATAAATATAATATTACCACCCTAAACTATAAGTTTATTATAATAAAAATTATGTAAAATTTAATCTTAGCTACCCTGCCTTTATTTATACTATATTTAAAAATTAAAGTTCCCTTAATACTACTTAATAACCTGGCCCTAAAAAATAGCTTATATAATAAAACTTGGATAACTTTGCTCCGCGCCTTTAGCTAATATTTTAAAGTCTAGTTAAATAATAGGTAGTTTAATAGTAAAAAGCGCCTTATTTATTAGGTTAAACTACTTAATAAAAAAAATAATTTTTTTTATAAAATTTACTACCTTTAATTTCCTATTTACCTTATATTTATTATAATAATTAATAAGTTACAGGGCTAATTATTAGACTATATTAGGGTAAATTTTTAAGATTTAGTATTTTTTTATAGCTAGCTATATATTACACTCTCCCGGGCAATTAATATTAGGTAGCTTTTAGTATTTTTTAACTTTAAAAATAAAAACTAATTAACTAAGAATATTATTTATAATAAAATATTAAATTATATAAATCTAGCTAGGAACCCTAAGTAGTTTTAGTTTTTACTTTTTTATATTTACTTTTTATTTTTATTTTATCTTACTATGCTTATACTAACTTTTTTTATTATATTTTAATTTTAATTTTATATTACTATTTTTACCCCTGGTATTATTTCCCACTTTTTTTTTAATATAACCAGACATAGCCTTTTAATTTATATTATTAGTAATATTATTTATAAAAATAATATTCCTAGTTTTAAGTATAATAAAAAAATGCGCATGGTTATTAAGTGGTTTAATAAGCTTAACCTTATATATATTAATAACTAGTTTACCTAGTTTAATAATACTTTTTTAGTTATTCCAGGCCCTAACGGTCTAACCCTTGTTATAAATATAAATAATTTTTATATATAGGATAGTAATTTTTTTTTAAAAATTTATTTTAACTTTTTAATTAATACTACTAACCCTATTATAACTCTTGCAGGTATAGTTAGTATAATTTACCAGGCTAATATTAATATTTACTAGGTTTTTAGTATTTATATTTAAAGTTATCGCGGGAGGAAAAAACCCTAGTTTATAAAGTTTAATATTTATTATGTTTTATGCCTAAGTCCGCGTTAGTAGTATATTATTATTTTTATTATAGGCTATTAGTATATAATAACTAGTATTATTATTAAATAAATAACACCTATTAATAAAAGGTTTATTTATATTTTAGTAATTATTATTAGCTATTTTTTTAATAATTTATAGGCTAGGTCCTAGGTTATACCCGTTATTATTAATATAAAAACCTTTTTACCTATTATTATTTCCTAGTATATATATTATGCTTTATATTTACCTTTACTAATATATTTTTATTCTTAATACTAAATAATTTTAAAAAAGTATTATGCCGGGCATGCTACTTAGTAAATTCCTTAAAACTAATACTAGTATTAATGCTATTACCTTTTAAAACCTTAGTAGTTTTTTATATATTAGTTTTTTTTTATATACCACGTCCCATGCTAATTACTCCTGTTTTAGCCCGCGTGTTAAGCAGGAAATTAAGGGTTTTATTAATAAAAGTATAAAAGTAAAAAAAGTAAATAATTATAAGCCTTTTTAATTTTTAATATTATTATACTTCTTAGTAAAATATAAAAAGGCCCTAAAAAATAAAAATAAAAAGTTAAAAAAATAAAAGTATAAGGACTTAAGGGCTTGCAAGCTTAAGTATAAAAAAAATAAAAAATAATTTAATTTTTATATTTTTTTATTTTTTTTTAGTCCTAATAATAATAATAACTTTATATTTATTAATTAATATTAAGGGCGCTTACTTTATACATGGTTACTTTTTTTAGGTATTACTAACTTTTTTATAAAAATTACCCCTTTAAAAACTTTTAAGGCTGCAGGAAGGGGTGCTAAAAAAAAGTAATTATATACTTAGTTAAGTAATTATACTTTATTATTAATATTATATTTATAGTTTTTTTATAGTACAGGGTTAGTAATTAAGCACTATTTTAAGATTTAAAATTAATAATTACTTATTACTTTTATACTTAGTTTAACACCAAGCCCTTTTTTTTTTCTTAACGGATTTGGTTATTTTAATAACTAGTACCTTAATATATATTAAGTGCCTGCCTTTTTTTTATTAAATATATTTTTAGTATATTTTATAATAAGCCATGTTTATTTATTAGGTTTACCTCTTAAGTTTACCCCTGTTTTACCTCTGGTTCGCCCCTGTTTTAATACTAGTTTGCCTACTAAGTTTGCCCACTAAGCCCTAAGCCCTTGGTTATACTAGTAACTTTAGCTATCTGCCCCCCTTTAAGCCCTTGGGTATACTAGTAACTTAATAAAGGGCCTGCTAACTAAAAAAATTAAAAATACTTGTAGTAATATAAAATATAGTAAAAAAATTAAATATCTAGATTTAGGTTTATTAGCTTTTTTTAATTTATTAGTAATTCTTAGTTTATTAAAGTCCTTGGGTTTATGGTTTATATTTAATATTAAAAAAAAAAATAATAGGTATTTAAATTTATTAACTTTAAATTTATTAATTATTTATTATACTTAAATAAACTAACTAGTTTAAACTAGTTAAACTAATATAATATATTTTAATAGGGCTTATTAGTCCCTTATATAGCAAGGCCACCCTAAACCTTGCTAGTTAAAAAAATAAGTTATTTTTAAGTATTAATATATTAGCTTATCCCCAGGTATTAGTATATTAATATTATTAGCTATTATTAATATTATGCCTTTATACCTATAAAATATTATTAGTTATTATTTTTTTAGCTAACCCAGGGTATGGCTACCTAAAGATTATTACTTATTATTACTTTATATTATTATAATATACTACCTATACCTTTATTATTATATAAGGGGGGTATATAAGGGCATAACTTAAAGTATTAATAAAATTTTTTATTATTTATTATTTTTTTATATAAAATAAATAATATATTACTTTTTAAACTTTAGGTTAAAATAAAATTACTTGTTTAGCCTTATAACACCTTTTAAATTAAATTCTTGTAGTTAATAACTACCTAAAATAAGTATTTAAGCATAATATATATTTTTTATAAGCTAAAAATCTTTACTATAATAACTTTAGTTAATTAGTATATAGCTAATAATAAAGTATTATTATTTTAATAACTTTTTTTAGCTTAGCCCTAAGCTAACCCCTAATACCTAAAGGCATGCCTAAAGGCATGCCTAAAGGCATGCCTAAAGGCATGCCTAAAGGCGTAACACCTAGAAATATAATACTTAAAAAAAAAAAGCTTTAATATAATAAGTTTAAAAGGTTTAAGGCTTTAAAGCCCTATTCTAGTAACTTAAAGGCCACTAAATATAAGGTATATTTTTAGTTAGGTATAATACTAGCGGCTATTAAATTAATATATTTATTAAAAATAAACCCCTGGCCAGGAAAATTTAACTTACTATTTTTTTTTATAACACGCTAAAATAATGCATATTTATTATTTTAGTAAACATGGCTTTTAAACCTTAATACCTTAGTATTTTTATATATATTATAGGACAGGGGTAGTAAGTATTTTTTAACTTAATTTTAATATTTTAACTTATTTTAATATTATAGCTAAAAGTATTAAAGCTAAATTTAATTATAAAAAGTGCTAAAGCTAAATTATATAAGTAGTTTTAAAATAAGCTAGCTATTTTAATAACGCTATTAGCTTTTAATATATTATAAATTTTAGTTAATATATTTTTTAGGGTAAATAACCTTATAAACCCTAGGTACCTATATTTTAAAATATTAGTATAAAAGTGCGGTGCTAAAGCACAGTAAATTTAATAAACTTACTAGTATAATATATACAAAAGCCATGCCCTAGAGGATAGCTACTTTTAAAAATATTATATTATTTTCTTACCTTAAAAAAAACTTTATATTTTAGGTTTACCCTATAATAATAAGCTATTTACCTTATTAAAAGCTTAATAATTAAAGCTTATTAGCTTGTATAATAACTAGTTAAATATAAAAAAAGGTAAGACACTTTTCTAAACAAGCTAGTACTTAATATTTTAGGTAATTAGGGTTTATAAAACAGTTTTTACTAGTTATTAAATTTATTTACTATTATATTTAGCAAGGGCCCTACTTTATTAATATTATTTATAAATAATTATTCCCTAGATGCCTCTGCCACTAAAATACTTAAGGCTAAATATTTAAGTTAGGACTTTAAAAACCACCCCTAATATTAATAAATATACTATTAATATTATAAGTAATTAAAAACCTTTTTAAGCCCCTAGGTATACCAAGAACTTAGTAAGACTTTTTATTTAATATAGGTATATTTATTTATTACTTTATTAGTATATAAATAGCCTTTAAAACTTTTTTAATCCCTAGTATACCTTTAATCCCTAGTAACTTTTTAATCCCTAGTAACCCTTTAATCCCTTGGAAATTAATTAGTTATAAAACTATATAAAATAAAAAGGGATATAGCCTATAGGTTAAAAGCCGGAGGGCTATAAATAAGTAAATTAAGTAAGTAAACTAAGTAAGTAACTAAGTATAAGCTATTAATATTTTATAAACTTTAATATTAAAAAACTTACACAGGCTTATTTTAGTTTACTTTATTATATAATTTTTAATTTATAAAGTATTTTTACTAGGTGCTTATATAGCTATTTTTTAGGGTTTTACTAGGCCAGTTTTAATATATACTTTTTATTAAAAGGTAGCTATTTATAACCTTTAGTTAGGGCCTTGCTTTTTTTTATAATAAGTATTACTTTAACTATTATTATTAAAAAACAAAGCTAGCCCCTAAATTTATATTATTATTAAATAAATACTTTTAGCCCAGGGGCCGGCCCCCTAAAATTTAATAAATTTATACTTTTTATAAATATACCTGGCCTATTACTTTTTTTATATACTAAAGTAATAAAAATTATAACTTTATATAGTTATTACTTTTTTAATAATATATTTAAAAAATATAATATAAATAAATACTACTTATAATACCCCGGGCTATAAATAATTTTTTTAATATTATATTTTATACCTATTTTAGTTAGCCTACTTAAGTAATTTTAACTTAAAAGCTAGTAATTATAGCTTAACTAAATTTTATAGCTATTTCCCCACGCTATAGTATATTAAAATATTTAAATTATGCCTAGTATAATATTATACTTCCCCCTGGAGTTTAATATTCCTTATAAAAATAATTATATTTTTAAATTATTTAATAATAATCTTATTTAATAGGGAACCCCTTTAAGCCCCTGGTATATTAAAAAGTTAGTAAAACTTTTTATTTAGTATAGGTATGTTTTTTATTATTATTAAAAATTTAAGAAAAAATTTTATTATACTTATAATAAATAAACTTATAATTAATAATTTATAAACCACCTTTAAAGCCCTTAAGCCCCTAAAATTTTTAAACCCTTAAAACCTTTAAACCCTTAAAACCCTTAAACCCCTAAAACCCTTTAAACCCTTAAAAGCCCACATGTAAATTTTAGCAGGGGCTTAAAAAATATTTTTCCTAAATATTTATTAAAAAACTACGCTAGTTTTAAAATTTAATTACTAGTATTATTAATAAGCCTTTTAGCTCTTGCTAAAAAAGGCTATTATTTTTTAAAGCTTTTTTACTTAATATATTACTAAGAATTATAGCACTAAAACTAACCAGGGGGTCCCTTTAATTAAAAAATAATATTATACCTTAATTACTTTACACGCTATTAGCCACGCGGGATAAAAATATTTTAGTATATAGTTAAGTTTAATATCCCTTTATATAAAAATAAATTATTATATAAATTAATTCCCTTTAGTACTATAAAAAACAAGCTATAGTATTAATAGGAACTAGCTTGCCTTTTAATAGTTTATTAATATTAAATTACTAAGGGAAATAATTTACTAGCTCTAACCGCGGCGCTGCGCGCCGCGGCCTTCGCTAGTAGCTTATTCTTATCTTAGATAGCTATCCTTATCTTCCACTAGCTTTATATAGATATTCTTATCCTTCCATTCTTATATAGACTATTCTTACTTAGACTATTCTTACTTAGACTATTCTTACTTAGACTATTCTTACTTAGACTATTCTTATATAGACTATCCTTACCCACTTGCCATCTACTGCCATCTACTGCCATCTACTATCTGCAGATCAGTTGGGCTAGGGGCTGCCTCCATACAGTCCAGCTGATCTGCCATAGGTTTGCTATCTACTTTGCCATCTATCTGCCATCTACTCCAGACAGACCAGCTGGTCGAGGGTTGCCCCTGTACAGGCCAGCTGGTCCGCCGTCTGCCATGTGATTGATTCATGGCAGCAATATCTTCAACATGCAATGGTACCCCGCATTCATCAAGTACTCTAACTTTTGTTGTGTCCATAACATGGTCAGGGAAGGAGCATCCCTCCCTGATCCGGCCATGGACGGCTGTCAAATCGTTCGGCTTCGTGGGCTCCGGGGTAGGGCACGAGTCTTCCCGCTCGTTGCCCGCGTCCACTCTCCATCCGCTCTTTTGCTTCGATCTTTCCCCTCCGTAATCATTTGCTCGTCTCTTCCTCATGTCTTGCAATATATTTAGCTCCCTCCGCTCCTTACTGACCCCCTTCCTGAGATCTCTATTTGTCCATTCCCTTCCTGTCATCGCGCGATTTGCAGAAGCGCTGTTATTTATTCCTGTCTTCCTTGACGTTTGTCCTATTATTGGTCTTCAGATCTTTATTAAACAAGACGCCTCGTTACTTACTAGCTTGACCGGATAATGAAGAGAGTAGCGCGATACCGGCTCCAGCGTTCCACGGGTTGGCATTGTTTTTCGACAACGGGCCCGACATGACCGAGTATCGATCGTGAGCGCTTATGTGTTCGAGTACGCCAGAGGACAGAGAAACGACGTATACTACTGAACCGAGAGGAGACGAAAGATGACAGTGAATCAACTTATCTCCTTCTCATTTAACACCCTCGGGTCCCTGACACATAGGTACGGAACTTGCCTGCTACGAAGTTTGAGTTCATTCAGCTCTACGGCGTACTTTTGGAGAGATTTAGATCATGATTGACGACTTTAAACATCATCAGGTACTCAATAAATAACTATGGATGCATCAGCTGGATTGCAATGCCCTTTCGAGACCCACAGTACAAGTAAATCGCTCACCTTCAATTGGCTGGGAATTCGCCTTTGGCAGCATCAGTGACGGAGCTCTCCGGCCCCCGCTGATAAAGCTCCCAAGGTCCCATCCCTCTCTGTCCTACCCCGCAGTCAACATTCTCTCCTTCTTCCACCTCTCCGGCGCTTCCTCACATTTCAATTGCATCGACTCTCCACAAAATGGCACCCCTCAAAGCAGGCGATTCCTTTCCCAGCGACGTCGCGTTCCAGTACATCCCCTGGTCCGAAGACAAGGGCGAGGCCACTGCGTGCGGCATCCCGATCAAATACGACGCCTCCAAGGAGTGGGCGGACAAGAAGGTCGTTTTGTTTTCGGTCCCTGGTGCGTGCTCGCATACTCAAACACTATTATCATTCTAGAGTTAGAATCAAGCTGATTCTCGTTTCGCTCCCAGGCGCATTCACCCCCACCTGCTCTGTCAACCACCTCCCCGGCTACATCCAGAACCTCCCCGAGCTGAAGAAGAAGGGCGTGCAGATTGTTGCGGTCGTTGCGTCCAATGACCCCTTCGTGATGAGTGCTTGGGGGAAGGTAAACAAAGTTACTGGTGATGATATTGTACGGTTCTTTGCCTTCCGGCCCACCACTCCGTGCAATTCGTGCTAACAGGGCGTCTCTGTAGTTGTTCCTCTCGGACCCCGACGCGAAATTCTCCGAGTCGATTGGTTGGGCGAATGGTGGAAGGACTGGGCGGTATGCGGTTATCATCGATCATGGCAAGATTACGTATGCGGATATCGAGACGAAGAAGGGTGCTGTTGAGGTACGTATTCATTGTTCCTGGTTCTCGAGTTCTCAGAGACTGGATGGGATATGATGCTAATTGGTTGCGGTAGGTTTCTGGTGCGGAGCAGGTGCTAGCTCACCTTTGATCGAGCATAATCACGATTTATTTAGCATGGAAAAGCTAGACTCAGATGGAGCTCGAATACAATGCTGAACGTTCCACAAAATCGCTTCATACACTTTACGCACTCAACGGAAATTTGCACTACGGTCAATCTGCCAGGCTGTTTAGAAGTGGGCTGGAGGGTGTGCATCATACGAACAAGCACTCATCATTAACTATCAACATATCCCTTCTTGTTTCTACAGTATCACCATCAGCTACCCTCGCGTAGGTATAGACTTGTTCAGCAAAGTCGGCGTGTAAAGGAAGAGACGCATCTCCCTTTGCCGACGCAATGACTTCAGGCCAGCCAGTAGGGGATACCTTCTCTTCTACCAAAAATAGGTCTTCTTTCGGTGGATTAAAACAAAATGTAAGGGTAAATGGCCATCCCAGTATTGATGGCCATCCTGACCGGGCCCGGGGGGTTGTCTGTCGCTCCGTTTTGGGTTTAGTGTACAATGGTAGGTAGGACAACTCAACTTTCTCACCTTTTCAGACAAACGTCTCAACGCGCCACTATTGCGGCCACCGATTCAGAGCTGAAGCCTATATTCGGGCCGAGGTCACTACGCAGATGCCTTGTGGCAGCTGATTTCGCAAGGGGCCCAGAAGGGGCCTAGGTACGGACTATGTAAGTTCGGCCCTTGAGTGTTGGATGGCCTTATCTCTTGGGTATATCTTGCTCTGGTTCTGTTCTTCCAGCGCAATGCTGACATTCGACTTGAGCTAATGCAGGCTCAGATACTTCAAGGCTTCGCCGACCGCGGTCACAATTCACGTCTATTGAGTGTTAGCAGCATTTCTCCGTCAAGCCTGGGAACAGAAGACAACCGAACCTATCACCAGAACCTGCGGACCTACGTTTGGAGCGGAGAACAACTGCTGTCATATCACGATTCATCATTGAAAGTATCATACAAGCGCCATGCATCCCATCCAAGTCATCGAATCAGACTAGCATAAGAACCACCAATCCAGCCAAGACCGCGAAGCCGCTGTTCATGCTTCCCTTCAATCCAAGCGCACCACCCTCACCATCACCTCCACCGCCAACCTGGTTCGCATACGGGTCTTCATACTGATCAACATCACTTGCGCTAATATTCACAACCCAGTACTCTCCATCGAGACGCGCATAACCCCCCTGCTCATGCCAGACCGGGGCACAAGCCTCGACGGCAGTGTCATTGTCCACACCCTCGGTACAGTTTGCCACCGTTCCGGTATAGCAGAACTTGTACGCCGTGAAATTGAGGTATGCCGACTGGCCCGGTCTCAAGATCTGAGTTGTATCAATAGACCCGATCACGCTGTCGTTGAAGCCGGGTGCGATCAGACTATCTTCGCTCACAGTATCCGCTACGACGGAGGTGAATGTGATCGTGGCCAGGCCACTTATGTTGTTTGAGGCGGAATACTGGCCGTCACCTTCCGCAGTCAACGCGCAGGTAAGGTTCTCTGATGTACCAGCGCATGATGAAGCGCCTGAGACGCGCTGAGGCGGGTAGGTTGCTAGGTAAGGGTCGTTTTGGTCCCAGTTGAAGACGGAGCAATTGGCCGATGTCTGGGTCTGGGCGTTGATAGTGACGGGGAGGGTGAGGGTGAGGAGGGAGAAAAGGGCGGTAGAAGGTAGAAGGTACATGGCGTATGCTATGTTCGAAGTAAATGGGTGCAGAAAGGTATGTTAACCCTGGATGATCTGATCTTTCGTTAAAGTCCGGGGTAGCCCAGGCTTTTATAACCCGACCGCTGGCTTTGATGCCTCATCCCGCAGATCAATGGGACTGGGGCAGTGTCCCTTGCCCTGCCCTGTTTATGTACATGGTCTTTGGGGCCAAAACATCGTGTGAGGCCGTCCATTCGCTGCGGGAGCCCTGCCAAGCGCCCCTGCTGCGCGGCGCTGTCATTCGACGTCATGGGGCCATAAAAGCTGGGCGTTCGCGAGTCAGTGATGTCAAACCAACAAAGAAGGATTCATGGCTACCTAATCTATTAGGCAAGGGTCATTCTTGCCAGGTCCGGGTGCCCTACCGATGGGGTTATTTCTTAGGAGCTCGGGAGGCTTGCCTGCCGTCTAACCGAGATGGAACCCCAGATTTTGTTCATATCACCACTCACCATGTCGCTGATCTCGTCAAATTGCGAATTGCATATTTGCGACGGACGATGTTCCCGGGATCAGCTCATCATACTCGGCTCTACCTCGAACCGCCAGGCTGCATTCACCAACAGAAAGGGGCAGCCGTGATTGCTTTAGCTGTTGAACCTATTCTTTGTTGAGGCGGCGCTGGGTAGAGTTGCCAGGCTATCTGTGTCACGGCTTCTTGGTTTATGGTCTAGCGCCAACGGGTTCATATAGAGTTATAGACTCGATCGGTTGGTTGGTGATGAGTCCGGTAAGTGCATGCGTTTCTTCCTTTGCTCAGGAGAAGGCTAATCAGCAAGGCAACCGAGTTAAGGTTCTGAGACTACTTACCGATCACTTGTCATTTTATATCCTTGGTGCGGCGCAGAGCCCTGTGTGTTTCGACAGTGGCCAGTGTTCCCGGAGAGCGGCTAGGCCAACATTTGAGGAGACGAAGCAGCTTTTTACTCCATCCCTGGGAATTGGCAGCGACTCGCAAGAAGAGTTGACCTCAATCCTCGATTTATTGCCAGCAGGCGAAACTAACGCGATGGGGCCAAAAATATTTCTAACGTAAATTATTATTCCATCCAGGCTAGACATAGATACCGAGAAGAACGACGATGACATACAACATCAAACATAGCATACACGGCGTTGGAAAGGACCAGCAAACCTGTTCCCTTGCTCACTTAATATCGCGGCGATGCATCCTTCGGAATCTGCAGGAGGTCACTGACATGACGGCCCTCAAGCCACGCATCCATGGCCTCGTATAGCTTGAAGAAGGCAGCGTTGTTCATTGTGGGAAGGTCATCCAGGATAGGGTGTCCCAAGCGCTTCTGGGCCGCCGCAAGGTATTGGTACCCGGCTGGATACTGGCTTAACTCATCGCGTCCAAAGCTCGGCACATTCTGACCGTCGACGGGTACCATTTGATCCTTCTCATAGAAGAGCTTGATATAAACGACCTTCCACTGGCCGTCTGTTTTCAGACAGAAGTTGATAAAGCGACAGTCGCACTCGACGTCAAAGTCAACCCCGTCAAAGTGAAATCGTTGCGTGATGGTCGCCTTCATCTTGCCCACGGCACGGTCATTCTTCGGATTGAGGTCGACTAGCACACCGTTAACACGGTGCATGATAAAATCGCCGTTCGCGCGGCCCTCGATTGAGGTCGAAATGAAATCGTCGATTGACAGGCCGCCGCTCCATGCTATCACGAGAAAGTCAATTTTGGGTATGGATATGCCGCCCAGTGTCGAAAATGAGACTTACTCGTGAAAACGAACGCGCCATCTTTGACGAATGCATCGCGGTAGTTCCGCCATTCTGAGGCATCGCGGTATACCGGCCAGCTCTGGCAGAGCTCGGAAACGCAGTATCGGTCGAGGATCTCCGACGGGCTGCCGTTGAGATGGCACCAAGTTTTTGGCTGCGTCTCTTTCTCGGTGATGTTGTATGTCATTATGGATGTATAGCAGTATCCAAGTGGGAGGTCGTAATGGGGGTTGTTGGTAGATCGGTGAGTAGAGGAAATGGATTCGGTAAGTGATCAATGTCGGAGCCAGAAGGCCACGGCCCTCATCCTTTAACTACATCACCTTAACAGCTCCACACAGGACGTATTTGTTTAATGACTGTCAACTCCTCTAGCTCACTACGTCAAAGTCGGGACAACGTCATGCACGGCAGTCCGGAACCTTGGAACCACTTTCGGCACCTGCTACCGGGATCTTGATTGAAAGACGAGCTCGAGACGAGTATGATTTGCTCCTAAAGCTAGATTTGCCCGGATCTACTCTGGATCTTCGGCGGAAATACTAATGGCACGGTACCTGCGGTAGATCTGCAGACATGGACGTATCGTACCCGTGGACCAAGGCGGGTAAGATTTCACCCCGGATGACCTCATTGCTTAGGAGGCTCACGACGTGATGAAAAGGACGTTCTACTCTCATCCGACAAGGGAGTTCCTTCCGCCGATTGAGATCACCTTGTCCTGTTCCTAGGTGTCAACAAAGCTCTGAGGGCTGACAATCCGCCTTCCACGCCTGGGACAGCACACTCACGAACGAGCGCCGCGTCTTGGCCAAAAAAAACGCGATGCAAACGTCAATACTGAGCCAAGGTGGTTGAGAAAAACGTATTGGGGCCGACTATTTGGTCTGTGTGCAAGCGATCATTCACGGATCTTCCAGTCTGAAACCTGGCGTCTACCAAAACGTCTCTGTCGCCCGTATATCAGTTCCGACTTCCTCACGCCAGGATGGATTTTTTCTGCGAGAGTCGTCCACAATCTGAGGAGCGCTTTGATGCGGCAACGCGGGTCCTCTTGGTGCGCCTGGGGTGATGGTCGCTGGTCGGAGGAGAGTCTACAAAGGCGATCTTGACCAAAAATATTGAGACATGCCCGAAATATGGTGAGGAGATCGCGGTGCCGAGGTTGGAAGGAGAGGTCAAAGACAAAGTCCCACCTAAGCGCTGGACGTGCTGAGCACTGAAGGGGCCGTGGTACAGACTGTGCAGGCAGGTCTCCGTGCCCTCCTCTTATCAGTTTATCACGTTGCAGGCTGCTTGAACAACGATTCGCGGTTGGACCCTGGCCCGCTCAATATAAAACGGGTCGAATTCATCAAAATGCGACGAGCAGAGGCCACGATAAGGCTGAAGAACCGCTGCCAAGCACATGTTCGCTGCGTGGTTCCTGTACCAAGACGCGCCGATGTAACTTCTCTTCTGCAACCCCCGACGATCCGTCCCCGTCAACGAATCAGCGCTGTCTCTGATCCGCGTGCAACCAAACCACCATGATAGTGTATCACGATAGCCCCTCACGCGCCCTGGTTTATGCACAGCGAGCGGCGTCCTCCGATGTCGCTATCGCTGTCCGTCCTCTTCGGGTTATTACTTGCAGCATATAAGGCTCCCGTCTTGCCTGCAGTTTGACTCCCCAGTACAGCTCCAAGCCTCAAGCCCAGCGCCATGCCTCGCATTCTCCCCGCCCTCCTTGCCGCCGCCGCCCTGCAGGTTGCACAAGTGGGTGCCACACCCCCTGGCATCCCGTCGACCTCGGTTGCAGAGACTCAACTTGCGGCCTTGACCGTCCGAGCTGCCGGCGCAAGCGCAGACTACGATCGGGATCTGTTCCCTCACTGGATCAGTCAGGGAAAGTACGTCAATCTAGCTTCTGCACCTACTTTCCCACTATTAGGGCTGGCTGCACTTGGTGTAGATATAAAGATCGCCACTGACAGCTTCTACTAGCTCATGCAACACCCGCGAGCGCGTCCTCATCCGCGACGGCACGAACATCGTGACGGGCTCGGGCTGCTCCGTCACTGGCAGCTGGTACTCGCCTTACGATGGCGCGACATGGACAGACAAGAGTGACGTCGATATCGACCACGTTGTGCCGCTGTCGAATGCGTGGAATGTATGTGCCCACTCTAATTGTTAACCTTGGAGTTTGAGATTTGCTAACGATATGCGTGGCAGTCTGGTGCAAGTGAATGGACGACCGACGAGCGCGAGGCATTCGCCAACGACTTGACTATCCCGCAGCTGCTGGCTGTGACGGATAACGTCAACCAGGCAAAGAGTGACTCTGGGCCTGAGGAGTGGTTGCCTCCTCTATGTATGTCTCCATTCATTTTATTCCTGTTCTACTGTCGCAAAATATGCTAACGCATTCGTGCAGCATCCTACTACTGCACGTACGGCAAGATGTGGACGACCGTCAAGTACACGTATGGACTGTCCGTGACCTCGGCGGAGAAGAGTGCCTTGGAGGACTTGCTTGCCACTTGCTAGGAGAAATACTTAGATGCGGCAATGGAACAAGTCAGCGGAATTGATTTGCTCTGCAGATGAAAGATTCCCTCTCTAGATGGCTTTTTAAGCCGCTTCGTGTGAAGAGTATGAATACGGTGGGAATAGGCCTGGGAATTAAGCTCGAAAGAACATTGAGTGTTCTTAGTTTCTGCCTTTGGTCAATCTCCACCTCTTAGTCCTTATATATCCTCCAGGAGGTACAGAGTAGGAGTAACCGATGTGGTGCGGGGTCTCAACCTCGGCCAGGACCCTTGCTTCCCCCGCATTGCCCACCATCTTAAGGTGCCTGTCACTGTCAAGTCAACACAACAAAGATCTTGCCATCATCTTACCAAAACAATCGACAGAACTACCACGATGATCTTCAAATCCACCAGACCACACATCGACAGTACGCTCATTCTCAATCCAACCCCATCCCCCATACACAGAACCACTGACACATCTGCATCCAGTCCCGACCGACCTCCCAATCTGGCCCTGGCTCTTTGACTCCAAGTACTCCCCTTTAACGCAGCAGAAAGGCAAACCAGAGAACGAACGCAACCTCGGCTCCTTCGTCAACGCCCTAACAAAGGAATCAATTCGCTACGATGCCCTCGCGCACCTCACGACTTTCGTTTCCACGGCCCTCGTCAAGGAATATGGTCTTGGCCCCGGCGATACCGTCGCCCTGTTTAGTCCGAACACGATTTGGTATCCTGTTGCCATGCTGGCTGTTGTGAGGGCTGGTGCGTGCTGACCTAGGCTTGGTTTAATGTGGAAATCGGGACTGACTGGTGTCCAGGGGGTGTGATATCCGGCGCGTCTCCAGCGTACAATGTCGAGGAGATGAGCTATGCGCTTAAGACGGCGAACGCGAAGTTCCTTATGACGGTGCCGTCGAGCATGGATGTTGCGGTTCCGGCGGCGAGGAATGCGGGGATTCCGAGCGAGAGGGTCTTTTTGCTGGAGGGGAGTAAGGAGGGGTATGTTTCTGTGCGGACGCTTGTGGAACGGGGGAAGAGGTATGGACGGGGTCAGGTTGTGCCGTATGGCATTCCGGAGGGGAAGACGAATCGTGATGTCTGTGGGTTTTTGAGCTTTAGCTCGGGGACGACGGGGTTGCCGAAGGCTGTGAGTGCATCTACATACTTTTCGCCGGCATTGGGATGGCGGGATTTTACTGATGGTCGCAGGTCATGATCGCACATCACAATGTCATCGCGCAATGCATGCAAATCATCCAGCTCACTCAGAAGGAGACGGACAAGTCGCTCGCCGTCTTACCTCTTTTCCACAGTACGCTTCCCACCACTCTTTGAGTGTCAGCACTAACGAGAACAGTCACCGGCCTCGTCCACCAAATGCACCTCCCCATCATCCGCAACAGCACAGTGTACATGCTCCCCTCCTTCACCATGAAATCGATGCTCGACACGATCGTCGAGTACCGCATCGAAGAGATCCTCTCCGTGCCCCCGATAATAATCCGCCTGCTCCAAGACCCAATCGTATCGACCTATGACCTTTCGCACGTCAAGCGCTTTTCGTCCGGCGCGGCCCCGATCTCCGGTGAGATCCTGCAGAAGTTACAGGCTCGGTTCCCGTGGACAGGCTTCAAGCAGGGCTATGGCATGACCGAGTCATGTAGCTGCATTACTGCGCACCCGCCGGAAAGGCAGTCGTACGAGTTTGCGCAACGTGGGGGCATGATTGTTGCGAATACGGAGGTGAAGATTATCGATACCGAGACGGGGAGGGAAGTCGGGTATGAGGAGGAGGGTGAGATTCTCGCGCGTGGACCGCAGGTTGTCATGGGGTATCTGAATAATGAGAAGGCCACCAAGGAGACGTTTGATGAGGCGGGATGGCTGCATACCGGGGACGTGGGGTACATGGACCGCGAGGGGTTCATTGTTATCACCGACCGGATCAAGGAGATGATTAAAGTCAAGGGCATTGCGGTGTCGCCGGCGGAGATTGAGGATCTGCTGCTGGGGCATCCGGCCGTCGACGACGTGGGCGTTACTTCTGTGGCGGATGAGTATGCGGGTGAGAAGCCGAAGGCGTACGTCGTGTTGAAGGAGGCTGTTAAGGGGAGGTTAGCGAGCGAGGAGGGCGTGCAGGCTGTTGGCAAAGAGCTCATCGAGTATGTCAAGGCGAAGAAGGTGCGGCACAAGTGGATTGTCGAGGTCGAGTTTCTGGATGAGGTGCCCAAGAGCGCGAGTGGGAAGATTCTAAGGAGGATGCTGCGTGATCGCGAGAAGGATAAGAGCAAGACTGACAACGGGAAGAGGCTGATTGTGAGGGACGAGAAGGTGAAAGCAAGGCTGTAAATATCTCGAGACTTGATATACACTTACAGGGAAGGTATGAAGATCGCACAAACTAACACCTGAGCTTGACCTTGTCCACCATCGAACTCCAGCAAAGATTCCCAGCTTTCTCCTGCATTGCATGCGCCAACCGGGGTATATCCATGTCAAATAGCATTTTATCCGTCTCATCAACCGCCGTCGCTCGATATAAGCGACACAGCCATCCATTGGACGGTAATGATTCCAGGTCGGAGGATGAAAACGTTGGGCCATGCAAGGACTTATCTTCCGATGACTCGACGCAGTTCTCAACTACCTCACTCCCTTCTCATGAGATCATCACTCACCATAACTAGGGATATCTACATCGCCAACCATTCGCGATAATGGAGTGCCTCAAGCACATCACAGCCCGCAAAGTGCTCTTCCGCGGCGGCGAGTAAGCGTCCCTTTCCTTCTTGTCTTCCCCAATCCAGCTCTTCTCAACGAGCTTCCCTTCTCAGCGAGCTTCGTTCTCACAAGATCATCAAACAGGCCCTGGCCCGGCGCCTGGCGCACCCGCACCGATCCTCCTCAAAGCAGCCGCGGGCAGAACAACAACCACAACCACACCAACGGCCTCCCCCGCGGCTCCAGCCACGCCCGTAACCTCTCCTACGCCTCCATCGAGCACCACTCCTACGCCGAAACAACCGAGTTCCACGGCTGGCTCGACCGCGCCCCGCCAGGCACGGACACCAGTCCCAAGGGCACCGTCAATTCCGCATGCATGGAGTCCTCGCGGGACAATCTCGAGTTCAAAACAGTGGATCTAACCGCCTACGACGCAATCGAGGTCGTCCTGGGGAAATCCGACGGGAAGGTGTATACGATCGCACTAGAAGACGAGCGGCAGTTCCTCTCGTGGGAGGGCCAGTTCCGCTGCGTGAATGAGAAGGGCCTTATGACGCCGACGAGGCGGATATTGAGGCTTGGGGATCTGGTGCCGCGGCGCCAGCGCACGAGCGCGATTATGCGGAATAGTCCGCGGTTGTTGGATGCGAGGAAGGTGGGGAGATTTCGGGTTGCGATTTTCAAGTTCGTTCATCCTCCTCTCTATCTTCGTCTCATTTAATGGCTTTTGCATGGAGTGAGGTGTGCTGATGATATGCTGTACAGTTCCCATCCCAGCCAGGAAGGACCGTTCTCGCTGAGCATATACTCGATCAACGCGGTTAAGCTGAATTGCTCGTGTCCGCCGGTTGTGGATCCCGTGATTGAGAGGCAGAATGGTGTGTGGAATTGGAGGGTAGGGGCCGAGTTGGCCTTGTCGGAAGTAAAGAACCGCATGGGAGAGGTTGCGTTATTTCTGCGCGCGAGGATGCCGGAGTTGGAGTCCAAGCTGAAAGCGCAGATCAAGTCGAGGCTCAAGACGGGTGATGCTTTGGGATGGGGATGGGTACGGAAGGCGAAGAAGGGGTCTCTTTAGGAGTGGGACAAAGCATGGATGACTTTGGTAGCCTGGTTTTGGTATTTTGATCATGTTCAAGTGATTTCGAGAGTTTTCTTATCGTCTACGGCTCATCCCGGTTGTCCACTTACTTCACTTGAGTGCAATGAGCCTTTTGGATTGAAACGCTCCGATTCCCAGATTCTTAATCTACTTGCTATACCATTTACCGTGGTCAAGAGTAACTTCGCTTGAAGTCCGTCTTTAATCTCGATGGACTGGCTGGAGGGTTGGTGTACAGCAAGAGTCACAGGCTGCGCTGCCTCAAGCACAATGGGAAGAGTTAGGGCTCAACTAGTACAGCCAAGCCAGCCACAATTCCTACCGGGTCCCAGGCAGCCGATGAGGAGGTATGCTTGTACTTTAGAGATGGCGAATCCATTGCCTCATGATAGACTCGCTAGACGTATGCATTATACGCTCAGTCCTCCTAGCATACTCCTTGAGTACATATTGCTGACCGATGCTCAGCCCTAACTCATCACGTAGTCTACCCTGTCCGCGAACCAGCTGATATCATTATAGGTCCTGAGCCCCACTGATATCCCATCACCGCTTCGCTTCGCTTCCGCCGCGGGTCTACGGTTGAGTCTTGATCCTAGCTCAGACTCAGAGTCTCAGAGCTGGAGCTGGAGCCTGGAAGTCTATATCAGACCCACCCATCAGGCAATGAAGCTTGGGAATGGAGCTGGTCCCGATTCCCAAGAACACCAGCCTTGCAGTGAGGACATGGCCTGATCGTGATGGCTCATGGGTCGAAGTCAGGACCGTCTTGAGAGCTGACCTAACCCGAGCGCAGTGGCCATGATGCGACGCGATGCGATGGAATGTGTCAAGGAAAAGCAGACATCAAGCCCAGGTATCCAGGGAGCTTGCATTTGCAGCCTGACGTTGACGATGATAAGAAAAAACTGGAGTATAAAACTGGAGCACTGAAGAAGAGCGCGAATAGCCGAGACCGGATATCCGCGGCTTCCCGCGGCGAGCGCCACAATGCCGAGGTCGCTTCCGCACTCACCAGCCCCATCTCCGCGCCGAACCGAGCATGCCAACCACTCTCATGGTCTGATTGGTCCATGTCCGGAAGCGTTTGTGGCTTGCGCGCTGTCTCCGAGATTAGGGCCTGATGTCAACGTGCCCGTGCGGAAAAGTATGGATCCCGCGTGTTGATTTTGATGTATGAAACCTGTCTCCGCGTCCTGCCTGTGGGCTCTCCGTGCCGAACCCGATGAGAGCATAGCATGATGGATGGGTCTCGGGAGGCCGAGACTAGAGGAGTGAGGACGGGGGAGAAAATTTGCAGATGGGTCTGGATGGTGAGGGTTGGGGTATATAGGCGGGCTGGTGCCGTTGTTTTCTCGTAGAGAAAAGAGACAGTCATTCCAGCACCAAATCAGCTCGCCGTAGCTCAGTCTTGCGAGAGGACGGACGCGGCTATGGATCGCCTCAATCAGACCCTTGACGGTAGCCGTGTCATGCACACGGATATCGACAAGGAGTTTCCCGTTACGCAGACTGACGTCCACACTCACCCACAATCCTCCCGCACGAGCACGGACACCGAGTCCGATACCAAGACCCTCGATCAACCCGATTCCCTCGAGCTCTCGCGCATCGAAACACACCGTCTCCAGCAAAAGACCACCGTCGGGTCAACGCGAGGCCCCCAGCCGCGAGAAACGTGGCTGCCAATGGGCGCGGGCAAGGAATATCCGCCTCTTATTCCGGACCCCGAGGGCTTCGTGGTCGAGTTTGATGGAGCCGATGATCCGATGCATCCGTATAACTGGACGTTGATGAGGAGGTAAGACGGTACCAGTTCTGGGGCACGAGCTAGTTGGGTTGGCTAACAGTATCGGCTGCGTAGAATATTCCTCGTCTGCATCCTCTCATACAGTACATTCGCGACATCATTCACGAGCGCCGTTTTCTCCGCCGGTATATCGGCCGTGACGAAAGAATTCAACATCGGGTCTGAAGTCGGGTCGCTGGGCGTAACGCTCTACGTCCTTGGCTTTGCCGCCGGCCCGATCGCCTGGGCGCCCATGTCCGAAGTCATCGGCCGACGGCTGCCGATCTGTCTCGGCATCTTTGGGTGCGGAATTTTCACTGTCGCTTGCGGAGCAGGAAAAGATATCCAGACGATCATGATAACGCGGTTCTTCGCGGGCTTGTTCGCGGCGAGCCCCGTGTCCGTTGTGCCGGCCGTCTTCGCAGACCTATTCTCAACTGCCCAGCGCGGAATTGTCATGTCCGTCTTTTGCATGGCGGTGTTCGTCGGACCCTTCGCTGCGCCGTTTGTCGGCGGCTTCATTGCCATGACGCTGGGTTGGCGGTGGATCCTGTACATCTCGGCGATCATGGTCTTCCTCGGGTCCGTGCTTGCGTTTTGCTTCATGGATGAGACGTATGCGCCTGTGATTCTGGTGCACAAGGCCGCGGTTCTGCGGAGGCAGACGCATAACTGGGGGATCCACGCGAAGCAGGATGAGGTGGAGGTGGAATTTGGGCAGTTGGTACGGAACAACTTCTTGCGTCCGTTGAGGATGCTCGTCACTGAGCCGATTCTGCTTTTGGTGTCGCTGTACATCTCTTTCGTGTATGGGCTCATGTATGCCCTTCTAGGCGCGTACCCGGTTGTCTTCCAGCAGGTGTACGGGATGAACCTTGGTGTCGGCGGACTGGCTTTCGTCGGGCTGATCATTGGCGAGCTCGTCGGGGGAGCATATGTGCTTATGCTTCAAGGCTCATACAAGCGCAAACTCGACGCAAACCACGGCCAACCCGTGCCGGAATGGCGCCTGACCCCGGCCATCGTCGGATCCGTCGCGTTCACGGCCGGTCTGTTTTGGTTCGGATGGTGCGGGTACAGAGATGATATCCACTGGATGGCGCCTGTTGCGTCGGGCGTCCTCACTGGACTCGGCATCTTCTGCATCTTCCTGCAGTGCTTCAACTATATCGTTGACTGCTATCCTACCTTGGCTGCTTCGACCATTGCCGCCAACACGATTCTCCGTTCAGCGGTCGGCTGTGCATTCCCGCTCTTCTCGCGGCAGATGATGACGAACCTCGGCGTCCAGTGGGCTGGTACCCTGCTGGGGTGTATCGCTGCTGCAATGATTCCAATCCCGGTGTTGTTCCGCATGTATGGGCCGTGGTTGAGGCAGAGGAGCAAGCTGGCTTGCGCTTCTGTGTATAATCCTCATAAGAAGGGAGATGTATGAAGGAAAACTCGTTCAATAGATTTCCCGATGATATGGACATGTATATAAACCAAGATACCCACGAATTATGAACCACAATATGTGTTACCGTCCACTGTTCGCGTAAGATACACTCACTGTTTCGGTCATGCGTAGGGCACAATAGCCGAAAGCCAAGGACATGGCCATTCCACGTTCTTATGGTTTCCCGCCCACGATGCTAAGAGGCCACTACTGTATCATTAGCTCTATAGGATGATAGGTGATAGAGAAGATGAAGTATGAGGTGAACGTATCACAGTCTGAAGCGATGTTGATTAATCCACTATGCTGACCAGGCACCTTCATCCCCTTCCAATACCCAACTCATGCTACCGCTGGGAAAGCGCGGTCTCACTGTGCACGCGCAGAAACTCTCTCTCCAGCCCGTTCCTCATCCTTCCTGAACCGAATGATATTCGAATTAAACACTGCGACCTGTTAGCGCACTGCCACACTAAGCATCAAACCTAGAAGTGAGTGTACATACCATCTTCCATCTCCTCCAACGACTTACCAGTTGTCTCTTTGATAAACACAAACACGTAAACAACGATCGCCCAGTTGAAGATGCAAAACATCAAGAACGTCCGCCAGCCCATGTTGCTCACCGCATGCGGCGTTGCCTGCGAGAAGACAAAGTTGAACAGCCACTGCGTTGCAGTTCCGATGGCGATGCCGATTTCGCGAATGCGTGTTGGGAAGATCTCGCTCATGTAGAGCCATGGTACGGGGCCCTAATCAAGTTATTAGCGTGCTGTGCAAATGTAGCACCCTGAGTGCTCTAATCTTCCCGTTGGTCTCCATACCCAAGACATGTTATACGAAGCGGCCTCCAGGTAAATCATTGCGATGGACGCAGCGGTAGGCGAAGAGATACCGGTGGCGTTGGGATCTGGCGTGAAGACCTTAGCAAGAATGGCGACTATGAGCATCAGCGCCCCCATCATGAAAGCGCCGATTGCTAGGGACCATTTGCGGCCAATCCGTTCGACGAGGAAAAGAACGAAGATTCCGCATGCGACGACTTTCACAACGCCGAAGAAGCCGGTAATCAAGAGCGTATCGTTCTCGCTGGTCCCGACGGCACCGAAGATTTGAGGGGCGTCTATCGCTGTCAGTTTTGTTGTTATTCAGCATGGTTCGAGTATGAGTGACCATACAGTATGCTAGTGAGGTATTTCCAGTGCATTGAGCGCCTGGAAACGTTAGCATGGGTCAATATCTGCTTATCGTGGACGTACAAATCTGTATAGTAATTGCGACGAAAATCCTGTACCTGTTGGCTGGGAGATTCAGCTCTTTCCAGGTGACTCCCTCGGTTGCAGCAACTTCGGCGCTGATGCCATCCAGGATCTCCGCCATTTCAGCGCGAACCTCCTCGGTATCTTCTCCTCCGCGCACCCAAATCAAAGATTGTAGAGCCTCCTCGTGCCGACCTACACTAGCCAGCCATCGCACACTCTCCTTGAGAAATAGCATGCCGACGCCCAAGATACCAGCGGGCACGAGTTGCAGCCCGATAGGAATCTGCCATTGGCGATCGGAGGGTTCGACGTGTTTCTCGACGGCATAGTCAATCCAGTAGGAGGTCATGACACCAAGTGTGAAGAAGAACTGGAACAAACTGCCCAGCTGGCCTCGGATCTCCTTAGGGCTCATTTCTGCGCTGCGACGGCGGTTGTTAGCTCAGTCCACCTATTATCAGATGAAGATGTACCTGTACATGGGCACCATTACAGTGGCCATCCCAACCCCGACACCACTAATCACACGCGCGGCGTAGAAGGCGCCAATGGAGTGGGTTGGGGCCACCTGAATTATACCGCCGACGCAGAAGATCACAGATGCGAGCGCGATGGACCATCGGCGACCAAACTTCTTGGTAAACGGCCAGGCGAAGAAACACGAGAAGAAGGCTACGTCGAAGTCTGGTATCAGTGGGAGCTTATAAGAGCTAGGACGAGCACGCACCTCCGGCTTGCAACAAACTGGTTGAATTCGATGCGATATCCGCCCTCTCCGCCTCGGAGTACCGAAATGATTGCTTGAAGGAGTCTAAAGTAAGAATGCCGCCTATAATTCCGGTATCGTATGCGAATAAGAACGATCCGACGCAGCAAACCGACACCAAGAACACCGCCCGTAGGCGACCGAGTAGCTTGCCCATGATGACGGTCGAGCAGTAATCAGGCTGAAATGCTGGCACGGATACCGCGATGATGAGGGAAGATTTGCGACTGGGATCGGCCTATGCGCAGGCTTTGTATTCTGGCTGATGCGGGGAAGTCAACAGAGCTGTGACACGACCAAGCTACCGAAAGGCACGGGAAATATGGCATGGCGGCCATGGTCGCATGGTCTTATGCAACGGTTTTCCGACGCTGAAATCCGTAGGGCCGATTAGCTTGAGGACAACTTTTGTGATTCGAAGACCAGGAAATAACATCATCGAAGCTAAGCATAACACCATTTTTATCAAGTCCGGGGTAAGTCAGGTGGGTTATGGGTCCGAAAGGTAGATCAATCAAAAGGCGTCCTGGCTTCTTAGCGGGGAGATGGATCGCGAGGTGTCATTTACCGTAGCGCAAGCCACTTGAACGAAGTGGTGTCCATCGGAATTCTTAACTCGGGCGCTTGCAAGCCAATCTTGTTAACGTCCACAAGTCAACCTTCGCCTCTTGCAAGGGGGGTGCACAAAATAGCGGACTTACGCGTCTCTCAAACTCCATACGAGTGTTGGCGCTCGATCACGGTCTTGGCCAGGCTTAACATGGCTTCTATAAGCGACAGGGTTCATGAGAAGGGTCAGGAAGCGATGGCGCGATATGCAGGCTTTTCCTTGCGGTCATATGCTGCGCTGGCTTGACCGCGGTCGCGAAAGGGAGACTGGGAAAATGTAAAGGTGGCTACCGGTAACTAGGATCTTCCAGCTTGAGATCCAAGCGAGCTGCACCGTAGGTTATGGACGAGAACGTAGCCGCATCCTCGTAACACTTGATTGCGGCGGTGGGCTTGCCGACTGGGCATGTGCCATTAAGCATCAATGGTAATACCGGTGGCTGGATCAAAAGAGCTTATATCCCGCATGCTTTCAAGTTCGAGTCTGGCCTCAGATCGTCTCTTAGTTATTCGATCCCG
Source organism: Aspergillus mulundensis (assembly GCF_003369625.1). Taxonomy (NCBI): domain Eukaryota; kingdom Fungi; phylum Ascomycota; class Eurotiomycetes; order Eurotiales; family Aspergillaceae; genus Aspergillus; species Aspergillus mulundensis. The sequence goes on from NW_020797888.1 coordinate 727,231, forward strand.
AAGGCGTGATCCAACGTCTTGTTGACACCACCAAATCAGAATAATCCTCCACGCGTATTGCGGGAAATGGATATTCTGACCGCATGTCCACGCACTGCAGGTCTTTGTGCACACAACTGTCGTATTCCATCGGGCCGTGTCCATCGTCAGATATTTCGTGATTTCAGCGAGAATGATGCGACACGGCTGGTCAGAAGCACGCGAGTGTGTTTGACTCTCGGAAAACGTAAGACAGGCCAATCGAGGGATCAGGCACGTGGTCGACATCAATTGATGAACCAGGCTCGGTGGTTGCGTCTTCCATGGTTTGTATTTGGGGCTTGGTCAAACGTTGGACCTAGCTCCAACTCCCCCAGTCAGCCTTGTGTTCGAATTTCATCTCTCAAGACCAAGCTTTCCTTACACGGAGACTCTCTCGTCTTGCAGCATCCACCCATCTTCGTTGGCGATGTGTCTCGCAGTCCCGCCGCAATGCCACCGCAATCTGGTGTATTTCCCAATTGCGTGAGAACTGGACCTGGAGCGAAGAGTTGCGGACGGGAAGGAGTAAAGGCGCAGCAGAGCGACCGCAATCTGTGTGGAAATCTCGTGGTTTTGATCGAGACGTCTGGGGCGCCGATTCTCTCAGGTATTTCAATCGCCGATCCTCAAAATGGAGTGAGTAAGAAGATTGAAAGATGCTTGAGGGTGGTGTTGCGCGCGAAGTCGAGACGAGAAGGTAAATGGCTCTGCATTCTTTGGCCTGAGGCCGTCAATGCGTCCTTTCCTCCACAACAGAGTGATGATCGTTCACCATCCTCAAGGATCACAAACAGCTACGATTCCACTCCTGAGAGGACAAGACGAGGCAGGATCAATCTTTGCTAGTATTGAAAGATCTAGGGCCCTTGCTTCTGCTTATGGAAAATAATATGGCCCATGATTTGTCTTCGGCTGAACCGCGCCCGCAAGAACTACATACAGGTGAGCAGCGACTTTTCGAGTGACATGCTTACGTCGCATACCACTGTTTTTGTTTTCTTTGAGTTCCAAACTCTTGTCTGATTCTGGTCTGACATATTTTGTTCTAGCGATCGCGCCCCTATTATGCTCGAACAGCCAGGCGTCTCGAACCCCGCAAATATCGAAGCCGATATTATGTCTTGGAATACTATATACTAGCAGACCCCTTTTCTGGGGCAGGGACAACGTCGAGAACGTTCCAACCGCAAACCAACCGAAGCCTCCACATCGTGTCCGGGGATGCCGAACCGTCTCCAGCGATCAGCGCAAGCCCCAGAGTTGAACAGGCTACGGCTGCTCTACCATTTGCCCTGTGGCTAAACAAATACATTGTTCTACATCATACCAACGTAATCAGATTTGGACATGGTTCATCGAGCAGTTGACGTCCCCAAGGGCCACAAGATTCATCAGGCTGTGCAATCAACTCGAAACTCGCTTGGAAAGCTGTGGGTACAGAAATGGGCCGGTGACTGTGGACCTCGTGACTGGCTTGGCCTCCGTCAGAGGTCTCAGATGTTTTTCCACTGATTTGCGGTGTGGAAGACCCGGCGTCTCTGCTGTTGAGGTTGTTGGCATTGGGGTTGACTACAAGTCGCCGGGTTTCAGCGCCTGTTCCTCAGCTCTCGCGTACGGAGTATCGGCTGTTAATGCTCTTTCGTGCAATGATACAGCAAGGTTCCCTATGCCACCCTACAGCTTGGCTAGCTACTCCGGGTTGCACTGCAGAATCGTTCCAAAAATGGAAGACGATCTAAAACCAGGCCAATCAGTGTTGAAGGAAGCGACGATCTCAGCTGATCCCTGGAAATATGCCGGACCCCTGGTCCTCAAGTATAAATAGCTCAAGATTCCATGCCGTTTGTTTACCATCATCTACCATCCAGCACCAACTCGATCGCCTTCGATTATCCATCCAGCAACATGAAGTTCACCGCTGCCGTCGTCACTGGCCTCCTTGCCACCAGCGCCTCTGCTCTTTTCGACAAGTACCAACGTAAGTCGACCGTGGCCATATTGACTGATCGAAAACGAAACTAATACGCGATTCTCAAACAGCCTGGGGCAAGCGCGATTACTCCTGCATCAACGCCTACTCGGGACCTACCGGTTTGTGCTCCGTCTTTTTCTCTCGGCCTCACTCTGACAGCCAAACCAGAAAACAGCACAATTGCCGCTGGCACCACTGTTGAGATCAAGTTCGACCGCAACAGCGGCCGCTGCGACTCCTACTTGGACGCCTACCCCGCGTCCAACTACAGCCTGTGGCTCTACAACAACCCTGTCAGCGTTATGAACGGCGTCAACTCGGATGCCGAGGTCAGGATCCGTCAGAATGACATTCCCAGCAACGCTAGCAGCGTGGCCTTCTCGCTTCCTACCGACCTGCCCGAAGTTGACGACGACACCGTTTGGTATCTTCGTCTGAGCACCTCTCTTAACACTGCTCCTCAGGTTAGTAATTTCTCTTAACTTGGCGGGTTTGGTGTTCGGGCGGAAGCTAATTGGACTTCAGATGCCTTCCCTCTTCAACGTTCTCGGCCCCTTCCGCATTGTCCAGTAAATTCAACTCTGCGGTACGATAGGTTTCTTTCGTTTTTACTAGGAGAAAAGTACGACCCTAGACATCGCTTTTTTCCAATCAATGTGTATATAGCAGCAGTTCTCAAATCCGCCCATGACAAGGATGACAAGAGGGCACATTAATGGAAAGTTAATCTACTGAAAAGTATGAGACAAGCTTATGTCTGGCTCATGCCCGGCTGGAGGAACTACCCTTCTGAACCATGGTCCTGACTGCCTGAGGAGAATCTAGGAAATCTGGTTAAAGAGCCCTAAAACTCGATATATGTCTACGGAAACTGCGATATTAAGCGCATACTCCAATGAATTGCCAGCAGATACTTTACGATCGCGATTGAGTAGAATTTTTGATCCATCCTGCTGAGTCGTCCTAAAGGTACCTAGGACGTTTGCGCAGGTAGACTTGTAGTATATAGGCCAAGGTCAGACTCGCTAGCTATAACAATAGGCCGCGAGCTTCGAGCCCCCTCTTCTTATGATATAATAGAACGGCATTTTATTTTCCATCTACCCAGGCCACTAGGTAAACTAGGGCGACTCCCGACAGGTCTTCGACCTACCCCAGATTATAATTTGAAATGCAACTCCCAGCGTGCAGAGGCCTCTTATTTACTACGGTTAACCAGTTGCTAGTTACTGTTAATATATCAGGGGCGGCCCCGGCTATTTTGCAGGTTCCCCTTGGGCCTTTTCAAATCTACCTGACTCGGTGGCGAGTGGAGTTAAATAGTTGGAAGCAAGCCCACTGATGGCTTTCGACTATAGGCCATATATCTGAGAGCCAGCGGGTTGATTATGCAGAATGTTGAGGTGGTTAAAAGAAATGGAGAGGACTGATCGAGAAATATATATTAGGGGGGTTCGGTAGTTGGGGGCTTCAACGATGTTGACCTATGCGTGAGACTACGAGTGGCAATATATATCTGTCGAGTAACGGGACTCAGAGCATAGCTACTCCGCAACACCACAAAATCTTCAATGATGCGGCAGCTTTGATACTCCGAGATCAAGCACAATCTTGGACAGTAATCCACGACCATGGCGTTATACTGGCAATCGCGGGGCCCAGCCGGGGACAGAAAGCTGCTTCAACATTCCTATGTGTTGGTGCACGAAAAGCCGAGTCACTCGCGCCTGTCCTATTAGCCACCTCGTACGTTGGCGGCCCATGGACGTGGATACCCGGACAGAATACTCCCAGACGGGGCTTTTGAGGCGGGGCAGGCGGTGAACTCGGCCCCGACATTCTTTATTCCCCGAGCCACGAGCTGCCATCTGCAAGGGACTGGCAGTCCAGATCAAAATGTCCGGAAAGTTATTCAAGAGCTGCAGGAGATGCAGGCAGCAAAAAGTGCGATGCGACGCCCGCACCCGCATGCCTTGCTCTCGATGTCGCGCTGGCGGGTATGAGCACGAGTGTGTCCTCGATACAATCAGCAGGCCACGCCCGGCGGAGAGGAGGCATGCGGGCAATGCGGCTCGGTATGCTCCCACACTGAACCTTGGATCATTCAAGGCCATGCAGCCTTATATGAAGACTGACTCTGTATAGTCAGAGGAATAACTTCGGAACCGGCCTGGCTGTCAGCCCAAGAAGCAACATTTCGGTGTCGAGCAACCACATTGAGAACCTCGAGCTGCAGCAATTTAGCCCGCAAGACATGATCGCGCCGCAGTCGGTTATGCATTCCATGTCCGTGAATATGAGGGAGAGCTCGCCGATTTTCCTGGGCGATTCGGACGTGTCCGATCCGAAGGGCGACATCATCTCGCGGGGCATTATCAGTGAGGAGGACGCGAGATGTATCTACGAAAGGTAATAAGACCAAGACGACGGAGTAGCAGCATACTGACAATGCTAGGTTCATGAACTGCAGCAAGAACTTCATACCCCTCTTCGACCCTGTCCGAGATACTTTCGACTCCGTCCGCTCGCGATCGCTCTTCTGCTTTACGGTGATTGTTTACCTGGCGAGCCGCGCAGCTTCAGACTTCCGCAGCAATACCCATTTGCAGCGTGTGCTACAAGATGAAGCCCAGCGACTAGCGGAAGATTCTTTCTTCGCCAAACCGACCAAATTGGAGACTGTCCAGGGGATGATTCTGCTTGCAGCGTACTCGGAAAAGACATGGTTTTCCACGGCACTCATTCTGCGCACAGCCCTTGATCTAGGTCTCGAAAAGTCCGTTGACACTCTGTTGGCGCAAAGCGCACCGCCGAGAAGCTACCTGTCGGCGAAAATGGAGGATCGACAGCTTGTATGGCAGACACGTACATGGCTTATCTCGTCTACATTGGAATTGGACGTCGCGAGTGGAACGGGACGAAAGTCGCGGCTGGGCGATGTCGATATCTCGAAGCTGCGGAGATTCCTAGACTATCCCCTGTCGCTTCACTGTGATATGCGCACCGTCTCCATTATCGAGTATCACCAGATACGAACTAGAGGACGACAAGTAATAGAGAACTCGGCAGCTTCTACGATCATATCCACCGAACTACCAGCAATCATGCGGAAGCTGCAGCAATGGTGGGAGGAATGGGACGAGCTGCACCATCGTAAGACAACACCCCTAGCTCCTCGATAGCCGCTTATTGTACTAGAAAATGCGTTTCATCCCGGTGCGTTCCAGCGGTCATCTCTGAAGCTAATGCTGAACTATGCCAAGGTAGGCATCATTCCCCTTCTCGCACGCCATATTGACGCACCCAGGTATTTACATACTGTGCGGCCATAGCCAGAATACAGAAATTGCAACAGGCACCCGAAAGTGCTCAAGCTGTTGACTCTGGTGCCGTACTCGGGCTCTGGAAGTCATTGGTGGAGGTGATCGAGAGTCAATTGACGCTACTGGTGACGGAGTCCGCATACCGATGTCAGTTAGTGTGGGCCCCGACATACCCAGCTTTAACTATTGCGTTCATTAGTAAGTGGATTGAGGCTCTGGCTCCTAGTTTGCTAATAGCGATAGCAACGTTCGCCATCAGAGTAGCGCGATGGCATCCTACATTGATCAACCGGCGCTTGGTGTTACAGCGCGCTCGACAAATCCTAGATTATCTCAAACAACCCCCATACCCAGACATCCACAGAACCGTCCAGATATTTGTCAACTACGCCGGAGCACTTCTGGCGGAACAGGACCTTTGTAGTAATGACAACGGGCAATCCGCTGCTCAGCCGTCGAGGACCCCAGACGTAAACAGCACCCCTCGCTCGGAGCTCACCACTGGCATGCCAGAACCAATGCTACGGGTGGAAGGGGAAACCGACCTGACCGCTTCTTTGCCTCCAGAGTCAAGACCAGAGCCGGTCCTACCCCGGCTTTTGGGATTCGACATCCCAAACTGGAACCTGACTGCCCCGATAGCTGATTCGTTCGACCTGTTTGAAGAAGGCCAAACAGACATATTTGACTTCCTTCCGGACCTGTCCCGGACTTGACGTCAGTTTGATCACAATGAAATATAACACATGCAAATATGCGCGAATCCTTTCCATTCACAGTCTGCCTCCTGACAATGAAGCGCAGATGCCTGCTTTGACAGCTTGGCCAGACCCGAAAGGCCAATGGATCATGGGTCACAGGGCTGGTAGCTGCATAATACTGCGTTGCGTCCCAATCCTCCAATGGCAAGTCTACGTGGTCGCTGGCCGAGTCAGGCCCTGAACCGGCCATGGTCGGGTCCGATCGGTGCCGGCATCGGGGCCGACATGAGCACAACAAGCCTGCATTCACTGCAATGCTATTGGGGAATTTGCTAGAACCGGAAACAAGGCAGCATTGTGCATGTGTCTGGCCGGGCCGAATAAGTTTCTCTGAGTCAAGGAGCAAACTTGGAGTGAATTGACCTCAATTGTGGAGTCTCGACTCTGATACTTAATCACCACAGGCGCGCGATTGCAGCACTCAATTCTCCGACTGCAAGCATCAGGTACCAAGGTAGAAACACAATGGCTGCAAAGTCTCGAGTTACCCAGATGGAGAAGCCTTCGCCCATTGTTGTGTCGGGTATGTCGCTTCCTGGGCTTGTTGTGCCTATACTGACCGAGACTCGGATGGAATCTCAGCCTTGACTCTCTGCAATTCTGTGCCCTCGACTCCGCCGACCCCTACCGTGATCACGTTCGACGATTGCCCAGAGAAGAACCCCTACAAATGGCCGTTTCCCAAGAAACTCTACGTTTTCATCTTTGCCCTCTTGTCCGTCATGAATAGCGCTCTTGCCTCGTCGCTTCCCAGCAATGCCGTCCCTTATATCATCGACGATTTCAAGGTCCAAAACAAGCACGAAAGCAGTCTGCCCACTGGTATCTTTCTGCTAGGATACGTCGTTGGTCCTGTGCTCTGGAGTCCACTGAGCGAAACGATTGGACGGCGTCCCGTTCTGCTGTATAGCTTTGTTGTGTTCTTCTTGTTTACCCTGGCTTCTGCTCTTGCTCCCAACTGGCAGTTGCTCCTTTTCTTTCGCTTCGTTTGCGGGAGCATGGGCGCGTCTCCTCAGACTGTTGTTGGAGGGGCTTATGCGGATATCTACGAGGCTCGGGCACGCGGCATAGCGATGGCATTCTACATGGCTGTACGTCATTCGAGTCAACTCTCTCGCTCTTGCTGACGTGTAGTAGGTAGCAAGCTTTGGACCTATCATCGGACCCATTATTTCCGGCTTTGTGTCCCAGTATGGATGGCGATGGTGCTTCTGGGTAGATCTGATATGTGCAGGCGTCACATTAGTCGGACTCATCTTCTTACCAGGTACGTCCCTGGCCACGGCTCAAGAGTCAAGCAATACTGACTGCATCACAGAGACGTTTGGCCCGGTGATTCTTAAGCGTCATGCCGCCGAGCTGAGCAAGAAGCTCGGAAAAGAGATATCAGCCCCCGTGTCCAAGTTCGACAAAGACCTCAAGACCATTTTTCTACGACCGCTGTACATGTTGATCTTCGAGCCGATTATCCTCTTCACATCGATATACGTTGGCATCGTCTACGCGCTCGTCTACTTCTACTTCCAGGCCTACCCTATAATCTTCCCCGAGATTTACAACTTCAGCATCCAAACGACCTCCTTGACACTCCTCCCACGTAAGCTCCCTACCTATCACCACCACCCATTCACTACTGATAATCTGTAGTTGGTATTGGCGCCGCCTCGACCGCACTGGTGGCAATAGCCTGGGACTCAAAGTACACTTCCGCTCTCTTAAACGAAAAACGCCGAATCTGCTTCCTCCCCGTAACATTCAGCCCGGAAACGCACCGCCTCCCAATCTCCTGCATCGGCAGCATCGCAATCACAATTTCGCTCTTCTGGCTTGCCTGGACCGCTGCGCCATCCATCCACTGGATCGTCCCCGTCCTCTCGGGCCTCTTCTTCGGCTTCGGATACCAGTCCATCTTCACCTCGCTCCTCATCTACGTCACGGACGCGTACAAGATATACTCGGCGAGCGCGCTGGCGAGCTCCGTGATCGTGCGCAGTATGCTTGGTGCGGCGCTCCCGGTCGCTGCCAAACCAATGTATGCGGCTCTTGGTGTTGGCTGGGCAACGTCTCTTGTTGGGTTCGTGAGTGTTGCTTGTGTGCCGATTCCGTATGTGTTGTTTTGGAAGGGGTCGTGGGTGAGGAATAGAAGCGCGTTTTGTCAGATGCTTGTTCGGGATGAGCGCGAGTCTGAGTCTGAGTCTCGTGGGAATAGGATGGAGTCTGGAGAGTGTTAGTTGTCTTTGGCTTATGCTGAAGGGAGCAACATGGGCTGAGCTGGGGGGAGCTAGGTAGGAAGAGACAGCCCTGACTTACCCACGACTGGGCCGAGCACGATTGATCACTTTCAATAAAAGTACGCATCTATCTGCATGAGGTTCCTCTAGATAGACAAGACATTGCAAATAAGAATTATTGCTTGAATTTTGAGCAGCTGATACCTATCCGTACTGACCATGGTTTGCTGTGATCCTTAGTACCCTGGACCTGGTGTCCGAAGAAGCCCTGGAAGGGCGACCTGCCTCAGTCCCAGGCCCAGCCTAGTTTCTATTAATAAGAATCCTCTTCCAAACCTTGTCATGACCTCTAAACATGCCTCAGTCCGAGCTCACCAGGGATTGCTAGACAATGTCTTTTTCTTATGTCTTCGCGTCTCGAGGACCCGGCGGCTGTTGTCTTGAAGATGGTTTAGCCTTGAGTAAGGTCAGAAATGATGTCTAGTCCTGATCTGGCCCTGGCTTCCTGCCTGGACCCTGGCAGTGAAGGCTGGGGCTGGAGAGCCCATGGATGGTTCCGATGAGATTCGCAGTAAAGGCATCAGTGAAGAGGTTTCTCCACACTTCCTCCTGAACTGATTCTCATGATCACCGACCATCTTGGCCACAAAGATGTCCTTTATCTCGCCGGCTCGAGCCACGACCTTCATACTCTCCTTGCCCAGCGCACATTCGAACAGCTGGAATTTGACCAGGAAGATGTATGGCAATTCTCCCGCCTGACACATCACTTCACCCTAAACCGGAAAGATGCAGAGTCTGTAAGAGCGCTCCAGGGCACGGCCGCGTACTCTCACAAAAGAAGCGAGTTCGATGTCCACGACGACTCCAATATCATGCAGCCCCTTTTTGAGAGTGCATTCCAGCCCGCCACCTCCTCAGAAGAGTTGCGAGACGAGACCGAGGCCTGGAAAGCCAGCTACACGGAATGGGCTGATCAAGACGCCTGGCTCGCTGCACTATTACCGCTCCTTCCTTTAGGTACCTCGAAGTTCTTAAACTGCCATACCCATCCCGGTCTCTCTCCGAATCGTAAACGAACGCCATGCTCCAATGTATCACGTCCAGCAGGGCCCTGGCTCACTCCTATTCCACCCCCGTGTTTTCCAACCTCAAGCACACAATTATCAGCTCCAACAACCCAGAGAGCGAGACTAGCAACTACGTCCTCCCGTTCTTCGGTCTTCCGTCCCTCTTCAGCATGACACTGGGCCATATCCGTGACGGCAGCCTCAGGGAGGAATACCAAGAAGACTGCGCGTGGCATGGCGCCCTGATGGCCGAGATCGGACGGGAGTCTCAGCATGCAGGGTGGCCAGTCCGAGTCCGAGAGCGAACTCGACAACCGTCCATACGAGCCATTCTCCACCGTCAAGCACATCGCGTCAACTCCTTATTCACGAGCTAGGTCTCCCCCGAACGAATCCTCCCCTGCAAGCGTCTGGAATAGTTTGTCTACGAGCACGCGCAATGACCGTGTCTGGGAATCAGGCTTCAGACCAGCCTGTTTCCATCCGACTCCCCATCTCCATCGCCACCGCCAGTCGCTGCAGGAGCTAGCAATCTGCTACTCTATCAAGGACAGATCAGAGTACCGAGGCGACGACGCCGAATTCGCAGGGTCCTTTGCGGATTTCCCTGTCTTGAAAAGCCTCAGGCTCTGCGCGAACATGCTTGTTTGAAAGATGGATTGCCGACTAGCAGTCTTCTGCATATGCTGCCGCCGGCTCTGGGCACCTCGTTATTGAGGGGTTCCTGGATTGCGAGAGCTAGGAGGGTATGACTGAGCAGATCAAAGACCTGATTCGGGCTGCTGGTGTGGATGGCCCTTTCCCGAAGCTGAAGACTTTGGAGGTCAGAGGCGTTAATTAACAAGAGGGGCATCCTGCAGAAGCATAACTATGGCTTTCCAAGGGAGTTGCCCGTGGAGGAGGGTGCTGACAATGACTCGATTGGAAGAGGATTACTTCTAAGGGCCCTAACCACCTTACAAAACTTGATTGAAACTTTTTTTCAGAAATCTTCACGGCCCCGGCTAACGGCCCTGGAGATTAGGGTCTGGAGTTGTCCAGTGATTCGAGGACGAGGGTATGGTTGAGAAAGCATTGTCAGCTTCGGAAGGATGATCCCAATGATCGGAGGGTAAGATAACTCTTTGCAGCAAGGTTGAGCCAGTGAAGTCGAACCAGTTCGTTGTAGAGTTCTTCTAGACAGCCAATAGTCTACCTTGGGAGTATCCAGGTGTGACAGCGTGCCAGGGAGCTCCCTGTAAGACCGGTGGCGAAGGCCCATCACGGAGTATAAATTCTCAGCCTGTCCCCATACAAAGGATACGTAATGATTCACCTTGTTCCATTGAGCCCGCATCAGCTCCAACACATGCAATCCCTCCCCTCCGAAACCCCGGCGACGCTGCCGGCAGACCCGATCCTGGTCAAGCTACTCCAGGCATCCCGGACAACTACTGAGCCCATCATCTTCGATGACTATGGCTACACGAAGTCCTATCCGCAGCTTTTGTTTGATGTTGTTCGTACTTGGGAATCTCTGAAACAAGCTCTTCACCCTTCAGCCCTAGATGCCCGCGGCCTTGTGCGGCAAGAGCGCCCTTATATTGCTGCTATAACACGCGGAGGATACGAATTCATCGTTGCCTTTTTCGCTATTCGAGCCCTTGGTGGCGCCTGTATTCCGCTTGGTAGGTAGAATGCTGGCTACAGAACCTCACTGACGCGCTGTATGAAAGCCCCTGGTATCCTCCCCGTGGAAGCCCAGCACTACGTGTCAATCGCAGAGTCTCCCGCCCTCCTCACCGGAGAATCCAACATCCAGCACGCCACTGTCGGAGCGTAGTATACTGCTCGCCCCACTATAGCCCTCGCCTATTAGCTTAGTTAGCCACACTAAGTATAGCTTTACTATTATAGCCTAGCTAAATATAATTTTTAAGCTTTTATTTTTAAAAGGTTATATGCCCTAGGTAGCTTTTTTTATTAAAATATTATATTTACTTATATATAATTACTTTTTTTATTACTACCTTTTTTTAAAATTTATTTACTTTAAATATTTATTAAGTTAAAAATATTTTTATATAATATTAGGATTTTTAGCCACTTAATATAAATTTTTTAATTACTTATTTTATATAATTTTTATGCTATTTTTATATATTAAGGCTATATAAAAATTTATTTATAATATAGCTAATATTATTATTATTATTTTTAACCTTTATAAAGTTATTACATGGCTTAATAATTAAAAAAACTATTATTTATAGCGTAAATTCTTTAAAATTATACTTTAATTTAAACTGCCTTATTTTTAGCCTATTATTATTAAAAAAGTTTTTTTTTTATAAGTATTTACTAAAGCAAGCTGTTATTATTATAAAATATATTAATAAAAATAACATAACTTAAAATTAAGTTACTAAGCTTATTATTAAAAACTAAATTAATATTTAAACTTTTTAAAATATTAAAATAAAAGTAAAGTAAGGGCGCTAAATATAATATAATTTTTTTTATTATTATTTTTATAATTAATACTTTATATATAATATATAAATTAAATTTTTAGCCTTTAAAGCGCTGCCCAAGCCTTTTACTACCTATAAAAGTTATATAACTTATTTAGTACTAGTTTTTTTTTAAAAAGCTAGTAAACACTTAATATAATAAAATATATTAATTAGTAATTAAAATAATTTCTTATAAAATTTAGGAACGCTATTACTAAGCTAGTAATTATTTAAACCCTTAATTAATAGGCTATATAATATTTTTTTATTATAGTAATTTTTAGCTTATATAATATATAGCCCTTTATTACTTAGCTATATATAATATTTTATTAAAGTATTAATAATATTTATTTACTATTCCTATAGTTTAAACTTAATTAAATATAAATATTTAAAATTACTTAATATATTACTAACGCCACCGGCCGCTTTGGTTATAATAGCTTTATTTTTATTAAAAATTATAATATTATATAGTATATATATTATTAATTATATAGTAATTATTTTTTTTTTACCTGTGTTAGAAATCCAGTAAACACCTAATTATAAAATAAAGGTAATAACTTTAAAAGTGCTAGTACTAGCGCCTATTAAGGCTACAATAATAAATTTAAATATTATAAAAAAAAAAAAGGTAAAGAAGGCCGCGGTATCTTTGCCTTTATAAATATTATATAGGTAAAAAATACCGCTGCTAGTACTTTATAATAATTAGCTTAGGAATTAACTTAAGGTCCCCTGTTAGCACCTTTACCTAATATTTTATAGGCTTTTTTAGGCATTAATATAATTAATATTAACTTTAACTTTATATACGCGAACTCCGCGTTTATATAATTATTAAATTTTAGTATAAATAAGCTAGATTTTTATATTAAATTAACTTATATAAATATTAAACTAGCTACTAATAGTAATTAAATACTTAACTTTAGCACCTTTTATTATATAATATACTTTAAGCATAACTTTATATTATTTAAATATATTAAAGTTTTAGTTAAAATAACTAATAATAGCAAGTTTTTTATTAAAGGCTATAATAATATTATATTAAGTGTTATTAATAAGTTTAGTACGCAATAAATTAAAAGTTTTTTATTAAAAAATATTTAGTACGCGCCTAGCTTAGCTTATAATTTATTATTAATTAAATAGCTTATAAATAATAATATTTATATAATATTTAATATTAATATTACTATTAAACTTACATAGTGTAAATCCTTAGTTATATATGCCACCTTACTTAAATCCTATTATTATTTTTATTTAAATATTAATACTTTTCTTAAGGTAATTACCGCGCTTATAAATATTTTTATACTTAGTTAAAATATAATTTTACCCAAGGGTTTAATAATAGCCAGGGTAAAAATTTTTAATAAGGTAATTTTTATATATTTAGCTTACTAACGGGCTGCCCACGTATTTAAAAAAAAAATTAAAATTTTTTTTTAATATATTATTAGCCTTAAATTATATAAGGGCTTGCTAGTTAAATAGTGCAAGTTATATATTATTAATAAAAAAATAATATTTTTTTTAGTAAAGTAAAATTTAACCAGGAATTTTGGCTGCTAGCTAAATAATATTATATATATAAATATTTATAGGCCTATATTAATACGCGGGTAAATAAGCACCTTATACTTTATTATATTTATTAATAAGGCCTCCTGGTTTTGCTAGGTATTTATTATAAAAAAAAAAAAAAACTTTTTAAAAAATTTTTTTAACTTTGTAACTAGCTGCAAATATAACTAAAGTTAAAAATAAAGTATATTTACTATAATAATATTTTAAAATATTAACTACTTAAGTTATATTATAAAAACTATAGTATTATTTTTAATTTAATACTAAAATATTGCTTAGCACTAAATTTAATTATTAAAATAAAAAATTATTATATTATTAAACTAGTTATATTTATTATAACGGAAAACTAACTTTTAAAGTTTTTTTAAAATTACCTAGTTCTTACTATTATTTATATTTATAATTATTTTTATTATAAAACTATTAATAAAACACCCTATAAAGCACTTAATAAAATATAACCTAATATTTTTTACTAGCGCGTGCTAAAATATAAATACTTTTACCTTATTTTTAAAAAAATATATAAAATAAAAATTAACCCTTACATGGCCAAGGGCTGCTTTATTAAATATTTTAAAAGTTTATATAAAGTTTATAACTTAAAATTAAAGCAAGTTATTACTACCTATAATATTATTTTTAAAAAGTTAAGTACTTTTTTCCTACTACTTATTAATAAATATAATTTTAATATTTTACGCCTTATTACTAGTAAAGTAAATAAAAAAAAGTTATATTTTTAAAAGCAAAAATATACGCCCCCAGGCTTTAAAACTTTATTAAATATTTATAAAAACTTTTTTATTTTTTATAACCTTATTTCTTAACCTTTTAAAGCAAATTTAAAATAAAAAAAACTATTTTAAAAAAACCTTTTTAATAATACTACTTATAACCCGGAGTGGCTTTAAAAATACTAATTAATTAGTATTTTTTTTAATACTTATACTAAACTTCTTAGTTTAGGGGTTATATAATATAAAGCCTTAATATTATTTTACTTTAAACCCCCCCTTTTTTTTTTAAAAAAAAATTTAAATATAATTAATAAAATTTATAATAGCCTAGTAAAGCGCACCCGTGCCTTAAGGGCTAATATTTAATATTTTTTACTTTTAAAAAGTAAGATATATTACTTAAATTATTTAAAAAAGCTAAGTTAAATTATAAAAAAGCACCTTAAATTAATAAGTATAAATAAACTTTTTTTTATATATAATCCTAACCTTTTTTTAAATTATCTTGCGCGGTTTCTCGTGAATTATAAGCTTGCCCTTAATAACTTTATTAATAATATTATTCTTGCGGTAAACTTTAGCAAGCTAAATAAATAAAACTTTATTTTTAAAACCTTAAATAATATTAGTTATAAGCTAAAAATATATATAAATATAGTTTTTTATTTAAAGGTAAATAAATAATATATAGCTATTTATAAAAAATTAAATAATTATTTTTTTAATAACACGTGGTGTGTTATTAATTATTAAAAAAAAATATAACTTCTTAACCTTAAATAAATATTTAAAATTAAGTATAACAGCACTTATAAAGCTTACTTAATTATTAAAGGTTTTTACTAAATTACTAGCTATAATTATAAGATTTATAAGGTATATATAGCTATTATTAAATTAATATTTTTTAAACTTTTTATTATACTAGCTACCTGCTATAGCTAGGTATTATACTTTTTTAATATTATTACTACTTTTTTATATGTAAATTTTCTTAAGAAAATCTTTATTAAGCTGCCTAAGGGTAGTAAGATTGCTAGTAAATATAATTTACTTTTAAAAATCTTATATAGCCTAAAATAATTACTAAAAAAGTGGTATAAAATACTTACTAGCCTTTTTACCTTGCTTAAATTTACTAAAACATATATAAATTATTTAGTTTTTACTTATAGCTAAGTATTTATTTTTTTTTATATAAATAATATTATGCTTTTTTTTTTATTTATAAATAATATTATAAAGGTTATTAAGGCGCTTAAAGGTGTTTTTAAGATTATTAATAATAAAGTACTTACTTGCTTTATTAATATTAATATTTATTATATAAATAATAATATTTATTTTTTTTAAAAATACTATATTAAAAATATTTTAAAGTAATTTAGCCTTAAAAACTATAAAAATTTTATAATTTTATATAATTTTAAAATTATATTATAAAAGTTTAATAGCAAGGCCTTAATAAAAAAGATTTTTTTATATTAAAAATAAATTAATACTTTTATTTAGATTTTTATTAATACATGCCTAAATATTTTTTTTATTATTATACTTTTATTTTATTATATAATAAATTTTTAAAAAAATTATATTATAGCCCTAACACGCGTTTTTTACTACCTTAAAATATTAAAAAACCTTACTATTTTTTATTAGTATAAAGGTAAAGGCCTTATTAAATATTATAATATTAATTAGGCCAGCGCTCACGCTAATAATTATATTTTTATTTTTAAATATATTTTTAAAATAGCTAATAGGCTAATTAGCTAGTTTTTTAAAAAATAGTTTATTATAGCCCTTTTATTAATAAAATTAAAATATATTTTTTAGGTAGTTATAACTTAAAAACTATTATAGCTTTAATTTTTTTTTATTAAACTTAATATCTCGCGCCTTGCTTTAATATAAATACTTTTTATTAAATTAATACTTATTTATATAAATAATTAAGGCGCGATTATCTTATTAAAAAATTTAAAATTTTATACTTATATAAAGCACGTGGTAATTAAATATTACTTTATTTATAAAAAAATAGCTACTAGTAATATTAAATTTATTTATATTAATATTAAAAAATAAGCTATTAACAGCCTTACTAAGCCCCTTAAGTAAGTTTAATATTTTTATTTTATTAAGTAACTTAGTATAAAATACCTTAATAAAAGGGGTGATTTTTAAATAACTTTATAATTTTTTATTTTAATTTTTATTTTATTTATATACAAGGGCGGCCTACTATAACACCTTACTTATTTTTTATTATTTTATATTTTATTATTTACTTTTTATTTAAAAAATATATTTAGCTTTATTTTTTTAGTAGGGCTTTTAGTAAGGGGGGTATTAAAATATAATATATTACTTATTTTATTATAGCCCTTGCCTATTAGCTTAGTTAACTATACTAAGTATAGCTTTACTATTGTGGCCTAGCTAGATACAATCTCCAAGCTTTCATCTCCAAGAGCCACCAAAATAGCCCATCACGTCCAAGATCACGGAAACGCCCAGTTTACCTGCATCGCAGTCACCACGGACTCCCCCGCCACACCCTCAGCTTCCACCACCACCCAAGCAATCACCATTGACCCAACTCTGCCTCTCGATCCCCGCGGCCCCGGGATCGTCATGTTCACCTCGGGCGCCTCAACAGGGATCCCCAAAGCCGCCGTCCTTGTCAAGGATCACTGCCCGTGGTCACGTGACCCGGGTGCTTGGCGCTCCCAAATATCTTTATATTTTATAGCCACCTAGCTTAAATAGTTAGTTAGTTAGTTAATTTATTTATTTTATAGCTTATTATTTTTTTTCTTAGGTTATAAGCCCTTGCTTTACCTAGGTTTTATTACTTTTTTTTTATTTATAAATATATAAACTATAATTACTAGGCTAGCCCTAGTAACTATATTATTTTATATAAAAAATTTTTACCTATTTTTACTTTTAAGTTTAATGCTTTAAGTGTTAATACTATAATAAAAGGCTTTTTTATTATTACTAATAAGGTAAAAATTGCTAACTTAATTATTAAGCTTAATAAAAAAAATTATTTTTAATAAATAAAATTATTAAAAATTAGACTATAAGGCTTTAACTTTTTTTTTAATAAATTTTTTAAGGTAATTACTTAATGCCTGCAAAACCAGACCTTTATAACTTATAAAATAATAAATTTATTAAAAAAACCTATTATAAAAAGGTAAAACTTAATAATAATATTAATATTTTTATAGTAAAAATTAAATACTTATACAAGAAAATTATTACATATAATAAAAAATTAAAAAACATATATAATAAAAAAATAAAAAAATATAATAAAAAAAGGTTTATAGCACTTATAATTTTTTAAAATACTTATACTTTATTTATTTAGGTAAACCTTTATATTATATATAATTTAAAAAAGGCTTTTAACTTACTTAAGGCCCTTTACAAGCCTTATAGCTATATAATAGCTTATAATATTTAAAATAAGCTTTTTATAATAAAGCTTATAAATATATAAAATAAAATTATTTAATTAAATAAATAAAAAAATACTATTATTAAATTAAGGTATTAAAAACTTAAGTTACCCCTTTAAATAAAGGTTTATTTTTTTTTTACTATAATTTAAAATATAAAGTTTTATAAAGCTTGGATTACTTAACTAAAAATATCTTATAATTTAATAATTTATAAAATAAAAAATATATATATTTTTTTTATAGTACGCGCAGCGCTGCTAAATAAAAAAAAAGTTACTTAAAGTAACTTTTAACATGCTTTTTATAAATATAATAAATAAAAAAAATAAAAATAAAAATAAAAAAAAGTTAATTATTAATAAGATCTTTAAAAATAATTTATTTATAAAAAATATTAACTTTATTTAGTGTTATTATCACGGTGTTTTAGGTAATTACTTTTTTTTTAAGTATTAATTAATAAAGTAAACTAGTTCTCGTGGCCCCCAAGGCATATTTTATTTTTATAATCCTAGCTTTTATAAATAAGGCTATAAAGGCTATTATAATTATAATTTTTTTAGTATATTTAAAAGCCGCGATTAAGGGGGATATAATAAATATAATAAATATAATTTATATAAATATAATAATTTTTAAAATCCCTTTAGAGCTTATTATACTAGTTAATAACTATATAATAATTAAGCTAATAAGGTTTAAAGTAATATATATAATTAACACCTTTATTAATAATAATAATAATAGCAAGGCGCTTCTTAGTAATACTAGCTATTATTAATAAATAATAATTTACTATTTTTTTTTAATTATATTAATATAAAATACCATGTAGCGGCCTATAATAGTATAATAAAAAAATTTTATTTTTAAATACTTAATTTAGGTTTATTATATTATATAACTTTTTTTAATATAATTTTATATTTTTTATAACTTATATTATTAAGGTAAAAACTACTATAAGCACGCCTTTTTTTACTAAAAAATATAGTAATATTATAATTAATTTTATACTTTTAAACTTAATAATATATATTAAAACTTTTATTTTAAAAAATATTTAGCTAGCGCCTGCGCTAGCTTATAATCTTATTTTAATATACTAGCTTGCTAAGGCAGGCGTGTAAATACTTTTAAATAAAAATAATAAATTTTTTTTATAAAATAGTAAGGCTAAAGGGTATACTATAATTTTAAATAATTATTATTATTTTTATATAACTAGTTAATTTTTTATAAAGCTTATAAATATACTAAAAGTTAATAGCTTGCTTATTACTATAATAAAGCTATTTTTTAATATTAATTTTAAAGTAAATTTAAAGTTAATTTTTATTAAATTAATATATTATTACTTAGCCCACGCGAGTAAGTAAAAAATATACTAAATTATTTAAAATATTAAAGGCCTAAAGCTTAAAAAGGGCGGCCTTAAGTATTTTTACAAGCTATACTTAATAAGTAAAAAATATTATTTTTTACTAGAAAATTATTATAAGATTTATATAAAACCCAGAGATTTTATTTATTTTAATATTTATAAACTAATCTTTATATATAAATATAATAAAAAACATTACTTTATAATATTTATAAATAATATAACTTATTTTTATTAAGTATTTTTACTCCGTGATAAAAATAAATTACTAAAAAAGTATATTTTTTTAAAAAACTATTTTAAAACCTAGTATAATATTAATATAAAGCATGTTTATAATAATAATACTAAAAAGCATGTTATGCTTGTTAAATATTTTTAAAATAAAGGTAAAATATAGGACCCAGCGCCTATATATAATTTTTAGCTTAATAATATTTTTAAAATTAAAAATTATTACCTTGTAAAGCCGCTTATAGTAATTATAATAATATATTAAACTTTTAAATAATTTTAGGGGCACCTTATTTTTATAATTATATTTTTTTAAAATTATATTTTTAATAATTATATAGGAATATTATTTTATAAAGCTTTTACTAGTAAATAACCTAATACCTTAAAATAGCGCGCTTTAGGTTATAAATACTAGTATTTTATTTTTTAAAAAAAGTATTAAATAAAACTAGATTTTTACATGGCTAAAGGCCGCTTTATTAGTTATTTAAACTTTTTATATAAAGTTTATAATATTAAAATAAAAAAGATTAAATACATGCGCGATATTATTTTTAAAAAAATTAATAATATTAAGTTACCTTAAGTAACTACCTTATATAATTTTAATACCTTAATATATTAGTATAAATAAATTAATAATATTAAAAAGGCTAAATATACTTTTACAAAGTTCCTGTAACTTTATAATTATTTAAATAAATTATAACTTTAGTTAGTTTTATTTACGCCTTAAATTTTTATATAAATACCTACTAAAATATTTATAAAGGCTTTGCTTGTAGTTTAAAAAAGTGCTTATAATTTTAAAAAAAATTTTTACTTAAATAAAAAAGTATAAAGCAACAGGCGTTTTACTTTTAATTATTATTAAAAATAATCTTAATAATGCTTGCTTTCCTCCGGATTTTTAATATTTACCTTTTTTTATAATAAAAAACATTTTTAATAAGGGAAATATATATAATTTAACTTTTATTAAATATAAGTATTATATTATAGCTAAAATTTATAGTTTTAAGCCCTTTAAATACTTTACATGTATTATAAAGCTATTTTAATATTTTAAAAAAATACTAAATATAAATAGTGTTTAGTTTTTTAGTATTAATCCTAAAATAAAAAATAAATTTCTTACTTTTCTTATTACAGCGCCCCTAGTAGTTACTAATAAAATTATATAGTAAATTTAGTATTAAATTAACGCTTTAATTATTATAGCTATATTTAAATTATTTAATACTATATTATTTAAAAATCCTAATTTTTTTAAGTTTAAACCTTAAATATATAAAAAGGTGCTTAATTATAAAAATGCAAAACTTTAGCATAAAACATGTTATAAAAAAATATGCTTGTTACTTTAAAATAATATTTAGTATATTATTAATAAAAAAAATATAAAGTTATTACTAACTTACTAGGTTTTTAAACTTAAGTATAATAATACTTATAAAGCATGCCTAATTATAAAAGGCTTTAAGTAATATTATAATAAAAAATTTTATAAAGTGTATACCGCAGTGGTAAAGCCTATGTTTTTTAAGGTATTTATTATACTTATAGTACTTTTTAGTTAGTAATTATATTTTTAAGATATTATTACCACATTTTTTTATATAAAATTTAAAAAAATAATTTATATTAACCTTTTTAATAGCCACAAGCAAGCCGGTAAATATAGCCTTTTATTAAAAATAATATATAGCCTTAAGTAGTTACCTAAAAAATAATATATTTTTTTTTTAAAAATTTTTATTTTTTTGGGATTTAAACGCCTACATGTAGATTATTTAATATTTATTAAAAATAGCCTATATATTTTTATATATATTAATAATATTTTTATACTTTTTTAGGATAATGCTTAGTACAAAGCTTTTAAATAAAAGTTTTTAAAACTTTTTAAAGTAATAAATAATAGCCAAGTTAAAAATTACTTAAGTGTTAATATTTTATTTAATATAAATAAAAATAAGATATTTTTATTATAACACTTTTATATTCTTAAAATTTTTAAGTACTTTAGCTTAAAAAACTATAAGCTTTTTTTTACACTATTTTATAAAAAAGGTTTTTAAAAATTATAATAGCCAGGCTTTTATAAATAATATAACACTTTATTAAGTTATAATAAAATACTTAATTTAGCTTATAATTTATACATGCCTTAATATTACCCATATAGTTTTTAAAGTTATAAAGTACACATGTAATTTAGGTTAAAAATACTTAATTATTATTAAGTATATATATTATTATTTATATATTACTTTTTTTTTATTTTATACTATTTATTTAATAAAGGTGGCCTATAAGGCTATATTAATATTAATTAAGCTAGCTTTTATTTAATAAAAAAAACTTTAATATTTAAATATATTTTTAAACTTGCTAGCGGACTAATTTTTTAGGTATTAAAATATTAGCTTAGTATAATACTTTTTTTTATTAAATTAAAGTATATTACTTAGGCGCTAGTAACTTAAAAACTTATTTAAATTTAATTACTTTTTATTAAGCTAAATATTATATACCTAAATTTTATGTATATATATTTTTTTAGGCCTATAATTATTTATGCTAATAATTAAAAAGTAATTATTATATTTAAAAACCCTAAATACTACGCCTGCTTAAAGCATATTAATATTTATTATTATTTTTTTTACCAGAAAGTATTAAACAAAAATATTAAATTTTTATATATACTAATAATAAAGTAGGCCGCTAATAAACTTATAAAGCTATTTAAAAAAATAGCTTATTAATATTTTATTTAAATAATTAGTATAAAACACCTTACTATATTATAAAATAACTTTATATTACTACTTTAAAAAACTAAAATAGCTTTATTTATTTACTACCCCGGGTAAGGGGGGTATTAAAAATTACTACCTATGGTTATATAACCCGGGTGCTTAACACTTTTAAATATTTTTATATTTTATAGCCACCTAGCTTAAATAATTAGTTAGTTAGTTAATTCATTTACTTCATGGCTCATCATTCCTTTCCTCAGTCCTCCCGCGCCAATGCCTGGTCACCAGCCGCCCCCCGTCCACCGCCGGCCGCGCAACCCTCAGCTACCGGCCCCCCTACTGGCGCGGCGGATTCGCAAGCCTCATTGGCCCGCTCTTGGCGGGCTGCAAAGTGTACGCCTTGAAACAGAATGCCCCGGCGCAGGAAGTCTGGGATGTGCTACGGGACCACCATATCAGCATTCTCATCTTCAACCCCGTTCTGCTGCGGCAGATGAAGGAGGCGTATGAGGAGAACTTGGCTGGGCTTCCGGGGGACGAGAGAGAGGCGTATGTGTCTGGGTTCAAGAATCTTGAGCGCATCCGGTGTAGCGGGGCGTTTTTGGCGCCGCAGCTGTGGAGGTTTTGGTGGGCGTTGGCTGGGCTGCCGCTGAAGAATGCGTATGGGTCGACGGAGTGTGGCGGCGGCGTGACGGAGGTCGATGTGAGCAGGAAGTCCAATGTCATCAACTCGGTTGGCCGGCTGGTGACGGACCCGGCTATTGAGCTGAAGCTCTCAGAGGAGACTCGCGGGGAGTTCCTGGTCAAGAGTCCGTGGATGTTGATAGAGTATACCCACATTGCCATACCGTTCCACTCGCGATCTGACTGACAAAGTCAGGTATATCGGCAACAAAGACGCAACAAGGGCCTCCTTCACCGACGACGGCTTCCTGAAGACGGGCGACATCGGCCACCTAGACGGCGACGAATACGTCTTTGAC
Source organism: Aspergillus mulundensis (assembly GCF_003369625.1). Lineage (NCBI taxonomy): Eukaryota > Fungi > Ascomycota > Eurotiomycetes > Eurotiales > Aspergillaceae > Aspergillus > Aspergillus mulundensis. The sequence continues at coordinate 750,300 of NW_020797888.1, forward strand.
GGCCGCAAGAACGACGACTGTATGCCTGCCTTCCTCTCCCTTCCCACCCCTTGCTAACTCCCCGTCCCAATGGGAAGTCATCGAACGCGTTCCCCGCCTCGCCGTCGAAGCCGCCATCTTCTCCCTCCCCTACATCGCCGAAGCCCATGTCCTCCGCGTCCCAGACCACGAAACCCGCGCCGTCGCCGCCGCGCTCATCCGCATCAAACCCGGGCCCTCGTCGCCGTCCGCGTCCGAAATGACGATCGCCCGCCTCCACGCGGACCTCAGCCCCGTCCTCCCAGCGTATATGCGTCCGTACCTCCTGCGCGTGCTGGAAAGCACCGAAGAGATCCCCTACACGGCCTCGCAGAAGCCGGTCAAGTCTGAAATGCTGAAACGGTTCTTTGGAGTCCCCGTTGATGGGTTCTGGGATGATGAGGAGCCGACGACTGGGGTGCAGGTCTGGCCACAGCGGTTTTCGCTGGTCGGGCCGCCCCCAGACACTGCGTATCGGACCAGCGAAGCCTCCAGCTGGCAGGGACAGAGACCTTGGGAATGGGGGACTTGGCAGGCGGCTGGAGAGGATATACCCTAGCCTCGTTGATTGGGATAGCGTAGAGGATTGTTGGAGCTTAAGGTTATTATGGAAGGTTGGGCTGACATACCTCCTTGTTCGCACACCTACAGTCCGTCGCCCAAAGTGACTTTTCCAATCCACCCAGGCAGCAGTACCTTTCGTTGTGTGCTTTTGCGAGGAAGCTTGGTGGGTGTTGGGTTAGCTGGAGGGAGGCAGGAATGGTACCGGGGACAGTGGCCCTAGAGACGGATAGAAAGGTAACAAATGCCCAGAGATCCGTCAGCATCGTGCATCACGACCTCCTACCTTTCCTCCGTATATTCAACTCCCCCCATCCACTCAATAAATCCCCGCCATATACCCTTCCTAGGGAAAAAGGCCGGCACCAGATAGACCCCTCCACCCCTGGCTCCACCGTCTCAGTCTCAGTCCCAGTCGAAAATATAATCCGGCCTTCGCTTCTGCGAGCATAGTCGTTCGCTTCCTGTCCACTATCAAGCTCGGGGATTTCGGGCGCCAAGGCCGGGGATGTACCTGGACAGGGCGTTGACTTTTGCACGATCAGCCAGGGTTTCGGGCGCGTTGCTGCATTTTCAGTAGATGATGGCTCCGGTGGTGGCAGTCTCATCTCATCTCACTGCCCTCTTGCTCCGGAGCCAGAGAGCATCCAAGTTCATTCTCAGTCATTAGGGTCTGTCTGGGACCTCAGGTGTCGGCCATGGCCACGGCCACGAGCAACGGCCGCAGATTGGCGACAGCGGAGGCCCAGCGACGATAGGGACGGTACCATCCCAATTCCCAACAGCATTTGGACGTAACAAGGGACACCCTCGCGCCCAACCAGTCGCTCGGGCCATGCCAAGCGCGCGAGAGGCTGCAGCTGGAGGAATCAGGCCTGTCGTCCTGTACTAGGTAGGGTAGGGTAGGGCTCGAGCGCCCACCCGTTAGCGCCGCAGCTGATGCCGTGCATGGAGGCAGCAGAGTCCTGGGACTGGGGTTGTATGTAGACCCTGATCTAATAATTGGTAGGTATAAATATATAGATATCACCCGGACGGGGACCAAGAATGCAAGGCGGGAATCATTCAGACATTGCCACTCCCCCCCGACCGGTCGGAATATTGCTCGGCTGTTTGCGGGATTCCTTCTTTTTGAAGATGTCTTGCAGAGACGGCCATTCAATGGTGCATTGTGCATTTGGTGGCGCTGATGATACAAAGGATCGAGGAACAGTCGATGTTTTTATGCATGATAGAAGGACCCAAGGAGGGGGCAACGACAGCCAATGGTCACACTGGGCCTCAATCGGCGCAGCTGTTGTAGGTGCTTGCTGCTCTTTTTGATGCTCTGCAGTGTGTGGAATGAGTGGTCCAGGCATGGACAACTCCTGCTAGCCCTAACTCACTCAACCTCGAGTTCTAAGAGCGAGGACGGGGCTTAGGTAGGAATACTTGTCCGCGTAGAGCGGTCAACCCATTACTAAGATCCCACCCACTAGTAAAAACTTTATTTTTAAGATAATATTAAAATTAATATTTACTAAATTTATATATTAATAACATAAACTTAATAATATTATAATAATTTAGGCTATATTAAATAACTATAAATTTTTTTTATTAAATAATATATTTTTTTTATTTAAATTAATTACATGGCGGGATTATTAAAAATTTTATTAAAGTAGTTTTTTTAGCTAGTTTTAGTTAAATTTTTAATTTTAATTAACTATAGGTTTATATTATTTAGTAAATTTTAATATTAATTAAATAAAAATATTTTATAAAGCCTAAAGCTACTATAAATAAATATATTAAGGCTTTATAAAAAGCCTTTATAATATTTTATATAAAACTAAAGGGGATTTATAAAACTTTTAAAGTTATTATTTAATTAAAAATTTAGGAACTTATATTTAATTAATAAATTATTATATTTATAATAGCTAGGGTAACTAGGTGTTTTAATAGCTAAAGTTAAAAATATTTAGCTTATAAAAGTTAAGTTTATATAGCTAATTTATAATATTAAAAATAAAGGTAAAAAAGGCCTAGATATTTAACTTTATAAAGGTATTAAAGGCGTAATAAAAATAAAAAATAATAAAAAAATAAATAAAGCTTTTAAAAGCCAGGCTTTTTTAATAAATTACTTAAAAAATTTAGCCTTTTATTTAGCCTTTTATTTAGCCTTATATTTAGCTATTATTTTTATAGCCCTTTTTTACTTAGCCTTATTTTTAATAATTTTTTTAAGATACCTTTTTTTATTTTTAGCAAGCTTATTAAGGCGCTTTTTTTTAGCCTTTTTATTAATAATTTTTTTTAAATAGCGTTATTTTTTTACCTTTATTTTATGCCTTTTTTTCTTTTTTTTCTTAAGTATTTTAGCCTTTTTATATTTTTTTTTTTAGCTTACTTGAGCGCGGCGGCGGCCTTTTTTTACTTTATTTTTTTATACTTTATTTAAGCCTTTTTAATATTAGCATGCTTAATAACCTTATTAAGTTATAAAAATTTATATTACTTAATTTTTTTTTTGCTAAGCTTTTTTTAATATTAAAAGCTATTTTAAAGTTACTAGCTATAATTATAAAAAAAAAAATTATAACACGCGGAGGCCTAGGTAACTACTATTTTTTTTATTAAATAATTTTAAGTATTAAAAAAATTAGTAAGTAATATACTAAGCTAGTATAATATATTATTTTTACTTTTTAAAGGTTTTTTTTATTTTAAAAATTTAGTTATAAAATTAATAAAATTTATAATTTTTATTATAAGTAACTTTTGCTTTTTTAGCTTTTTAATTCTAGCTTTTTTATATATAATTTTTAAGTAAATAAGCTAAATCCCCGCGGCCTTAAAAGTAAATTTAATATTATTTATAAATATAGCTTTAGCCCGGGCTTGTTAAAAAATCTTAAAAATTTTTTATTAAGTAATATTATACTAATTAATTTATAATTTTTAATATATTTTTTAATTATACTAAGTAGCTAAAGGGCTAAATATTTTAATATTTATTAGCTAAAAAAATAAGTAATATAAAAAGGTAAATAAACAAGAATAATATTATAATTCTAGTAAGTTAATATAAATTTAAAGCTAATATAAAATATATAATTATTATATAATAAGATATAAAAAAAAGATTTAACATGCTTATTATATTAAGTATAAATAATATAAAAAATTTATAAAATAAAAATATTATCTAGCTAGTTAAGCACTAGCTTTATAATATTATATTTTTATTTTAAATTATAAAAAGTACCTTTTTATTTAAAGTAAATACTATTAGCTAGTTTAAATTAACTTTCTTATTTTTAAAAATAATTATTAAAAATAAATACTAGCTAAATAGCCCGTAATACTTTATAATAAATATTTAGTTATTATTTTAAAATTTAATTATAGTAAATCCTTTATAGTTTTTTATAAGCTATATAAAAAAAATAACATGCTAATAATCGCGCGGAATTTTATATATAAAGCCTTTTTTATTAAAGTTTTAAATATTTTAAAAGTTAACCTTATATTTTTTTTAACATATTTAAATAGCTTTAAAAAATACTTAAAAATTTAAAAATTAGCTTAATACTAGTATTTATATTTAAGCTTTTTACTTTATATAACTATAAATTTTTTATTTTTTTATAAAAAGGCCTAGTATTAGTTTATATTAACTAGCTTATATAAATAATTTAACTACTAATATTTTTACTTATATAAAATATTTATAGTATCTTATAGTATTTTAATATTAAAAAAAAAATTAAATTTAATTTAATATAATATATAGCGCCTAAGAAATACTTTTTTAATTAAAAATAATTTTTACTTTAAAGTATAAGCAGCCTAATATATTTAATAACTATTTATATAATATTAAAAAATTTTTAAAAATAATTTATACTTAGCTGCTACTTTTTACTATATTTTTTAATTTTTTTTTATTTAAATAATTATAAGTAATATTAGCTTATCCTACGGGTGCTTAATAAGGTTTTTTTATAAAATTTAATAGGCTTTTTTTATAAAGTATTTATTTTAATAGCTTTAATTTTATTAAGCAGCTTATTATTTTTAATTTTAAGTATTTTAAAGCTATTTAACTAACCAGGGCTAGGTAAGAATAATTAAAAATTTAATATAAGTAAATTAAATAATATTACTAGTAACTTATAGCCCTTATTTAAATAAACTTTTTAAATATTTTATTAAATTTTTATTTACTAATTTTAAATAACTACTTACTAAATATTTTTATAAAAAATTAAGGGAGTTATATATTATTAAAGTTAATATATTAATAAAGTGCAATTAAAAATAAAGTTTTAAATATACGTCTTACTAGTGGGTGGGATCTTGGTAATGGGTTGACCGCTCTACCTAGGGTTAGGACTATACTCGCACTATTCCACCTCCTTGAACTGCATGGTTGACTGGTTTATGTCCCAACCAATCAACTGTGTGGATTCTGCTCGGCCCAAATTGCCGCAACAGCATCAACAGCTCCCTCAGCCCCGCCACATCTTGAAGCGCTGCCTGAAAATTTGCACCAACGCTGCACAAGCCCCTAAGCAGCAGGTGGGGGTCGGTGGCTGGCTGCGTCCTGCATGGCAGTTCGTGTGGCAGCTGGGAAACTGCGGGTCCGAGCCCTCCATCAGTATAAATGTAGCTACGGCCATTTCCCAGTCACCCACTTCCTCAATCATCTCCATCTCTCCCTCATCGTCGCAATGGGCGACCCCAAAGGCCGCTATAAGCTCGTGCAGGTCGACCCGCACACCGAGGAGATCAGTGACGATGAGCTCCGCACGATCGTCGAGTGCGAAAAGGAGTCTTTCACGGGCGATCTCAAGCGCTCGGCCTTCCAGTTCTTTTACTTTGTCAATGACGAGAACGACCCCGCCGACGTCCAACGGGCCACCGACAACCTGATGAAGATCCACCGCCAGTGGATTGCGTCCAACGAGGAACTGCGGTTCCTCAAGGTGCTCGACACGCACGAGGACGACAAGCTTGTCGGTGGCATGTGGTTTAGTGTGTACAAGGTCGCCCCGGTGGACAAAAATCCTTGGGAGCGTATCGAGGCGAGGTGGTGGGATAGCAGGCCGAAAGACACGGCGTGGTGGGGGACGACGGAGACGCAGCGCGACTACCTCACCAAGGCCATTCGCATCTTGAGCTCCCCGTGGAGGGAATACTTCCGGTGGCGGAAGCACATCCGTACGTACCTGAGCTCTACCTACCCATGGCCAAAGCAATCTCTAACCAGCCCTAGACGTGCGCATGGTTTTCCTCAGTGCTGAAGCTCGTCACGCTGACCCTTATGACAACAACTACCCAGGGACATTGCTGATCGAGGAACTCCGGAGGCTTGGCGAGGAGGACAGGGACTTGTCACTGTTTGCGGAAGTTTGGATCGACCGCGACTTACGCAGTGTCTTCGAATGGTGGGCTAATTCCGCGGTCGGGAACCCGTTCGGGGGCGTTCCCATCTGCCCCAAGTTCGAGTACCATGGAGACGGGCTGTACCATCCAGAAATCTGGGATGAGCTCCCATGGGGCGACGAGAGCAAATGGAGCAAAGAGTGGCGGGCGATGCACGAGAAGTTTCATGTTGTGGATGGCCACGTACGGCCAGTGGGATGCTTCTTTGCATATGGGCCCCCCTTGCGCTACTATAATGAATGGACTGTGCTGAATGAGAGAGAGAAGGTGGCACCGTGGGAGCGCATGATCAACCGCCCGGAAGAGGTTATCGAGCAGGGGGATTGGTTATCATGCCCATTTCCAGAGGATGAATAGCTGATTGGCGTCCAAGAGGTTCACGTTTGGCATGCTAATTGCTCTGACACACTGGACGAATAAGACTCGCTTTGCTGTTACTATAGAAGATATAGTCACTGCCCGTATTCCTGGCCTACCCGACATAATCCACCAGATCCAACCCAATATGGTCCAGCCAGTCAACAACCTCAGGTCTTTGAAGCAGTTTGTAATGTCGACGCTGTGGACCGTCCTATTGGTCATCTAGGATATATCGTGAAGCGGGCCCTCCATACCTCATGTCTTGTGTAAAACATCAGCTAGCCCTAACTCTCTTCGACAAGGGCCATCTGTATCCAGGATGGGGACTGGTAAACCTTATAATTCCAGTCAACAAGGCCCTAGAGATCCCGTATAACGCCTTTTGGTCGTGTGGCATACTAGAAGACTGCCTGGAGTCCTTGCTTGAAATCCCACGCTACTAGGGTAATCCTTGATTGGGAAGTAGCAGCACGGGCGAGTGTCTGAGAGTAGGGTACCCATGGCGAAGCTCATGAGACCCATGCCTGGAGACGTAGACGTAGGTGGGATTACATGTGATCATAAGAAGCAACATGAAATGACATTCGCTCAAAGCGCCCCTCCATGATGATGAACTGCCATGCAGGAATAAGATACCCCTGGTATGCGACACCCTGTGAAATGTTCAACTTAATCACGCCCCCCTATCGCTTCCAAGGTTGGTTTATCCTCCATCCGCGGCGTCGGGATTGATCGCCATACCTAACGTTGCACAACATATGCATTCCAGACTCGCACTTATCAGATTTCTCCCCCCTCCCCCTTCCGCCGTCTGACCGCAATGCACGCCCTAGGATCAACCGGTAGACTCATCCCTAGCCCCCATCCCCGAGGCTCAGCCAGCCTGGCCGTGGCCGCCCGCGACGGAACCAGAGCAAGATCGTACTTGAGCAAGATGTGGCACAGAGCAACCTTGAGCACGGCGGCCGCGAAGAACCGCCCGGGGCACGCCTGGTTTCCGAATACGAAGCCCATGTGTTCGGGCGATGGAGAGACAAACTGCGCCGACGTCGAAGTCGCACTCGCATCCTGGCTCTCGCTCTGGCTCTCGCTCTGGCGTCGCAGGCGCAGGCGCACGAATCGGTACGCGTCGAACGTGTGTGGCGCGGGATACGTGTTGCCGTCCCACATTGCCTCGTTGGAGACGCAGAGCGTTGTCCCCTTTTCCAGCACGGTGCCGTCGGAAAGGACGATGTCGTCTAGCGCGGTGCGGTTCATGTGTGCTGCTGGTGCATCAATGAACAGCCCCGGGAACAGAGCAGACGGGGAGTAGGCAGGTGAGATGGGTATGGTATGGGTAGGGTAGGCTCACCGACCAACAACGGCTTCAGCCTCTGGCTCTCCTTCAACACACTATCCATGAGAACCAAGTCCGCCAGAAGCGCCGAGTCCCAGGTATTGTTGTTCCGCGCGAGGGCGGCGGCGATCTCGTCACGCAGCGCCTGGATAAGCTCCTCGCGACCGCTGAGATCGAGCAGGACCTGCGAGAGCGAATCGGACGATGTGTGCACCGCTGCCCAGGCGAGGATCAGTTGCCCATGCACCGGGTTGTAGGCGCGGCCCTTGGCGACTTCGTCCATCCATGTGAGACTATCGCTGGGCCTTCTCCCCTTTCCCGTTGTCTGGCTGCGCTGTTCCTGCGCCAGCGGACGGATGATCTTGCCTGCGTTGGCGAGCTGGTGCCGGAGTTTCCGGCAGGCGGGGAGCAGGGCTGCGAGGGGGGGGCGTAAGACTCGGGGAACGTGCTGCAGGATGGTCGCTGCTATGAAGGAGTCTCTGGTGTAGTTGATGGATAACCGGACCCAGGCCTCGTTGTGCGCGAGATGTTCGCCCAGGAGGGCTCGGGCGGACATTCGAGCAACGATGTTGACTACGGTCGGTCCGAGGGGGAGGGTATGCCACTCTGGTGTAGAAGTATCGCTGAGTCTCTGAACTGGTTCCATTCCGCGGCCCGGGGACGTCGGGGTCACTCACCGGTATCATTCGTCCAGTTGGCCTCGAGTGCCTGTGCCGTTTCCTCGGACAACGGCTTTGCAATGGTTCCTTGAAATAGATCAGAGTGTTAGCTGCCTGATATATGGTAGCGGACTCCGGATCCGGATGTTACAACCCGTACCTAAGTTCTTGGTGAGCCTTGTTCGAATTGCATCCATCACGACATCCCACGTAGCCTGGGACGCGAACGGCTCGAATCCCCGGATGCCTGACTGCATCTCCTCGAAGATCACAGCCCTCAGGCTCAAGGACGGGTGGCTCCTGAGCTCCGAGGCATATTTGGGAGCGAGGACGACTTTCTCGCCGAGGCTCGTGATCATGCAAAGCGCGTCAGCCTGGTAGGTTAGGTTAGGGTTCGTGTCGTTCTCGGGATTACAGGCAATGTCCATGCTTTTCTGGGCAACAGGAACGTTACTCTACCTCTTTCAACCCATTTCTAATCAGGCCTCGAGCATTCGTCCAGAACTGCCACTTGGAGTGCAGAGAGAGAATATCAAACGGCATCGTTCTGTTCACCACTGGAAAAGGGTTCGTCCTTCTGGGTCTTCCAAGGAGGAGCAAACCAATGATGACGGCGGCAACCCCGAGAACGTTCAATATAGAAAGATATGCTTCTGGGTGGAGGGACATTTCGGCTTTGGTCTGGCTTTTCTGACGCTGAGCTTGAGAAGGGAGGGAGTTGGGCGTGTCGACGGAATACTCTCGATGTCGAAGAGGAGAACGTGTCCGGGCAAGCGATAACGCTGAAAATTTATACCTGTCAACGCGTTTGAAATTGGATACCAATGCAGAATAGTGTATGCAGCCAGAATTTGGGCATTGTTTCACATGGGTCAACAGAGGATCGGAGTGTGGATGGGATAACCTGGGTATCCATGGATATATGCTAATCTTTCATTTTCAGCGGACCTCACTGGTAGATGAAGCTAGGATAGCCTAGTATTACATTACAATTGATCGTATTTCTTGTACTTGCTTCCAGCATATCCTTGCAATGCATGAGACAGCGTGTTCACATGACAGCGAATAGCATGGTGTTGTAGATCAATCGCCAATATCTGATTGATAAGTTGGGAGCTCACAGGACATCGTGTATGAGATAAATCAAAGAACATCTAGCATAGCTATGTCGTAGCTTGCTGGAACACCAACCGCGGCACAACTCTTTCTTGGGTACCTTCATGGTTCCCCTAGGTAGGTGCTTCTGTGAGGGACCACACCTGGCTCAGAGGCCCACGGACCAAACCGTAGCCATGACACTCACTCTCGCGTCACATCCACACCCCAAGAAATCAACTTCAAAGAGAATGGCAGGGTGTTAGGGTTCCGAAGTATGGCAATCTAGCCATGGATCCAATCGCCCGGATGCGTGAGATATCGGAGAAAGCGGAGATTATCCCTTCTAGTTACACTGCATAAGAATCAGGCAATAGGGTTCTGTCTAGACGAACAGGCAGGCTGTTCTGGGGACTACCAAGCCCCCAACATCCTAGGGAAGCTGTGCGACCTACCGTAGATCCAGTGTAGAGTACCTAAGAGCTGGATCAAGCTCAGATGACGGGCGAGCAGTCCTCTTAACATAACACAGCGTGGGCCTCTCTGTATCAGTTCAAGAAATAATACTCGCGAATATTAACCTATTTAGGAAGAAAAGACTCCTGTAGCCTTAATTTGCCATCCTGGATTATCTGGAGTTGGTTATGCCCCAATAAGCAATATGCAGCCCGTCCCAATTACAACCGCGGTCTGGATGGAAATAGTTTCCCAAGGGAAGGACGCACTGTGAGCGATCGAGTCCAATGCCCGGACATCACGAGAAGCACAGGGGGCCTGGTGCTGCAGACGACTATGGCCCCTTACCAGCCGACTGGGTCTTTCCCCACCCACTGCGATCCTCCAAATACGTGCAACAAGCCATAAAGGCAGGCAACGAAGCGTCCGTGGCCGATAGACTGCTGGAAGAGCCACGGGAGAAAAGAGCTTGATCATGGATGTTATATCTGGATATGGCATAAAAGCCGTGGAGGTAAATGACCAGGATAGCCTTGCGAATGGTTTGATGAGCTGCATGAGAAGGGCATTATTGGCGAAGAGGTTGCTAAAGAAGAGAAGACTTTCATATCTGTCTAGCGCCTAGCATGATGCCCGGGATATAACCAAGGCCGTGATCTCGCAACCACCACCGAAGACAGGCCAGCATGATTGGCAAGGGCAAAGGGCGGCTGCGTGTGCTACAAGGGAAGTCCCAGTCGAGTAATGGCGTGCTGAACGGTGATTCGATTGTCGAACCAGTGGGAAACGGGACATTCTGTCTTCTTCTGCTCCCTTTAACGAAACCTTTGCTTGGGCCATGTTCGTTGCGTACGGTCCCTTTCCCCGTTGCTATTAGGGTCCCAAGGCTGGAGCCCTATGACCCACCAAGAGATACCCACAACCTGCAAAAAGAAAAAGAAAAAGGAAAAGGCAATCTCCCCGACTGGGAGTCGAACCCAGGTCTCCCGCGCTTGTTCTTGCGAGAAGTGACAAGCGGAAATCATGACCGTTAGACCATCGAGGATGTGGATGAAGAGTACCGACCACGGATACGACTCACGAATGCAGGACCTACAAACCAACCCACAGCATACAACGAAGAGCACAAGTCAAGGCAATCATACAGATCGATCGAAGTCAAAGGCCATGGTGTGGACATGGCTAAGGATCCATTGAGTGAGCTAGTTATGTATAAGGCCCTTTGAATACCGTGCAAAGGAAAGCTGTTAATTAAATAAATACTAAAGAATTAAATAAGAAACATAATAATATTTAAAAGCTAGAGCTAACTAGGGTTTATATAAATAATTTAAACTTTTAAAAATAATAAAAATTTTAAATACTTTTATTAATACTTTATAATATTTAAAAAATTATAAATATTATAGTTATACAAGCAAGTAATTTAATAGTAAGTATTATAATATTTTAATTAAAATTATTTAAAATACTTAAGTATTATTAAAGTGTTATAGTACTTTTTTATTAAATTAAATAATTTTTATTATTAGTTAATATACCCCCTTAACACCTACTTACTTTTAAATTAATTAAAAATAAGGTTAAAAATATTTATTAAACCTAGTATTTTAAGAAATTTTTAATATTATTATTTAATAAGCGCCTTTATAAGGCTATTTATAATTATTTAATTAATAAGGGTTTATTTAATATAAAAGTTTTTATATTAAACTTTTTATCTAAGCTATAAATTATAAATATTAATATAATAAAGCTTTAAGTAAAATTATATATTAATATTAATAAAAATATTAATTATTTATTTATTATTATATTAAATTAAAAATTAATATTAAAATTAAATTATATAGCTTTAAAAACTTTTTATTATTAATAAGTTACTTTAAAGGCCTTAGTAAAAGTAAGTAATTTAGCTTTAATAATAAAGGTAGTAACTAAATATTATTTTATAACCTTTTATTTAATTTAACCCTTATATAACTTATAAATATAACCTATGCTAAAAAATTAATTAAAGTAATTTATAAATATTATATTAAAGTATAACTTATAAATCTTGCATCCCTTAATAAAAACCTTATTTTTAAAATTATTTAAACTAAAGTATTTAAAAGCAAGAAAATATATATTATAAAAATAAAAAATAAATTAATTTATTACGTGTTAATAATAATTTATAAAATTAATAAAATATTTTAATAAGTGGCTTATTATATAAAAAATATTTAAATAAGTAAGGGTATTAGTATATTTAATAAATTTAATTTTTAACCTTACTTTTTTAATATTTTTAAAAATAACTATATTAAAATTTAAATAAAGCTTACTAGGTAATAAAAGCAGGGTAAAAGGTAGCTAAATTATAGTATTTAAATAAAATTAATTTATAATAACTTTAATATAAAAATTTTAAAAAAGCTAAAGCTTGCGCTAAGGCCTATTTTAAAAAAAATTAAATTTTTAAAAAATTATTTAGCTTTATTAAAATACCAAAGCTTATACTTTACTAAAAGTTTTTTTTTAAAAGTAATTACTATAAAGCGGCCTTACTTAATAAAAAAGTTTATAAAAATAAAATTATTTATATATATTAAAAGAATTATTAGCTTATTAATAAAAAGGTATTTTTTTTAAAAAATTATAATAAAGCTAAATTTATAAAAAATAGTAGTTAAATTAAGTTATTAAAAATAAAAAAACTTTTTAAAATTATAAATAGCTTTAAAAGCTTTTAAAAGCTTTTTTTTTACTTATAGTTATTTAAAAATTAAAGGTATAGAAGTTTATTAAGGCCTGTATTAAAAAAGGTATTAATAATATTATATTACCTTATATTTATATTAAAAAAATAATAAGTATTATAATAATTTAAAAAAAATAGGTAAAGGTTATAGCTACTTAATTATTTTTATAATTAACTAGTTTAAAATTTATATATATATAAATTTAAGCTTTAGCCTTAAAAAAGTAGCTATTTATATTAAACTTATATATAAATACTTATAATAAGGGGATTAGTTTATTTAAACTTATTTTTTATTTATTAACTACCTTTTATACTTCTATTTTTTTAAGTTTATTTAATTTAAAATTAATAGTTTTAAAAAAATATATTTTTAAATAAATAATTTTTTAAATTTTTTTAATACTTGGAAAAAGGTAGTAATTTATTTTAATAAAAGTATTTTTTTAAGGTTTTAATAAAAAGTAAAAAAGGTAAATTATATATAATTATAAAAAATAAAATTAAAAATAATTATAATAATAATATAGCTTGTATAGCTTATTAAAGTACTTAAATAAAATTTAAAGTTTTTTTAATTACTTTAAGGTGCTGGCCTTTATTTAATTAATTATTTAGGAAAAATAATAAGTTTAATTTTTAGTTTTTTATCTTTTTTTATATTTTTAATAATAAAATAAATAGAAATTTAGGAGTAGGCTTACTTTACTTTATATAATAATTATTAATTAGCTAGGTTTAAAAATAAATTTTTTTAAGTTTAAAAGCATGTAACTTATTATAAAGGTTATAATAGCTTATTAAAAAAATTAATTAATATTAATTTTTATATAAAAATTTTATAATATTAAGGTTTTAAAATAAGGTTTAAAATAAAAAAAGGTAAAAAGCCCTTTAATAAATTAAAGGCCTTAGTTTTACTAAAATTAGGCCTAGGTATAATTTTATACTTAAATTTTTTTTTATTTTTATTTTTTTTTAATATTTTTATTTTTAAATATTTTTATTATTTTTAGCTTACTTGTTATTAAAATACCCTTATTTTTTTTTTTAAAATTTAGTAAAGTTTAAATTTAAATTTATATTTTTAGTAATATAGTAGCAAGAGGGCGGTTTAAAAACCTTAACTAATAATTTAAAAAAATTAATTTAAATATTAATAATAAAAAATAGTTTTTATAAATTATAAAGCCAGAATTTATTAAAAATAATATTTTTATAAGCTTTAACACACTAATTTTAAAAAAACTAAATTTACTAAATATTTAAGGCTTAATAATTTATAAAATATTTAAGTAAGGCCCTTAGCTTTATTTTATAAAGGCCTTTTTTTTAAGATTTTCTTGCCTAGGAGAAATACCTAATAATTTAAATATTTAAAATATAAGGCTTTTTACTAATAAGTCTTTTTTATAAAGTTATTTAATTAATAATTTTAATAAAAATTTAATTATTAATATAAGCTATTACTTTTATAACCTAAGGCTATATATTAAGTAAAATATTTTTATATAAAGCTATTATTTTAACTTTTTAAATTAAAATATTTTTAAAGCGCTTAGCTATATTATTTTAAAATAAAAAGTATAAAGTAAACTAGTTTTAAAAAATACCTTTAAAGGTAGTAAAGTTAGGAATATTATTATTAAAAATAAGTTTATTATTACTAAATAAAAATTTAAAAGTAACTTTATAATAATTTTATATAAGTTATATAAATTACTTAATAATATTTTTATAATTACTTTTAAGTTAGTAAGTATAGGCCTAGTATATTTTAAAGTATTTATTATAAAAGTAAGTTATTTATTAATTTTTATTTATTACTAGCTTTATAAAAATAAAATTAATATAAATATAAATAAATAACTTAGTAACTAGTTTTTTAAACTATTTAAATATTTATTAAAAAGCCTAATTAATTTAGCAAGTATTATAGTACTTAGGTAATTAAAAATTAAAAATATTAACTTTTTATATTATTATAAAAAAATATTTAAGTACTTTATTATTAATATATTTTAGGCATTAGTAAAAAGCTTTAAAAATTTTTTAAAACTATACTTTTTAAGTAAAAATTTTAACTTTTTATTAAGTTAGAGCGTTGGCCTCTTTTAACTTTAAAAAACTTTTTTTAGCTTTATTATTTAAAGGCTTAAAAAATAATTTTTAAAATAAAAAACTAGTTTATTATTCTTAAGTATAAGGGTATTAAAATTCTAGGTATATTTAGCTTTTTAAAAAGGCCTTATTATTATAATATTAAAATAAAATTTAAAAATATATATAACTTTATATAATATAAATAGTATAATTTTTTTATTAAATACTTTTAAATAAATAAAAACTAATTTATAACTTTATATAGCTATAATTATATTTCTAGCTTAAATATTACTACCTTAAAAGTAATTTAAAAAGGTAAAATAGCTAAAATTATTATAAATATAAATAAAAGCACTAGTATTAAAAATAAAAGTATTTTAAAGTTTTAAATTACTTAAAATATTAAATATTAAGGTTATTTTATAATATTTTTTAAAAACTATAAACTACGCGTTTTCCTAGCTATTTTATTAAGCTTTTTAATTTTTAGTATTTTTTTTTTTATTTTTAAAAAGCTTAGTATTCTTAACCTTTAACTTTTTAAGCTTCTTGCTATATTTATTTTTTTTTAAATATTTTATTAATTTTTTTTAGGCCTTTATTTATTTTATAGGACTTTAAATAGTATAAATATATAAAGTTATAATAAAACTTTATAACATGCTTATATTTATAAAAATAAATTAGTTTATTATTAGTTAGTGCCCAGGAAGGTTTATTAATAAAAAAAACTTTTAATATTTAAATTACTAGTAAAGGGCTAATTTAATTTTTTAGTAAGTATTATAAAGGCTATTTCTCCTATAAAGGTTTTAGCAAAGCTATTAGTAATAAAAAATATTATTAAAACTTAAAAATAAAAATAAAATAATTAGTTTTACTAAATTTTTTATAATTTAATTAATTTATATGGCGCTTTGTATAGGCTATTAAGTATTTATTAATAGCCTTTAAAATATTATATTAATTATTTTATTATTAGCCTTAGGTTACTTAAAATATAAGATTTTTTAATAAGCATGCTTATAATTTTAAAGTTACTAGGTAACTTTTTTTTATTAAATTAATATAATAAAAATAGTAATATAATTATTAAAAGCCTTAAGTTTAATTTTAAAATTAGTAGGAGTAAGTTATTACTTTAATTTAATAAAATTTTTTATAATAAGCTTATTTTTAATAAGTTACTAAATAAAAAGTGTAATTAACTTTTATATAATATTATTAATATTTTAAATTTTTAAAAAAATATGCTTAGCGTGGTTTTATTTTTAATTAAATATTTTAAATACCTTTTTATCAATATTATTTTTAGGGAGTTAAAAAAGCTTAAAAAAAAAGTTTAATAAATTACTTTTAAATTAAAATACTTTTAAACTCTTATAATAATTATAATATATAAAATATAGTTATATTATACCAGCTAGTTTTTTTTAAACTTTAAAAATTATTATATTTAAGGTGCTAGTAGTAAAGCTTATAATAATTTTTAAATTAAGTATAAAAGTTAAAGTTTAATTAATATTTAACTTTTTAAGTATAAATATAAAAAATAATTAATTATAAAAGGCYTTTATATAATAAAGGGCTGGTACTTAAAAAATATAAATAGTTTTAAAAAGTTTAAAAAAGGTAAGAATTTAATAAACTAAATTATTAAATAATTTTCCAGGCTTATAACTATAAGGCCCTTTAAATATTATATAAAAAAAACTATTAATTAAATAAATATTAAAAAATTAAATAAAAAATATAATAATATTTAAAAGCTAAAGCTAACTAAGGTTTATATAAATAATTTAAGCTTTTAAAAATAATAAAAATTTTAAATACTTTTATTAACACTTTATAATATTTAAAAAACTGTAAATATTATAATTATACAGGCAAGTAATTGAGTAATAGGTGTTATAGTATTTTAATTAAGACTATTTAAGGCGCCTAAGCGCTGTTAAAGCGCTGCAGCGCTTTCTCATTAAACTAAGCGATCTCCACCATTGGCTGACATTATGTTGGATAACTACCGTACCATTCCGCAGTACAATAACCTTTATGTCCTGAGTTGAATTGCGTGCCGGCCGCACCTACAGCCCCAACGAGCCCTGGTGCTATCCATGGATGGTATGCTCCAGTCCAGTTCCCCAGCTGGTCGAGGGCCTGGCCGTCCTCCTAGTTAACGGTTTGGCGTGCAGGCGCCGGGATGCCGTTGTAGGAGTAGCTGAATTGGCGTTTCTCGGGGGCCGCCTTGAGCTTGCGCTCGGGGTTTCCGTCTCCCTCGCCGTCCACGGTCGGGGTTGGAGTCGCATAGCCGGCGTAGAAGTAGAGGGGTTGTGCGAGCTTTTCTCTCTCGGCGTTGGCCAGGGGCTGGCCGTCTCCCTCGCCGTCCGCGGTCTGGCTCGGAGTCGCGTAGTTGGTGTAGTAGAAAGCGCGTTTCCGGGCGCCCTCGCTCTCGGCACCTGCGGATGTCTCTCTATCCACGCCCTGAGATGGGGGTGCATTGATGGGGAGGACGGCGGTGTTGACCGCGCCAGGTCTGTTCTGGCTTGCAGTCGCGTAGTTGGTGTAGTAGAAAGCGCGTTTCTGGGATCCCTCGCTCTCGGCACCTGCGGGTGTGTCTCTACCCACGCCATGAGATGGGCGCGCATTGATGGGGAGGACGGCGGTGTTGGCCGCGTCCGCTCTGTGCTCGCTGTTGTTGTTGTTGTTGGTGGATATGGGGTGGCCCGCGGCGAGTGCGGCGGCGCCAACAAGAGCCAAGAGGTGGGAGAGCTGCATTTTGCGGTTGGTGGCTGCTTTGTTCGAGGATGGGATGGTGATTGATGGGGTAGTTAGGTACGTTTGGATGAAGAGGAGTCAAGATTGGGGCAAAGAGTGGGGTTATAAATACAGCCCTGGTGGTAGGCGCTGGGTATAGAAATATTGCGGACGCTGTTACACCTCTGGCACTCTGTCTTACCTATTAAGTCGGACAGGTATAGCAGCAAAATACTACGGGCGCAGTACCCCTACGGCCGAGTCTCTTTTAGGGCTCACATGGGAGGCAGGCCGGATGATTATCTGGTGAGAATTCATGTGAATGTTCACATGTAATGATTGAAAGTTCCAGAAAAGGCCCCCGGAGCTGCCCATCTGATAACTATGGTCGGCTAACTTGCACTGGGCAATTAGCCTGGCATATTCTTCTGCATGACACGGTCAAGGTCGATCATGGAGAAGTCCACGTTCCTCACAGCCCTCTGGCCGTCCCCCAGACAAACACACAGATTCCAAACCATCAAAACTGAGACCTCGACCGCCGACGACGACGACGACAACAACTGCACTGACTCAGAAGGCCTCCTGGCATCGAGCTCCCGCAGGACGAAGACCCCCGCAAGAAAGCCCGCACTCTCAACGACCTGGATATGCCTAACAACCGCAAACCTCGCGATGATGAGCATCACGGCCTCCGTCTTCCTCAGCGCCAAATTGCAGGGTACTGGCAGTGGTAGCGGCAGCTCTGAGAAAAACGCCATCCTCAGACCAGTCTCGTGGTGGTGTAAGTCCGGGTCGCGTGTCCCAGGAAGATAGGTAGAAGCCAGCTCAAGCTCACGGCCCTCAGCGCCCATCCTCGACGCCGTCGAAATCCCAACCTACGAAACCACCCTCAACGGCACGCTCTTCCCGCTCCCCGAACCCTCCATCGCGCGCCAGGAGCCCGGCCCCGACAACGACGCCGCCTGGGCCCAGTACGAGCGCATCCTCACCACATCCGTCACCCGCGCCGACATCCTCAAGCTCGGCAAGGACCCCGACACCGTGGCGCGCTTCGACGACGCATACTGGGGGCTCGGCGACGACGCGTACATGGTCCAGTTTGACGTGATGCATGCATGTCGACCCGCTCCCTCTTCTCTCTCCTTCCCCTGACCCTCACCCTACGACCCACCCCTTGCCCTGCCTCGCCCCTGCCCATGCTAACAAGCCCGCGCAGCAAATCCACTGCCTGAACATGCTCCGCGTCGCCGCGTACGCAAGCTACCCAGGGTACAACAGCACGGTGACGATCTCGGACACGCCGCGCGACAAAATGCACTGGATCCACCTGGGCCACTGCCTCGACATCCTGCTGCAGAACCTGCGGTGCAACGCCAACACGGAGGTCCTGACGCTGGCCTGGGTCGAGGGGCTGCGCGAGCCCTGGCCCGACTTCAGCATCAACCGCAAGTGCCGCGCCCTCGACGCGATCGTCGACTACCAGGTCCGGAACACGGTGGACGAAGGGAAATTCAAGCGCATGGTACGGCCGGATGGGGCGTTTGTTTGGCCGTCGCCTTGGACGCAGGGGAGTGAGCTGGGGGTGGAGCTGGGGACGCATCATTTGGCGGAGGGGAGGCCGGGGATTGCGTGATGGAGCGCACCTAGGTACTGGAGCTTGAGGATTGGCATTACTACATACTGAAGGCAGCCATCTGCAGACTGACTATCCAAATGAGCCTGGGTCGTCCTTGCTTTCAAAAAGGCACCGGCAGCTCAAAGGGCAGCAGCGACTTCGGGTTGGAGGGGCGATGCCTGGTCTGGATTGAGGGTGAGAACAAGAAACGCATGGATCTTTGCCATCTGTAATCATAATCTATGAAGCAAGAGAGAGTATGTGCCTGTGGATGACTTGACTGAGGCTTGCGTCCATTTTCCAGTGCTTGTGATACTGCACTATCCTTTATAGCCCTGCAATTCAGGGTACAGGACCAAGGTTGCCTGTGCAAAACTTGAAGATGTCTTCAAGCACAGAACTATTCATGCATCTGGATCATAACTATCTTTCCTATTACTGAGTCCGTATTTTCCTTGACTCGGCATTGCTTTGGGTACATACAGTCTCCAATGGCATGAGCAACCAGGCAGGAGCTTCCAGTGGGAACACTGTCAGGACAGCAAGGCCTACATGGAAAAGACACAGAAGTATAGAATAAAGAAATACAAACTCAAGTATACAAAAAAAGGAGAACTTGAGTTAATAATCCATTACCAATGTCCAGCTCAGGGAACCCAAGATACGATCCAACAAGCACGCACAAACATGCGTAAGCTCTAGTTCTACCCATGCACTGGATCTCAATCAAGAAACAAACGAGAAACCCCATCCTCAACAAGTAAAGCCGAATACCAAACATCAGATATCACACCCCTTATCCCCCTCCAAATCAAACACCCGAAAGCTAATATTCTCAACCTCCGGCCTCACCTGCTGCCCACCAACAACATTATACCGCGCGGTCCCCCGACTCCACGACTCATTCCCAGCCGCCATATTCTCCAGAAACCGGACATAAACCTTCGAGTCACGCGAGAGGTTCTCCATCTTCCCATCAAGCAGCTCAACATGCTTATCCTCCAGCTCCTTGACCTTGATTGCAAGCATCCTCTGCGCAGCCCCAGCATCCACGTTCTCCAGGCGCATGACCAGCCCAACCGCGTTCACGACTTCAGAATCCATCTTCGCCGCGTCCAGCAGCTCCTTCTCCCAGCTGAACAGGTCGTTGACGAGGACGACCTGCGCGCCGATATTCGCGTCGATGCTGCGGATCAGGGCTTCTTCGTGCGGCGGGATGCTGGCGTCGATGGCCCAGCGGCCGAGGGCGCCGGTGACGCTGCGATGGAATTAGGGGGTTTCTTTTCTTTTGGTGGCGGTTTGATGGGGGCTGCACGCACAAGTGTCCGATGTCAGTGACTCTCCAGGCGAGGTACTCGTCCAGACTGCGGGTGCGGTCGCGGCGCGACTCGGTCTGGGCGCGCCAGAAGGGGACGAGGGCGGTCCAGAGGTCGGATGCTTTGGGTTTGTCGGCCAGGGTGATTTGGGCGAACAGGGTGGCCAGGATTTGGGATGCGGTGTCGGGGCTGGAGGGGGCTGTGTTGGTTTCGACGGAGTGGATGAGGGTGTTGATGTATTTTTGGCCCTGGGGTGAGGTTAGGAGCTGGGTTTTATGGTAGGGTACATGGGCTACGGAAGGAGTATGGGACTCACTTGCACGATTCCCATTTTGTCGATCATGTCTACGAGCGTCAGTTGACTGGAGCGGATGGTGGGGGATATCCAGGGAGAACAAACCATCGATTAGGAACAAGACGGTGTTGAAGCGCGCATGGATCTGGATCCTTGAGTCCAGGGCATTTGCACAGGCAGATGTAGACCAGCGCGAGAGGTCCATGTCCAGGAACATCTGGCGCTGTTTCTCGGACTTGAATGGCCAATGGACAAGGAAGAAGTCATTATCCTCCTGGCACACTTTGTCAGCGAGGATGTGTTGGCGGGGGGTGAAACAGCTGATCCAGGGGAGAGGATGCTGGATGATGTGGTTTGGCTTGTGGATGCCAGAGGGGTCAATGTCTAGGATAAGATTCATTTTGAAATAAAGGCTATTTGAACAGAGGGGGAAAGCAACAGCAAGGAGGATGGCAAGAGTAGAGAAGGGAAGGAGGGAGTGAGCTATTTACCGTGGTGGGGGAGAAGTGCTGGAGCTGGCCAGTGTTACTATTCACTCAAAGTGAAATCAAATCTCGGTTAACAAGTAAACATTTAGTTCTTGCATTTCTTACTTCTGCAGCCTGTTTGAAACACAAACCTCTTGAATCCAAACTTCACCACAATCTGCACACATGGCTGTCCTTACTCATCTAACCAGCGCAACCAGCACCACCCTCCTGCTACACGCAGGACTCTGTCTTGTGTTATACATCTGCACCCGCCTTGTCTACAACATCTACCTCCACCCCCTGAGCATATTCCCCGGCCCCAAGCTGGCTGTCTGCTCGCCTCTCCACGAGTTCTACTACGACGTCATCTGCAGGGGAATGTTCATGTGGGAGATTGAGAAGATGCACGAGCTCTATGGTAAGCTCCCTCCTACCAGGAACACCAAGATCCCTCCCCTAACTAGAGTAACACCCACAGGCCCCATCGTCCGAATCAACCCCCGCGAAATCCACATCAAAGACCCCGAGTTCATCGACGTCGTCTACGCCTCCGGCACGCACATCCGCACCAAGGACCCCCAGTTCACCCCGGCCTTGTCGAGTCCGCACTCCGTCATCTCAACAATCGACCACAACCATCACCGCAAGCGCAAGAGCTACCTCAAGGCTTTCTTCTCGCGGCGCTCCCTCGAGACCCTCGGCCCCTTCATCCAGGAATCCGTCGAGCTTCTCTGTGAAAAGTTCAGACACGCCCATGCGCACAAGCAAACCCTTCGCCTCGACAGTCTCTATTCAGACCTCACCGCAGACATCATCACGTACTACGCCTTCGGCAGCAGCTATGGCTATCTGCGCGGGGACGGCGCAGCAAACGATATCCTCTCCGGCGTGAATGAGCTCACCATGGCCTTCCACGTCAACCGCTTCTTCCCTGTGTTCCGACGCATTCTGTCCTGCATCCCCGTCTGGCTTCTGCAGCGTCTTCGCCCGAGTTACGCCCAGTCGCTGGCTTTATTGAACGGGCTGAGACAGCAATCTGAGAACGCGCTCGCTCGGACACCCGCGGCTGTTTTGGAGAATGGGGCAAGTAGCAAAGAAACTATCTTCAGCGCCCTGTCCAGCCCGCACATTCCCGCCTCGGAACGGACGGTTCCTAGGCTTATGGACGAGGGTTTCGCAGTCTTGGGCGCCGGTACTGTGACGACCGCTCGAACGCTAGCACTAGCATCCTTCCATATCTTCAGCAACTCAACAATCTTGGAAAACATGCGGACGGAACTCGTGAACTCTGTCATGCCAGACCTAAACAGCACGCCGTCCTGGGCGGACCTCGAGCGCTTGCCGTACCTGGTGAGTCCGATAGGCATCCCAGCTGGAGCTATCCTGTGCTCATAGACTAACGATCCAGACGGCCGTGATCACCGAAGCCCTCCGCCTCTCGCACGGCGTCACCTTCCGACAGGCCCGCATTGCACCGGACGAAGCCCTTGTCTTCCGCGACTGGGTGATTCCCGCGGGGGTGAGCAGCACTCAAACCGAATGATGTATGATCTGCGAAGAAACGAGCTAACAAATGAGTCCTCCAGACACCGGTCGCAATCTCCACCTACCTAACGCACATGGACCCGTCCATCTTCCCTTCCCCGCAGTCGTTCGACCCCGAGCGCTGGATCAGAGCCAAGGAGCAGGGCTTTCCGCTGCATAAGTATCTCCTGGCGTTTTCGAGGGGGAGTAGGCAGTGTCTTGGGATGAGGTAGCGTGTCATCATACCTGGATTGTGGCTTTGGGGCTAACGTGTCCGTGTGTAGTCTCGCGTACTTTGAACTATATCTTACCCTCGCTCACATCGTCCGCCGGTTCAATATGGAGATGGACGGCACTACGGAGGAGAATCTGGAGGTCGGACGGGATCTGGCGATTGCGTATCCGCGGACCGCGGAGTACTTTGTTAAGGTGAGGGTGACGCGGTGCTTGGAGGGTTGAATCCAATTCCAGGAGAAAGCCTGAGCACCGGAGCTGGAGCAGGCCAGCTACAGGGTATGTCGCTACGTTCAACGTCGCGAAGTCAAGCTTTTTTGGTGGGTTGGAGACGTGTTTCGCGTCTTGGACTGTCTCTGTTGTCTTTTTTCTTTTTTTTCGTTTGTAAGAATGACGTAAAGATCTCTGATCATGGCTTAGCAGTTGCAAATGGCAAGTGTTTTTGCAAACACTAGACCTTAGCTTCTATGGAGAGTCATGATACCGCTGGTCTGCTACTACCTAAACCCTACAACCCCTCTGCCGGCCGCCCGAAGGCCCAACCTCGGCCAGCCCTGTATCAGCGTGCTGTGCAATGGCACTAGATGATGTTTGTTCACTGTGTGTTCTTTGTTATGAGTTCTGAAAAGCATTGTTTGTGATAGTTCTGGGTGAGTCAAAAAAAATCATCACTACTCCTACTTCCCCGGCCTACTTCCCAGGAGCACCTCACGACTGCAATCCATCAGCCACAACATCTGTCTCCTTTGATGCCAGCAAGCGATCAAACACCCTCCCAAGGCTCTCCACAGCCTCGTCGACAATCTGATAATGGACCACAATCCTCCCCCCTGACAACTTCACCCCCTCCTCCTTCCCCACGGCAATCACCTCCTCAACCGAAACCCCAGCATGCCCCAAATCCAGCACAACCATATTCGTCTCAACCGGCCTCGCAACCTTCCCACCACGCTCAACCCACATCCCCTTAATCTTCTTTGCCTTCACATGCGTCCCAGCCAGCTTCCCCCCTTCACCATTAGGCCCGCGTCCAAAGTTCTCCTCAACCGCCACCCTCGCCGCCGCACAAACAACCCCGGCCTGCCGAATCCCACCCCCAAGGCTCTTCCGTACCCACCGGCAATGCCGCAGCGTGTCCTTCGAACCCACAATAATACTCCCCATCGGCGCCCCCAGCCCCTTACTAAAGCACAGCTGCGCCGTGTCAAAGCACGCCAGATACTCCCTTAGACTCCCTGCCCCCGCAGCAACAGCCTCCCAAAGCCGCGCCCCGTCAAGATGCATCCGGATCCCGGTCTCGCGCGCAAACCCCGCAATCCGCTGCACTTCGCCGACCGGCGTGATCACCCCCGCAAGCGTGTTCTCCAGCGATATCACCCTCGTCGGCGCGACGTGGATGTTATCGCTAAGCACGACCGTCCGCTTGATGTCTTCCAACGTGAGATACTGCCCGTTTGCGGGCGTGCACGGCTGGATCTGCGCCTGCGAGAGCGCCGCACACCCGCCCGCCTCGGAGGTAAGGATATGCGCGCGCTCGTGCGCGAGGATCGCATGCGGCGGCTGGGTCAGTAGCGAGCGGAGGGCGATCTGGTTGCCCATTGTGCCGGAGAGCACGAGGAGGGCGTCCTCCTTGCCGGTGAGGGCTGCGATGAAGGACTCGAAGGTGCTGGTTGTTGGGTCTTCGCGGTAGACGTCGTCGAGAAGCGTTGTCTGGGCGATTGCGGATAGCATGGGCAGCGTGGGGGTTGTGATTGTGTCGCTGCGGAAGTCGCTGGATGCGGGGCCGGGGCTTAGCCAGGAGGTAGAGACGGGGATTTGAGTTGGGGTGGCTCGATCTGCTGTGTTTTGAGGGGAGGTCATTTTGGTGGTGAGGGTTTGGGTTGGCGGTCGGATTGAGTTGGGTGGTGGGATGCGAAGATGATGTCTAGGGTATGCTTAAGGGAGGAGGGGTCGATGAGGGGGATGCATGCGCAGTCATCCTGACTGTAATCCGGTCTAGTCTCCAAGTTACCTAATGATTCGGATGACAATGCACCGATGCAGTTGGAGTGCTCGTGAGATAAGCGAGCGTCTCCAACAGTATGGCATCATAGTCCTGTATTGGCCATTCGCGCTTACTTAAAGAGATTCTGCAGCTTTGCACAGCCATGCCGAGGTCGCGGGGTCCAGGAGCCTCCCCTTAGAATAGAATATATGAACCACCTTCATGCATTCCTGGTGTTCAATAAAAAGCTTGGGCTGCTGCCCTCTGTGCTGGCTGTCAATAGGCGCTCTATAGATGCGTATACCGCTTCCTCCATCAAATGCCCGATATTCAACTTTACTCCATATCATGGTGGCAGTTCCATTCACCTCCGGATCGGGTTGAAGGAAAGAACAGTCAAGATGGATGAACGGGATGGCCGGTTTGAAGCTGGACTAACCTGCACTAGCCCGTCCAACTCGCTCTGTGGAATCCATTAATTGACAGTCTCAATGTCCTATCTTGCAAAATTCTCCCTGATGTATGTCTTTATTCAGGAACTTTCCTCCTCCGCCATCAGCTAACCCTGGGCACATAATGAAGGCCTTCCGGTCCCAGACCCTGAATAACAGCAGAAACTCCATCCAAAGGGACGGGCATTACAAAGCAAAGGTTACAGGCCTGTGCAAACATGGGCATTTCGTCTGGGCTTGGTAATTCAGTTCAGTGGTTTGGGGCTTTGGATAAGCATTCTGTTGAGCAGTTGCATTTGCATTTGAATAAAAGACAAGAAGATAACTATGCCTGATTGAGCCCTTCAGTTCCAAGATCCTTTCCAGCTGCCATGTCAAGTGACTACCAAGTGACATGTAGATAGAAGACAAACAAAGACAACACAGAGTATGCAGCAGCGCCCAAAGCACAATACCACGTTAAACCAATCAACCCAGTCACCCTTGGGTATTCAACCGCACGATCAAACAGACCAAGTTCAATGCGCCCACAACCGAAAGCACAAAAACGGCTCGACATTCAAACACCGCGTCAGATCCCCCGAGTGCTGCGCAAAGAACGCATACAGGAACTTCTCGCAGGAGCGCGGATCGTTCGGGCCGGCGTACGTCTCGATAGACGGCGTGGTCGAGAGGTCAAGCTGCTCGCCTGCACGCAGCGGCCGCGAGACCCGGATACTGCTCCCGAAACTGTCGTCGATGATTGTTGCCCCGCCATGGCCCTTTCTGAAGGGGACGTATTGGATGATTGAGCCGGTGCAGTCGCGCTGGGAGTAGACGGTTATGGTGATGTCTGAGGTCTGTGGAAGCAAGAATAGGTAGGTAGGAGTCAGCGGGGATGGAGCTGGGGGTTGAGGAGGCGAGTGGGATGAAGAAGGGGACTTACGAGTTTGCTGCATGATGCGAAGGGGAGGATGGTGAGGAGGGGTGTGATGGGAAGGAGGTACTTCATTTTGATGAGGCTGAGATTGTCTTGATGAGGATTATTTTTCTGTGTTGGTTGAGGCGACGGGAAGTTGAGGTCCCGGGGTTCCTCGGGGGGTCTTTATGTTTTCAAGGGCAATGGACCGGGCAGGGAAGACGCCCGGGGCTCTTTGTTCGCAGTGTTTCAGCT
The DNA here is from genome assembly GCF_003369625.1 of Aspergillus mulundensis. Taxonomy (NCBI): domain Eukaryota; kingdom Fungi; phylum Ascomycota; class Eurotiomycetes; order Eurotiales; family Aspergillaceae; genus Aspergillus; species Aspergillus mulundensis. Next base: position 776,876 of record NW_020797888.1, read on the forward strand.
GCAGTGCGTATTTATAGTTCGCCAGTTCAAAGGGATATTCTATATTCAGTAATCCGGTATGGAATAGCACTGGAGTGTAGAAGTAGCACTGCATGTGAGACCTTCGCTCTCCCATGCCCTACCATCTTACACAACCCTATGTAGTTCCTACCTAACTTCCAAGGCCAACAAACAAACAGGAAAACAAAGACAGACGCCCAACATCACTTGTCATTGACAACCTGAAAGCAAGTAAATGGCACCACATCCTGACACCCCGTAACCCTCTCAACAGAAAAATAGCTGCGAACCACCTTCTCACAGGTCCGAGTATCCCTCCAACCCGTCCACCCCCTCAAGTCCTTGATGGCAGCGAGATCAAGACGCTCTCTCGCCAGCAGGGGCCTCGACAGTCGGAAGCTCCGATGGACTGCGTCGCTTGCGACCGGGCCACCGATCATGCCCTGTGCCCATTTATACGTGCTGGTGTGTCGCGGGTCGCCTTGGCAGTTCCGCTGGTTGTATGCGGTGATTGTGATGGCTCTTTCGAGGACAGCCTGCAGATGGATGTTAGTTCGGCCAAGGCTGAGATGGGGGGGATGGGGACGGGACTCACGCTGCCGGCGACGAGGTGGAGGAGGGCTAGGATGCAGGCGATGAGTAGGAAGTTCATCTGGGCGAGGGCTTGTGGTTTCTAACTGAGGCTGTTGGACTGGTGGATTGACCTCTCTTTAAGAAGTATGGACATGGAAAGCGTAGGATGTGGCAAGGGTAAGGTAGATCGATAAGTTCCTTGTTATCACTGTACGCAGTGATGAAATAGCATGTGGATGGAAAACAAAGAGACATGGCAGTGCGTGTCTGCATCCTTTGAATCCAGAGTTCCGAGATCATTGCTGACCGCCATCTCAAATGATACCCTGTGAATGGAAGACAAATCAGCTGGAGTTGAGGCTAATCAAATGGGAGGTTGGCCGCGTAAGTCGACAACTCAGTGTAACTTTGCCCGATAGCATACTAAAGTGCTGGAACAAAGACTGGGCGCTTCTGGCCCCTGGGGCACCTTGGGATGCACAAGATAATCAACAGTTACACCAGATCTGTAGTTCATACGCATTCGTCTGATTATCACTACCTACCCCATGTGCCGCTGGCAGGGGCAGCCCTGCATATCCATCTTTAACCCCCTGTTCAACCGACTCCAACCGTTCCATTCACACGCCAGCCAGTCCAACAAGCCCTCTACCTCCGCCTCGAGGTCTTCACCATTGCCACCACACGCCCAAGCAGCTGATTCCATCTCGACCTAGGCCTCGGCTTCCGAGATAACCCCAAGACCCACGACCTACCATCGTCAGCTCTACCTTCTCACGCCTTTCCCTCTTCGCGGAAGTGGAATCACTCACTCATCCCCCCGATGCAACGCCCTCCACTCCTCCACCTCCAACGGCCCCTCAACCGCAACCTGAAACGCGACCCGTTGCCCCAGCAGGCGCGACAAACTCGCTGCCGGTGCGCTCGTGACTTTATCCTGCATTGCCTTTCTTAGCTCGTTATTCGCCTCGTCGTCGAGATCCGGACATGTTAACGAAGCCTCTGTCCCCGCGCGCGCGCAGATGAAACTCGTTGCGTTCTCGCGTGCCCAGGGTGCGTCTTGCGTTGGGAACCCGTGGCCTAGTTGTGCTGGGCAGCCGGAGTGGAGATGGATGCATTGCAGGGTTGTGGAGCGGTCGAGGAGGGGTCTTGCGAGGTGTGAGGCGCTGAGGGCGGTTAGGTAGGGCTGGAAAGGGTCATCAGAGCACCCGAGGGGAAACCATAAATCTAGCTCTTGGAGGCTGGGGAAAGAGGCGAGGACGGAGAAGATGGCGGAGGGCCACTCCTTGCCGGCGCGGTCGATGTCGATGGTTAGGTGTGTTAGTTGAGGAAAGCTGTCGCGCAGATGGAGGAGGGCTTGCTCGGTGAAACGGGGATGGTGCGGATGCTCGGGGCTGTGGATTTCCAGCTTGCGGAGTGTGGCTGCGTGTGGGAGGAGGATGGTGATGTCAATGTCAATGCTGGGTCCTAGGGTGGGAAGAGTCACGGTCGATAGGCTGGAGGGTATGGTGAGGAACAGTGACCGTAGCTGGTCTGCATCGTGGAATTGAGATAAGGTGAGTTCCTCTAGGGTTGTGAGCTTGGGCGCGACCTGGAATGCAAGACCGCTTGAGGCGTCATGCAGAGTCAGTCGTCCAAGACGAGACCATTCAAAGGTGGTCGCCCAGTAGTCCAGCTCTTCCCCCTTCTCGGGGTATCCGAGGGCGTGGAAGTTGATGGGGGAGTTGTTCGGCTCACGGCCCCATGGGTAGGCGATGATCTCGAGGCTCTCGAGTGCCGGCGGTCGCTCGCCGTTTGCAAAGCCCAGCCCGCAATACTCTGATGGTATATCAGGAACCATGCAGCCGGCACGTGGCGGGGAAATGTCGAGGGAGAGCCGGCGGAGATTGGGGCAGGACAGCAGGACTTGCTTGAGGGGTTGGGTGAGGCGGCGGCAGGCGTCGGCGGTCCTGTACGTCGCGTCGACATGAATGGAAGAGACACTGCTGCTGTTGACCAGCTGGGGGAGAAGCGAGAGAGACTGGCTGTTTTCCGTGCAGGAAATGTCAAGCTGGACTCCCGCATCCAGGCTGTGCAGCTGTGCGGCAGCCTCTGGGTGGTCGAGGTTGACAGCGAGGGACTTGGTAGCGGCCATGGGGATAAACTTATCAAGAGTGATCCGAGATCAAGAGTGATCAGAGGGGCGAGAGTGGTTTTATAAGACTGAAGAAGCAACTTGGAATGGTCTCATTGGCCACGGTCACGTGTCGACTCTACCCTAACCAGCCCTAGGGTTCCCTATGGAAGTACCAGTATTATCACGCAACGTATAGTCCTATGTACTGCAGTCAAGTGTAATGACTAAGTCGTGGTCTTAATTACCAAGTACTCTGAGAACCCCTCCACCGCCAGAGCCCTGTTTACCCAGTTCCAACTTCCAACCCACTGGCGGCCCAACAGAGCGTCCAGCCTACTATGCACCTGCAGGTTCCGCCGGCTGCCATTCAGTCTTAGGCGACATGCACATCTCCGCAAAGATGCGGTAGTTGTCCGGGTTAACCAGAGCCTGCTGCGGGGACTTCGTCGCTAGAATCATGCATTTGTCGAAGCCGTACCCAGGTAATCCGTCATTGGGGAAATCAGGGTGCGTCTGGTCCCAGTCTGCGTATTTTCCCCAAAGGGTTAGCTGAGCTCTTTGGTTCCGCGTCTGTTCCGGTTCAGGGGTGTTGGAAACCCTGGAGGGCTTAGGGAGAGCCAAACTTACACATATGGGTATTCAGAGCGTGGACCATCTCATGAACGATGGTGCCAGAGACGGACTCGTACTCGTCTGCTATGCCTTTATTGTCGCTGACAGTGAACCCCAGCTCCAGCGTTGGTTTGTACATCAACTGGTTTTGTACGCAGAGGAGGATCGCTGTGGTTTGGGTGTACTGCACGGTTCCGCCGGCAGTGGATGACATGTATTCGCCCGTGAATGTCTCGCCGGCAAGATTTGACTCGCCGCATGGGCGCTGGCTTGCTTTTGATTCGTTTTGATTAGTGGATGGTCCGGCATTTGCTTCAAAATCATATGAGAGTTGCTTGGGGACGATGGGATCTAGGGTGGGTGGGACGGAGGCAGGAAAGGGGGCGACCGACCACCCGCGCTATTGCCAGCGGTGGATCTAAGGATCAAAGCATCATTTGTTCCCGGAAATGCGTAGTACCATACGCCAGTAGTATCTAGGTGTATGGTCAGAGAGCCTCACATGAGATCATAATCTGGTAGTGCACGGGGTGTACGAACAGCCTCCAATGTTGCCCCACTGGAATCCGTTATCATTGCATAGGAGATAGTTGGTGTCCTCGTTCATCTTACTCTCCATTCGAGAGTAAATACCTTGTTGAGGCAACTGTATTAGTTACGCACCAGATCTATGCACCTGCATTGTTTGGGCCGACTCACTGCGAACATCCGAAAGGGTTTTTTTCGTCGACGAGGCGAACCCGGTTGACCAGTTGACATCAATCCCGAACATGTAGTGGGCGTTGTTCGCAACGCGGGCCCTCGTCGACTTAGCCTTGATAGGGAAGTTTCTGATGCTGTCAATGCGCGTCTGGGCCGTCTGAACCATCAGCAGGGCATTGTCCCAGATGGAGTCGATGGTAACGCCGTTGGCCGTGACTCCGGCACAGCCAACCGGTGTCCAAGTCAAGACGGCCAAGGAGGGACAAACGAAAAGATTGGCACACAGGCCGAAAAAAACGCTGGGCCTCATGGTTGGAGAAGATAACTCGGTGCTAGGCAGGGCAGCTGCAGTGCTATGTTAGAGGCGGACTTGGATCCCTTTAAGACTGATGATGTGAGGCCTCCAGCGCGGATTGCAGCGGATTTGAAATTCAATGCATCTTCGGCCGAACGGCTGAACCGACGTTATCTTGAGAATCTCCTGATGGCATGAGGGTATATCCGGAATTAGATTAACGAACACCAGCACGGGACCTGAGGGATTGTACCGGCCAATCATGTCGAAATCCTGCAGAGTATTTGGAATGAATAGATTGCTCTTTGGGCTAAGCATAGGTGAGTAATTAGCATGGGGCTTAGTAGAGGTGAGAACGGTGATTACCTTGGAGTCATGCTATACTATACGTGAGGAATTACCCGTGGGGCCAAGCTACAGTAAGCTTCAGCCGCAGGAGAAGAAGAAGCTTCGCTCGATGTAACGACGTTATCGGACCCTTATTCACACGCGCCATCCAATAGGAATGCGCCATTCCCGGCGCCATCGGAGATGCAATCTAACCGACTCAGCTGAGGGTTCAGCTCTGCTCTGCAAGCAATCTGACGAGTCAGGCCGGACCCACTGGACTATGGCAGGGTAGCGAGACCACCGGCATATGGTAATCAAGGGGCAGTCCGACAACAGCCGACGGTTAGAGGTGTATGTAATCAGCATCCAACATGTTGAGGTGTATATATTCCGCAGACTGCATGGCCTTTCTTTGTCTTCGCTGCTAGCAAGGAACAGCTACCGTTGCCGCGATGAAGGTGTTCCCTCTTCTCAGCGTTCTTGCCGCAGTTGGGCATGCCTCTGCAGGCGCGGTCTTTGCGCACTTCATGGTACGTCTCCTCCAGCTCGCAAACGCCCGTCGTGCTTGCTCTGTCCGTCTAACAGGCTTAGGTTGGCAATGCCAACAACTACACCCTTGCCGACTGGCAAACCGACATCCGCCTCGCGGTAGAGGCGAAACTCGACGCCTTCGCCCTGAACATCGCGTACGGCGACGACAGCATCGCTGACTCAGTTTCACTGGCGTTCCAAGCGGCGCAGGGCTCTGGCCTGTCCCTATTTTTCTCCTTCGACTATGCCGGCGGGACTGGGCCCTGGCCCAAGGACGTGGTGATCAGCTATGGAACGCAGTACTTCAATAACGCGGCGTATTACAAGTACAACGGCCAGCCGTTTGTCTCGACCTTTGAGGGGCCTGGGCAAGCTGCAGACTGGACGGAGATCAAGTTGACGACAGGATGCTTCTTCGTGCCGGACTGGTCATCCCTTGGTGCGAAGGCGGCGCTTGAGGCTGGTGGCGGCGACGTTGTCGATGGGCTGTTCAACTGGGCTGCTGTAGGTGTTCCCTTGCGTTTGAATCCTTTGCGTTAGTCTGCTGACTGTTCTAGTGGCCATGGGGCACCCGGAGCATTGACACCTATACGTGAGTTTGCCGCTGGATTGCTTGACCAGGCTAACAGATCGGATGCAGTGACGGGTCGTACTATAATTACATGGACAAGAACATATCTTCCCCTGATCCTGGCACCGGACTGCCGTATATGATGGCGGTGTCGCCATGGTTCTACACCAACTTGCCTGGGTATAACAAGAACTGGTGCTGGAAGGGCGACGACCTTTGGTATGAGCGGTGGATGGAAGTCATATACACCCTGCCTGAGTGAGTCGTTTTGGTCTCCTGACAGATCTCTGGCTAATCGCAGGATGCAGGTTTGTTGAAATCATCTCCTGGAATGACTATGGCGAGAGCCACTACATCGGACCTCTATACGAATATGCTTATGAGGCCCCGATGGGCATTGGCAAGGCCCCAATCAACTATGTCCAAGGCATGCCGCACGACGGCTGGCGCAAGTTTCTCCCCTGGGTCATTGAGTCATATAAGAACGGCATGCCATCCATCACGCAGGAGGGACTGGTCGGCTGGTATCGTACATCGCCCGGCCAGTCGTGCGGCACAGGCGACACAACGGGAAACACGGCCTCCCAGCTGCAGGTCGAATTCGAGCCGTACGAGGTCATGGAGGATAAGATCTTCTACACGGCTCTCCTTGCGTCAGACGCCACGGTCACGGTGTCGATTGGCGGCGCGGCACAAACGGGCTCCTGGACGTGGACTCCGGATGGAGGCATCGGTCTCTACCACGGCAGCGTCCCCTTCAACGGCGTCGGAGACGTGGTGATCACGCTCTCGCGAGGCGGCGCCGTCATCGCAGAGATATCCGGCGGCCCAGCAATCTCCAACACCTGCACCACCGGGCTGAGCAACTGGAACGCCTGGGTCGGCGAGGCGGACGGCCCCAGCATGGCCGCGGCCACCCCGGCGCTGACCCGCAGCGAACAGGCCTGCATCCAAGGCACGGGCGTCAATAATTTCGCCGGAATCTGCCAATACTCCTGCCAGTACGGCTACTGCCCGATTTCAGCCTGTGTGTGTCAAGCCGTTGGCGCGCCCGTTGCCGGTCCGTCCGCCACTAGCCCCGTGGGATACCCCATTGCCGGCGAGGATGCGAGCTACTCTGGTGTATGTGCCTTTGACTGCGAGAGAGGCTATTGCCCCGATACCGCGTGCTCGACTGTCTCTGCCCCGTTGAGCACCCCGACAGTCTCGGACTTTACCCCGCCCGCGTGCGTTAGAGGTCATGTATTGTCAACTGTGACGGACGGGCTAAAGGGTCTGTGCGACTTCGCCTGTGGGCGCGGGTTCTGTCCAATACGTGCGTGCGAGTGCGATGCTCAAGGAGCCCTGGTTGACTCCAGCAGTCTGTACGTGGATGTCACGGCCACCCCGATAGACGGACTGGAGGACTGGGGGCTTTGCGCATGGAGCTGCCAGCACGGCTATTGCCCGTCTGAGGTCTGCAACAATGGCACCACCAGTGGCGGTTCTGGAGATGGCTCAGGCTCAGGCTCAGGAACAGGGGGAGATACAGGCATCGTCTACGTCGACCCGGGCGTCTGGCTTGAGCCCTCGCCGACTGTGGGCTGCGAGCCGCCATGCACGCTTCTCCTGCCACCCATCTCCCTGGCCACCCCCGTTACCGTGACCTGGCCGGCCTATGACATTGGTATCTACTCGTCCAGCGGCTCGCGGACCATCACCGTCACGACGATAATCACCCTCGACCCCTTCACCGTGTCGGAGGTGCCCTTCTGGCCAGTCACGATTGGCACAGCAGATGGAAGCACCGGCATCATCACCCCAGTTCAGAGTATCATGCCGCCCGCCGCATCCATCAGCCTCGCCCCTGACCAGGCCACAATCAGTGTGGGCATAGCGCCGCGGGACCCGGCAGAGACCGCCACGACCAGGAACTACACGGGCGGTGCGCCGGTATGGGGCGGTGGGTGGGCCACTATCCAGCCGCAGCCCTCCATCACCATTCCCATTGCAAGCACAGACTACCCGGTCATCTCGGGGACAAAGACTAGCACCACGCACCCGCTTTCCTACACGCGAAGCTCAGCCAGCACCGAGCCCTCATGTACAGCGTCCGACTGTCCAACGAGGAACTGCTTGTTTGGATGCCCACCTGTAGGGGATTCCTGTGGTCCCTTTGGGTGTGACGGCGGGTGCGGGATCTTTGGTTGTGGCGGGTGGGGATGCAGCCTTCTGGGCTGTACGGGGCCCTTTTGGAGCGATGATGGCTGTAAGTCAGCCCACACCCTACCTCGTTAACAGATATGCAGGAAGTTGACATTCTGTAGGTGGGCCGGCCGGCTGTGGCTGCACTGGACTTGGCTGCGTGGACGGCGGCCACGACGGCAACGTAAGTCACCCACAGATTCTATACGGCCTCCAAAGTTCCCGTTGACTGACTGAGTCTTTAGGGCGGCTCGCCTAGCTGTAATGGCCCCGCGTGTCAGAATGATGACAACGGCAGCGACGGCAACGACAGTGGCAGCGATGGCGGAGACGATGGCAGTGATGGCGGAGACGATGGCAGCGACGGCGGCGACGATGGCAGCGACGGCGGAGACGATGGCAGTGA
>NW_020797888.1:785367-974315 GCF_003369625.1 Aspergillus mulundensis
GCGACGATGGCAGCGACGGCGGCGACGATGGCAGCGACGGCGGCGACGATGGCAGCGACGGCGGCGACGATGGCAGCGACGGCGGCGACGATGGCGATGAGAGCTGCGAGGCAACCAAGACAGTCACATCATGCGGGGTGCTTTGCACAGCGACAGCAGCCTTTACAACAACCTACACCGGCGAGTGCTCGACAACAAGCTGCGCAACAACCAGCTGTGGCGTGGACACAACAGTGACCAAGACGACGACGACGACAATCGAAAACTTCGCGACGCTGACGGCAGAAGCCACCGATTACATCTGGACGCCGGACACAACGGACGCGTTTGCGACCACCGTCTGGCTCGATTGGCTCAGTTGGTCGTCTGCGGAGGACGCGGCTGCTTCGGCCACGGCCACGGCAACAGCCACGCCCACACCCACCCGCGGCGTCCAGATCTGGTGGTACCTCGACGAGCACGAGACCGACAACAACAGATGGTTGCTGTACGAGTACAGCGGTAAATCAGGCTCAAATACCAAGAGATGCCCTGAACTCTACCCACCGGATTTCAGCATGAGGGGGACGGGCCCGCAGATGAACAGCGAGATCTCGGGCTTCGAGGCGTATGGCGCGACCTGTACGTATGAGCCTACGACTGGGACCGATGCGGTGGGCAAGTTCGTTTGCACAGGGTTGGATGATGCGCTGTGCTATACGACCAGTGGGTATGGAGGGACGTGTGCGGAGGGGTGGTTGTCGACGGAGGAGGTGAGGGATTGTAAGTGGTATGCCTCTTGAGTAAGACACCCTTACCTGTGCAATGTTGTATTAGTTATATCAGATTTAGACATTCTTGGCTGGGATAACAAAACCTAACACTGTCCTGTCTTAGACCTCAGGGGTCTCGCAACAAGATGTCCATCCGGTAACAAACAGGAGAATGGCACTTGGGTTCGTTATCTATCCAGTGATTAGCGGCGAGTGATCTACACGATATGGCAACCAACGCAAGAACGGCAAGTCGCTGGATCTGAATCCGAGATACCCAATTTTGATACCTCGTGCCACGTACATATGACCCAGTCTGGGTGCCCCGTCGAGATGCCGTGGGTGAAATCAACCCCGACACTGGTGCATGCATGATTCAGTGACCAGGAGACAGGGAGCTCAATTGCAGGGGTGTTCCTCGCAAAGTAAATCCCAGCGGTTGCTTGTCCGTGACGCTTCCAGGGCGATTGGAATATACACCGACTTGGGTGTCTTCGTCGCGTACCGGTACTTGAGAAGCTGAGGTCACCTCCTCTCTTCCACTTTAGGCACGACCTTCGATCCGCATCGTCCAAGTATTCCAGACCGTTCGTTTCCAGAGTATTATGGCTGGATGGGAAGAATCCGAACTCGTCTGAGGCAACAGTCGAGATTCGCACTACCGGTGGCCGAGGCGGGCACGAGGAGGTGCAATTGTACATTCAAGACGTCGAGTGTGTAGCGGCACGGCCGGGGGAAGAGTTGGAAGCCTTCAACAGCGTCTGGATTCTCCGCGGCGAAACAGCTGTGGTGCGGCTGACGCTGGACAAGGACGCGGTTTCGTACTGGGACGAGACGGATGCATGGCTGGCAAAAAAGGCAAAGTTCAGCGGACTATCTCTAAGATACTGGCCCCAGAGGGTACGTACTCACTGATAGTTTCAAGTGGGTTGGAGAGTTGATGAGAAATGAAAGTCAAAGTCGCGTGTTTGTGTTGTTCCCTTTTCGGCAGGTGCGGGGTACTTACGTAAGCATCTTTCCTCGGGGTCTTTTGTTCGCTCCCCCAGGAGTTAGTCTTTTTCGACAGGGTACGGTAAATCAACTATTTGACAGGGCTTTCTGAAGCGGAACCCCAATTAGAAACGGGCCGGATATACTGTTTTTCCGGCCAAGTTGGCCATGTTTTAACTCTAGTCTCCTTATGTAATTAATAGTGATTTTTGTTAAGAACCGTGGGCTAAAATTTATATAATAGTTTTATATAAATTTAAGCTATAAATACTAAAAATAATAAACTAGAAATCTAGCCTAAAAATAATAATAGCTTTATTTTTAAATATATTCCTGCCCCTAATATTAACCCCGCTAAATTTAATTTTAAACGCCTGGAGGCCTTTTATTAGTTAATATAAGTATTACTTTAATAATTAAAACTTACGTATGTTTAGCCTGCAGTTTAAATACTAAATTTTATATAAAAAGTTAGAATTTAAAGCGCTGCGCGCGCGGAGCATTTTATCACTAAGCTATGCCTAATTAAAAAGCGGCAACGGGCTAATTATATCAGCACCTATTCCCAATTGGGGTTCCGCTTTAGAAAGCCCTGTCAAATAGTTAATTTACCCTGTTGAAAAAGACTGACTCCTCCCCCAGTTCCCTCCGTTCCCATCACAGTGACTAAAGCCGGCCAAGAGGCGATCTATGTTGAATTAAAGCCTTGTGCAGGGATTGAACGCCTCTAATCCAGTTTTCAGATCTCTACCTAGACCGTCGTACAGATGGGTATCACCACGCCTGCCGATATATATTTCCTGGAGCTTGTCCTGATCTAGGGACGGGCCCACAGCCAATAGGTTTTTAAGGCCTAGGGTATATGCTAACATAGCTATGACCTTCCATGAGGCTGGATGAAGGACAGACGCTTGGTTAATCTTTGGCCCCGACGCTGTGTTTCGTGGCACACATAGCAAGCCAAGTAATACATCACAGCAGTGGACTGATCTACGTCTCGGCGGCGATAACCATCGAATCTCTCTCTTGGACGCGGTCCGAGCCTTCTCGCTCATTACAGCAGTCCGTTCCTCGATTGGGATTAGGGGCTGGAGATCTGCGATCCCTGCGTTCTTGGTGCTGTAGCGGAATGCTTTCTGCGTACATCAAAGCTTGCCTTCCTGTCAATGACGGCGGAGTTTTCTGCCTATTATATAAGCTAGGCGGTCAACGTCTTTTGTACTTAGCAAACCTTAATTAGTAAGAACTTAGGAATATTATTATTTTTTACTTTATAAAACCCTGCCCTTTATAGTAGTAGCATGTTTAAGTTAATTAACTATTAAAAACTAGAAATTATATAGTTATTTATTATTCCTGGGTTTTTTTATTTAATATATTTATATACCTTACCTTTATTAATATTTAACTAATATTTAGTAAGCTTTACTATACTAAAACTTTTATTAATTAATTACCTTGCTAATTTACTATTTTACCCCTTTATTATTTAAAATTTACTTTCTCTTGGTATCCTACACTTTTAAACTTTTTTAAATCTTTTTTTTTTTACCCTTTAAGTCTTTTTTTTTTACCCTTTAATATTATTATAAGGTGCTTTCTTTTTTTACTAAAGCTTTTTATAAATTTTATTTTTTATTACCACCTTTATAACCCCGCTTTTAATACCTTAGTTTTTTTAAAATTTTTATAATAATTTAAATTAATAATTAGTATAATTAATATCTAGCTAAAGGTTAGCCAAGCTTACTTATTAATTAAATACTTTTAAAAAAATAAAACATGCTTTTACTATTAATTTTAACTATATTATAAAATACTTAATCCTTTTTTTTATTAAGTATTTTAACACTTTTTTATTTATTTAGTTTACCCTGTACCCCCTTGGCTAGGATCTTAATTAATTTATACTGTAAGGGCGCCCTAGCACCCAGATGTTCTCTACTAATAATAATAAAGCTTGGCAAAGTATCTTTAACCAATAAGAATAAAGTATTCAGAACCTTGATAAATTTAACTAAAAGGATTACTTGGAGAACTAGATACATAATAGCCTTTAGCCTTTTTATATAGGCCTTGCCTAAAGGCCTAAGGCCTTTAAGTAATTTTTTAAGCTATTTTTATTTAAAAAGTAGGTGGTATTTAAATATCTTTATATTCACGCCTTTTATAGCTATTTTTTAATTATTAAGGTAATTTAATATAAGGCACGCCTTTATTTTATTACTTAAATAATACCTAAAACCTAAGGTCCCTAAGCTAAGGTCCCTAATTAAAGCTAATATTATATTAAACCTAATATTATATTAAATTTAATATTATATTAAGTCTTGTATAGTAATTTATAATAATAAGGTTTATTAAGTTAAATAAGTACCTAAAATATTTTATATAAGTAATATTAATACTTCACGGTGGTATAACCTAGGTGCCTTAAATATTACTTAATAATATAACCTAAATTAATATTAACCCTAATAATTCCTCCCCCCTTAAAAAAATAGATTATTCACGATCCAGCGCTAGCTATTTTAAAAAAATAATAAATAAGTAATTTATAATACTAACTTATTATTATATTATAATATAATAGCGTTTTTTATTATTACTATTTTTATTATTTATTATTTTTAGTCTAAAATATTAAATAATATTTAATATTTTATTTAAAATACCTTATTACTTATTTACTTTTAAAAAGGTGCCTGGCTATAAAAATAGCTTTCTTATTAATTTAACCTAAGTCTAGTTTTTTTAAAACTTTAAACCTTAAATTACTTTTATATAACTAAACTATATAACTTTATTTTAGCTCTTGTTTTACCTTTTTACCTTATTTTTTATTTTAATTATACTTAAGTAAAATTATTCTTTTTTTAATGCAGCGCTACGCTTTATTAATATTAAAAAAGCATGGCTAGTAGCTTTTTTTATTAAAAACTAAAAAAATAAGGTTTAAATAAAACCTTAAGGGGCCCTTGCTTTTAAAAATTATTTTTTTTTTAGCTATTTACCTAGTTACTTCCCTAGTGGTAAGTCCCTTAAATAATTTTAAATAAAGTTTTTAAGGCTTTTTTTTAAGTAATAATAAATAACTAACTATAAATAACACCCTTTTATTTTATTAATTTTAAAAATAATCCTTTTTTTAGCCTATGTTTATATACAGGGCTTTATTTTAATAATAAGTATTTTTTTATTTATAATAGCTTATTTAAAGGTATTTTAGTAATAATATATTAATATTAAAACATGCTAACTTAAAACTTATTAAAATTAGTAACTTATTTTATTATTATTTTTTATCCCCCGCTGGGCTACTATTAATTAACTTATAAATAATATATATAATTATTATAGGCTTTTTAAGCCTAATAATATATTTTTTAATTTTTTTTTTTACTTATTAAGTATTTTAAATAAAAATATTTTAAATAATAATAATAATAATATTAATAATAATACTAATACTGCTATATTTTTTATAATTACCCCCTTTAATTTTATTTTTTTTACTTTAACTTTTTTTACTTTTGTTACAGCTAGCCCCGCCCTTTTAATAAAAATAAGTTTTTTTTACCTTCTTTTAAATAGCTTCTAGTATAAATAGCTAATAGCTTTTAAATATACCTTAAATATACTAAAATAATTTTTTATAATAGTAAAAAAATAAAAAATAAAAATAATTAATAAATTTTTATTACTAGTAATAAACTAGTAATATTTCTTAAGGGAAACCTTTATAAGCCTTATTATAATTATATTTTTTAGGATTTAGGTTTAATATATATTTAATATTATAATAATAGTAATAAGTATAAGCTTATCCCTATTTATATATATAATAATATTAATATTTTATAATACTTACCCGCTAATAAAAACTTAAAAAAATATATAAGCATGTAAAAAATATTTAATAAGCATGTAAAAAATATTATTAAGGCTTTTAATAAGGTACTAGTAAAAGTTTAGTTTATAAATAACCTATATTATATTATTTTTATACTTATTAATAAGCTTTGCTTATTTACTAGCAAGACTTTAGTTACTTTTAATAAAAAATATTAAAAAATATATAATAAAAATATATTTAATATAACTAATTTTAGTATTATAATAATTTTAAATTTTATTTTTTAAAAGCTTTTTATTTTTGTTCATGCCCTTTTTTAAAATTTTATATTTATTTATACTTTTAGTATATAGCTAGCTATTTAGGTTAGTAACCTAGTATTACTTTAATATTTTATTTATTTTTTATTTTTAAAAAAAAACTTTTTTTTTTTTAATATGCTTTTATAAATATAACTTGTAAATTTTAATAGTTTAAAGCTATTTAGGTTATAATTTATTAAATCTTAAAACTATATAAAATAAAAAAAAAAGGTAACTATTTTTATTTAAGTTTTTAATATATAAGTTTAATATTATTTTTAAGACTACAGGTAGTCCGGATCCTATTAAAAGGTGTTTTATTTATAATAATAATTTATTAAACCTTTAAACCTTTTAAAATATAGGAAAAAGGTAACCACTCCACTAATTTTTTAGCTTTAGTAATATAAAAACCTAGTAAGTAAAAAATTATTATTACTTTTTTTTAAATTAGGGGTATTTTAGTACTATTTTAATTAGTTTATAATAATTTTTTAAAGCCTTTTATACATGCTTAAAATTTTTAAGTAGCTTTTATAAATTTTTATAACTAGGCTAGTTTTTTTATTTAACTAAAAACTAGTTTAGTTTATAAGCATGTTATTTAATAAAAATAGCTTTAACTTTTTATTCTTACTTTTTATTAATAAGTTTTATATTAGGTATTTTTTTATTCTCCTTAAATCCGGGTTGCTTGGTGTAAGGCCTTAGTAAAAATATTTATTTAAACTTTTAGTATATAGCTAGCTATTTAGGTTAGTAGCCTAGTATTACTTTAATATTTTATTTATTTTTTATTTTTAAAAAAAGACTTTTTTTTCTTTTTAATATGCTTTTATAAATATAACTTGTAAATTTTAATAGTTTAAAGCTATTTAGGTTATAATTTATTAAATCTTAAAATTATATAAAATAAAAAAAAAAGGTAACTATTTTTACCTAGGTTTTTAATATATAAGTTTAATATTATTTTTAGGGCTACAGGTAGTCCGGATTTTATTAAAAAATGTTTTATTTATAATAGTAATTTATTAAACCTTTAAACCTTTTAAAATATAAAAAAAAGGTAACCACTCCACTAATTTTTTAGCTTTAGTAATATAAAAACCTAGTAAGTAAAAAATTATTATTACTTTTTTTTAAATTAGGGGCATTTTGGTGTTATTTTAATTAATTTATAATAATTTTTTAAAGCCTTTTATACATGCTTAAAATTTTTAAGTAGCTTTTATAAGTTTTTATAACTAGGCCAGCCTTTTTATTTAACTAAAAACTAGTTTAGTTTATAAGCATGTTATTTAATAAAAATAGCTTTAATTTTTAATTTTTATTTTTTATTAATAAGTTTTATATTAAGTATTTTTTTATTTTTTTTAAATCCGGGTTGCTTGGTGTAAGGCCTTAGTAAAAATATATAAAATATTAAATAAATTTTTAATTAAGTATAATAACTAATAAGCTAGAGCTAATATACCTACTTTTTAATAAGTTTAATAATTTTAAAAAAATTATTAAACTTTTAGTTAAGTTTTTTGCTTAGCTAGATTATTTTAATATTATATAATAATAGTAAAATATTATTCCTAATCTTAAATTTAGTAGGGGTATACTTTTTATTATAATAAAAAGCTTATTTTTTTTAAGCCTTATTTATATAGTTTTATAATTTATCCCATAACTTTTATAATTAATAAAGTTTGTTTTTTAATAAAAAATATAATATTTTTTTTTATAATTTTTTAATAAAAAAATAATAAGTTTTTGGCTGTGCAAGGCTATTTAGGGTATGTACCTAGTTATATTATACTTTAAATTATTATAAGTAAATAATACAGCTAGTAAAAATATAACCTAGTTATTTTATTAAAAGTTATAATAAATATATAAATATATTTTAAGTATTTAATTTTATTATTTAATTTAACTATTTAATTATAAATAATACACAGTGCTAAGGCGTTTTTTAATTTATAATATTTAATAAAATAATTATTAATAACCTAAAATAAATAATAAGCTTTAATTAATAACTAGGCTTTTAGGCGCCCCTATATTATATATTATTTTTTTAATAAATTTATTAGCTAGCTTTTTAGTATTAACTTTTTAAGTAATAAAAATATATTTTACTTTTTTATTAAAATAATTTATTATTATTAATATTATATTATACACGCGGCCTTTATATTTTAATAAAGGTAGGCTAATAATAAAGTTTATAAAAATTTTTTTTTATAATATATTTAAAACTAGTAAAAAAATAAGCTAGCCTTAAGCTAGCTATTATAAAGCTTTAAACCTTTAATATAAAAAATATTTTTTAATATACTTTTACACTTTTTTATTAAAATTTTTTTACTAAAACTTATACTTAAGTAGCTTAATAATATACCTATAACTAAAGTAGCCTATATATAAATTATTATAATATACTTTTATAATTTTATGCTATAATATAAATATAAAAGGGATATAAATAACCTTTTAATAAAAAAAAAATTATTTTTTATATATTAATACTTTAAATAAAAGCCCTGCCCTATTTTAATTAAAATTATTTTTTTTAATTATTATTAAATATAACTAGCATAAGTATTTTTATATTAAGCTTTAAGTAACTTTTATTAAAGAGGTTTTATAGCTAGTTTAGCAGGTTTTTTTTTATAAGCTACTTTTATAATTTATAACTTAAAATATATTAGCCCTGGAAGCTAATATTTTTTTAACCTTTTTTTAAAGGGGTAGCTAGGCCCTTTAGCGCCTGTTTAATATTAATTTAATTAAAAAATAACTTTAATTTTTTTTATAAAGTTAAAAGTAAACTAACTTAGTGCTTTTTATTTTTTACTTAATAATCTAGGCGCCTTAATAATATATTTATTAGATTAAACCTTCCTAGCCTATACTTAATCTTAAAGTTATAGGTTACTAATAATTTTACTTAATAAGCTTACCTTTAATTTAAGACTTTTATTTTAAAAAAGTACTATAAGTTATTATAATTATACTAAACATGTATAAAATATGTAAAGCCCTTTAAGTAATATTACCACTTTTTAAAAAACTTAATAATTATAAGTAATTTTTAATTATAAACCTTGTATTTTAGCTTTAGTTTATAAAATTATTAAAAGTAAAAGGTAATAAGCTACTACTAGTTTTATTTTTTTTTACTAGGTATTTTTTCCTAATTTAACTATATAATAATACTAGCTATAATAAAACCTAATATATTTATAATAATAAGGATTTTTTTTTTAAGTTAAAATATTATAATACTAAAGGCTAGGTAAAAGTAAATTTAACCCTTTTAAAAGCTTTTTATATATTATTTAATTATAAAAAGGGGCTATTTTTACACCCCTTAACCATGTTTTTTAAAAGTTATATTATAGGGCGAGTTACTTTAGTATATTTTTTAATAAATTATTTAAAGTAGTTTATAAACTCTAAAAAAACTTATAACTTATAATATAATATTAACACTAGCTAATTAATAATTATTTAACTTTATACTAGGTTAATAAATATTCCACCCTGGTTAATAATAAAGCTAAGAAACTTTATTTTTTTTTAGTAAAAACTATACTTTAATAACTTTATATATAAATTATACTTTTATAGATATTTTAAGACTTTTTAAATATATTAAATATACTTTTTTTTAGTCTTTAAAAAGATTAGGATATTATTTAGGTAAATTATATAAAAATTATTAAAAACCCCGCTTATTACTATATTAATATAGGACTAAAATATTACAGGTATATTAGTAAAACTAAATAATATAACTATATATTTATAATAGCTATACTAGGTTTAAAACGCTATCTTTTACTTATTTCCCTGCTTAATATAAATATAATAATACATGTTATAAAGGTTAAGTTTAATAAAGTATTATGTATTTACTAAGTAATTTATAAGTTTATTAATATAAGGCAATAAATAATAATTTTTTTAAGTTATTATATTTAGACCTTAATAATTAACACATAGACGTAAAAATTTATTTATTTTTTAGGTAAAAAAAATAAGTACTTTTACTAAACTTTAGGATGGCTATATTTATTCCCTTGCTAATATTTTATTAAAATACTTTTTTAAAGTTAATAATTTATAATAAAAAAGGCTATAAATAGGCCCTTAAAAAGGTATTTTACCTTTTTTTAAAAAAATTTTATAATATACTTTCTTGCTTGAAAGTTAAGACACTTTTTTTTTAAAAAAAACCTAACTTTATTTAGTATATTAAAAAGGCAGGACTGTAACTAGTACACCTTTAGTTTTTTTTAGTTTATATAAAACTAAAAGCACAGGACCCTTTTTTATTATTTTAATAAATTTTTTTACTAGTTTAATTTAAAAGCGTGGGGTATAATACCGCTAATATTATTAATTAATAATTAAAAAAATATTTAAATTTACTTTAGCTATTTAAGGCTGTTTAAGCACGGCTTAGTACTTATTATAAATAAGATTAATAATATAAAATATTATGTTAAATATTTTTATCTTGCTAATAAAATTATAAATTTATATTTTAGCCTTAAATTAGCCATAGCACAAAGGAATTTTTTTATTAATATATTAAATTAGTTATAGCATCTAATTTGCAGCTATTTTAATTCCTTACTTTTTTAAAAACTAAACTAAAAAAAAATTTATACTAGCCCTAGTATTTAGCAAAGCTTTAAATTATTTATTTAAATTATTTTTTTAAACTTGTAGATCTGCTAAAATAAAAAACATGATGGGTTTATTTACACTAGTTAAAGTTAATAACTTGGGGCCTAGTAATTATTATTTAGTTTTTAATTTTTTATTTACTTTTATTTTAGTTAAATAATTTTTTATAAAATGCCCTTTCGCGCTGCATATATAATAATAATTTTTTTTTTATTTATTTTTTTTTTAGGCAAGAGCTAATATTTAGCTTGCGCTAGCTTTTACCTGCTAGTTTTACCCTTAAAGCTATAATAATTTCTTTAACCTTATTTTTTTAAGGGCTATTTTAATAAATTTTAGTTTTTTTTATTTACTAAAATACCTTTATTTTAGCTTTAGTTAGTACCTTTTACTAGATTCTTGTTTTTTATAGTAAAAGGGTTTTTATTATTTTTTTAACTACTATTTTTAGGCGCTTTTTACTTTTTACATACTAAAATTAACTTATATTAGGTTATCTTTGCATTAATACCTTTAAAGGTAATTAAAGAATTTTATAAACATGCTATATACTATTAATATAGCTTATTTAGCGTATAAATATAAATAATAGCCTTTTTAGCCATGCCCTGGAGGGGGTTAAAAATTATTTTTTAAAACTTTATTAATTATACCTTTAGTAATTAGCTATTTTATTAATTATTTATAAAATACTTTATTTTTTAACTAGCTTAATTCTTTTTTAGGTTAACTTATTAATATATAAACTTTTTAAATATTGCCCACATGGGTAGCTTAGTAAGCTTTTTTTACTTTATATATTATTTATATTATGTATTTTTTTTAACTTTACCTACTAAATAAATAACTTTACTTATTTTAGTGCTATACTACACAGGGGCCCTATTAAATATATTCCTAAAATTATTAAAAAATATTTTTAGTTTTATTAAGTCCTTGCTATTAAAAATCTTAATATTTAAAGGTTTTAATTTTTTTAGCTTAGGCTTATTTTATAATAATTACCGTGCTAATACCTTAATAACCTTATTTTTAATAAATATTTAAGGTTATTTATATACTTAGTTTTAATTAGGTAGCGTTTTACCTGTAGTGCTATTATTATTATTTAAGCTTAATAAGTTAAATAACTTTTTAAAATTTCTGGCGGGTAAAGGTAGCTTATTTAGCTATTAATACCCTTTAATTTACTAAGCTATTTACTTACCCTTATTAGGCTTTAGTTTTAATAGCATGTTTTATTATAATATTATAGTAAATAGCCTAGCTATAGGTATTTTTAAAATAGTATTTTTAACTAAAATAATACTTATTATAATATATTTAAGGTTAATATATTATATAGGATTTTTAAAAAAATAAGGTAGCAAGAAATTTTTTTAAGCCTTACTTACTAAAGGGAATAAGTTATTTAATTTATAATTTAAGTTATTAACCTTAATAACAAGAATGTTATTATATATTAGTAATATAAGTTTAGGTAGGAATAATAATCCCAAGCTTTTTTATTTTTAAATTTATATTTTAAAAACCTTAATTAAAACAGCTCTAGTCCGCCTTTATTTATTTAAAAATTTAGTTTAAAATATTATATTAATAATATTTAAAAATTAATAAAAAAAGTAATTTTAATTATAAAGGTGCCCTAGCACTTAAATATTTTTTACTAATAATAATAAAGCTTAGTAAAGTATTTTTAACTAATAAAAATAAAGTATTTAAAACCTTAATAAATTTAACTAAAAAAATTACTTAAAAAACTAAATATACTATAGCCTTTAGCCTTTTTATATAGGCCTTGCCTAAAGGCCTAAGGCCTTTAAGTAATTTTTTAAATTATTTTTATTTAAAAAGTAAGTAATATTTAAATATTTTTATATTTATACCCCTTATAATTACTTTTTAGCTATTAAGATAATTTAATATAAGGCGCGCCTTTATTTTACTACTTAAATAATACTTAAAACCCAAGGTCCCTAAGTTAAGGTTCCTGGTTAAAACTAACACTATGTTAAACCTAATATTATATTAAATTTAATATTATATTAAGTCTTATATAATAATTTATAATAGTAAGGTTTACTAAGCTAAATAGGTGCCTAAAATATCCTACATGGGTAATATTAATACTTTGTGGTGGCGTGACCTGGGTGCCTTAGGTATTACTTGATGGCATGACCTGGATTAATGTCGGCCCTGACATATACTTAATAAAAAAATAAAAAAAATTTTATGTATAGTAAAAAGTAAAAGGCTTAATATAAAAAAAAAGTTCCTAAGCTAGGTTAATAAAAATCTAGTAAATAAAATTAAAATAACTTTTTAACTTATAAACCTACTAGGTAAAACACACTTTTACTTAGTTTTTAAGGTTACTAAACTAAAATAAGAAATTTTTACTTACTAACTTCCTAAGATTATTAAACTAAAATAGGAAATTTTTACTTACTAACTTTTTTATATTCCTAAAAATAATATTATAAAAAAGGTTAAGCCTAAAACCACTAGGCCTGTTATAAAATATATAAATATTAAATAAATTATTAATATTAAAGCTAATTATAATTTAAGCTTAAATATTTTACTAAAAATAGTATAAGTAAGAAAATCCTAGTCTAGTATTAAATTTAATAATTTTAAAAATAAAATAACTACCCGCATAGCCCTAGAGCCGGAGGCTAAAGGCCCTTTTTAAAAAAAATACTAAGTTAAAAGCTACCTTGGGCTAGTAACTTTTTTAAGCTTTTAAAAACTTAAAATTAGGATTTATTTTTTAGCTATAATAACCCTTTAAATCTACCTTGCTTAATAAGTAACTTATATAAATATAAATTATAAAAATATTTAATTAATCTTTTTCCTAGATTATTTAACTAACTATTATAATTATAATAATTATATTTATTAATACTACCTTAGCTTGGATTTTAATAGCTATTTAAATAATAAATACTAGTGTTAACTAAATTAATATTATAATATAATAAAGTAATAACCACTTAATAAAGTTAAAAAATCAGTTAAATAAAATATAACAGGTATAAAATAAGTAAAACTAAGAAATAAAGCTAAATTATTAAATTAATAAATTATTAGCTTAGCTAGCCGGAAACAACCAGCTAGCCGGAAATAATAAAAATAACTAAAATATAGTAAATAAAAATAATAATAGTAGTAGTAAAATTCCTCCGGGACCTCCTGGAGGAGAGCTAGATAATCTAAATAATAAAAAAGATTTAAATCCTAGAAACCTTGGCAGTTAAAGATATTTAAATATTAAAATATTATTTTACTAGTAGCTTGTTAATCTAGTTATGTTTTATAAAAACTAAAAAATAAAAAAAATTAGCTTTTTTTATTTTAATTTAAAAAAAAATATAGCTATTAACTTAAAAGGATTTTATATATTTTATAAAAATATTTATATATTTATAAACTAGCTTTATAATATACTTATATATAAAAAAAAACTTATAATAAAAACTAACTTAATTACTTGCTTTTATAAATTTATATTTAATTAATATATATTATAGCTTTTAAATATTAAAAAGCTTGATTTTTAAAAGGGCGCTATAAAAAAAAATTTTTTTATTAATTAAGTATTTTAAGCTAAACCTACATGCCTTTTTTATAAAGCTTTAAAAAATAAAGTATAATTTTACTAATATAAAAATTAGGAGCTTACCTAAATTTTATACTTAAAAAATTATTAAATATTACCATGGCTTTAATATTTATAATAAGGCTAATTAAATCTTAATAATTTAGTTTTATTTAAATTCCTTTTTATGTTAGTATATTTCTAAGCTAAATAAATAAATTATATTAAATATATTTTTTTAAATCCTAAAGTTTAAAAAGTTCTTATAGCAGGACTTACTTATAAAATATAATAAAAAAAAGTTTTTTTATTTATTTACTTTTTTAAAGTAAAACCATAGCTTATACTAAAATTATTTTACTTATAACTTTAAATTTAGGCCTTATAAATATTAAACTAACTTTAAACCTAGCCCTGCGCGTGGTAGTTATAATTACCAAGGCTATTTAATATATACCGCGCGTTTTTATAATAGCTAAAACTATCTAGTGCTAAACTAAAATTATTTATTATATAACTAGTAGTAAAACTATAGCTAGTAATAAAATTATAACTAGTAATATTAATTTTTAAATTTTTAAAATAAAAACTAAGAATTAGGTAATTCCTTAAACTATTACTTATAAAATTAAAATAATTTAGTAAATTATTTATAGGCTTATACTACCAACGTAAATGCTTTACTAAATATTAATTAGTAAAACTAGTAAAATTTTAATTAAAATATTTTTTATTAAGGTATTAACCCGTAGTATAACTAAAATATATACTTTAATAACTTTACTTACCCTACCCCTTTAGGAATTAATCCCTTTATATATTATAATATATAAAATATCCCTGCCTTTAATTATTATTAAAGCCTTATAATATTTAGCAAGTAAAATAATTATAAAATTTTAAAATTAGACTTTAAACCTAATATTAGCGCTAGTTTTATAAATACTTATTATTAATAATTTAAAATGGTTGCTTGCCAAGATTATTAAATAAGTTTTTTATTAAATAATACTTTATATAAATACCTAATATTTATCTCCCAGGCCTAGTATTTAATAATTTATTTATAAAATTTTTTATTTTTATTTTTTTAGTTTTTAATGCTGGTGTTAATCTCTTACTAGGCATGGAAATTTTAATAGGTAAAAATATTATATTATTTAGTAATTACTTAATAATATTTATAAAATTTTATAATAACCTAAAAGTTCCTATAGCTTGTTAAGCTTTACCTAAAAATAAATAGTTATTAAATACCCCTATATTTACTTTTTATATTATGCTTGTTTTAATATATTTTAAAGTTTATATTTTAATTTAAATTAAAATAAAGTTATTACCTAAGCGTAATATACTATTTAAGTTATTTAGTAATATTAAGCCTTTACTATATACATACCTTATTAATTATAAATTCTTATTTATTAAGGCTTTAAATAAAATATTAAAACTAATTTTCCTTGCCCGCCACTAGTAATTAAAAACTTTTTTAAATATTTTATATGCTTCCGCGTGCTAACTTTTAAAAAACACCTAAAATTTAGCTTAAATAATTTTTTTTTTAAAAATAGCTATTAGCTAGAGGAAGACCTAACCTTTGCTAAATTTTACTAAAATATTAACCTTAATATTAGTAGATTAAATAATTAAGGTTATTAATAATATATAAAGTAATGTTATAAAAAAGCTATAAAGTTATACCTATAAAAAAAAACTAAAAAAACCTAAAAAAACCCTATAAAATATATTATTCCTACTTTATTTATATTTACGCTGCATGTATTATTAAATAAAATTAAATACTTATAGCTTTTTAAGTTGCTTAACTAGTAAAAAGTGCTTTTAAAACACGTAAAATTATTACTTAATAAAGTTATTATTTATTACTAGGATCTTAAAAAAGTTTTATATTATTAAGTACTTATAAAAAAATTTAATATATAGGTAAACCCTAAGGGCATAAATATAGGTATAATAAATTTATTAAAAAGTTATTAAATACCTATTTTTATACGTAAGGGTTAGTAATATTACTTACCTAAAGCTTATATATATTAAGTTTTTTTTACTAATTAAGAAGTTATTAATACTATATTTAATTTATTAGTATAATTAGGGAAATTAAAATAATATATTAAATATACTTTAATAAAATTTCCTATTTTTATAGTATGGCGGACTGTAGTTAATTAAAATAGCTTAAAAAAATAAAAAAAATATGTTATTATTAACCTTTAAGTAGTAAATTAAAAAGCCAAGCCTAATATTTATTTAATTTTTTTATAATTTAAGATAATTAGCCTTGTTTAAAAATACATGTATATTTTTATTATTAATATAGCTAAATTTTTTTACTAATAGCTAATTAAATAAAAGTATAAAAATTATTTAGTAATAATCTTTTACTAAGGTTAAAAAATATTTTATATAATTATTATAGGATTTATTAACTTAGTTCCCTACCTTTAGTAATAAATAAATTTATTATTAGCTAAATACCAAGAATTTTACCGCGTATATATTAATAATATTATAATTATATTTTAATTTTTTAAGAAATATTTTTAGTATCTTTTGCTTA
The DNA here is from genome assembly GCF_003369625.1 of Aspergillus mulundensis. Lineage (NCBI taxonomy): Eukaryota > Fungi > Ascomycota > Eurotiomycetes > Eurotiales > Aspergillaceae > Aspergillus > Aspergillus mulundensis. The sequence continues at coordinate 802,142 of NW_020797888.1, forward strand.
TTTTTTAAAAATTTAAAAAAATAAATATAAAACTAGAGCCTTTAAAAAAATTTCTAAAATTTTTATTAATATAACTTTTTAAATAATAAGTTAACATGCTTAGCCTTATAATACTAATAAAAAAAATTAAAGCTATTTTAGCCCTAGAGTTTTCTTATATTTTTTACTAGTTAAAATATTATATAGGCTTAATTAGCTAATTTAAACATATAATTTTAAAATACACCAAGTAAATTAATTTTTTATAATTAAAAAAATAAATCTTTTTAAGCCTATATTAAAAAAGGCTAACTTTATAAGAATTACGCCTTTTATATATTACTAAATATTCTTACCTTTAAAAAACTTTATACTTTTAAGAATATTTAGAATAAGTTTTAAAAATTATAGTTTTTTTATTATTTTAACTTAAAAATTATATTTTATATAAACCTAAATACCTTTAAGCTAGGCCACGGCTTTATAATTTATTATATTAACCCTACTTTTTATTATAATAATTTAAAAATTCCCTTTTTATAAACTTGCGTGAAGCTAGTACTTTTTTTTTATATTTTAATTAAAGCTAAACTTTTTTACTAATTAATAAAACTAAAAGTTTTTTACTTAATTTAAATAATTAAAAAAGTCTGCCACCTTATAAAAATAGTAAAATATATAATAATTTATATTAATTATGCCTTTATAATTAATATATTTAAGTAAACTTTATTAAATACTATAGCTATTAAAAATTTAAACCTATACCTAGTTTAAGTAAGTATGTTTATTTAATAATTTAGGCTAGACCTTTTTTATAAGCTAGGTAAAGCTAATATTATTTTAAATATATTTTTTTAATTACCTTATAAAACTCCTGCACTAAAAACTTTTATAAATTTAAATAATTTACTTATTATTCTTACTTTGCTAGCTAAAGGTACTAATAATAATTATATATTATTTTTTTTATTTATTTTAAAAAGCTTTTAGCAATACTTAAAAAATAAGTATAAAAGTAATTTTTATGCTTTAGTAATTCTTAAAGCTATAAAAAATAATTAAATTAATACCCTGCCTTATTTATTAAATAAAAATAGTATATTTTATATAAAATATTAAAAAATAGTAAATATTAATAATATATTTATTTTATTTATAAAACCATGGCTATATATCCCTTAGTTACTTTTTATAAAGGTATTTTATATAATTTATAACAAGCGCGGATATTAAGGCCTAAATTTTTATTAATAAGCTTTTTATAAAATTATATTATATAAAGGTTAAATACTTTTTTAAAATTATATTACTTGCTATTTATTCTATTTTAAAAATATTATTAAATATTATAAACCTTTTAATTTTTTGTAACCTATAGGTATAGTAACCATACTTTTTAATATAATTATTATAAATTTTATTATAGGATTACCTTATTATTAATTTATATTTAATAAACATGCTAAAGCTATTCCTACACTTAAAAAAATACTATTTATTTTAATATTTTACTTATTATTATAAACAAGTTTACCAAGCACCTTGGGCTACTTTTAAAATATTTTATATAAATAATTTAAAAATAAGGTTTTACCTTTATAAAATATTACTAAGCCTATAACTAGGGTATTTTAAGGTGCTTTATTTTTAACTAAAATTTAAAGTTTTTATTCTTTTTTTAGTAAGAAATATTTATTAAGCTTACTTTTAATATAATATAGCACTATGCTATTATAGCTTACTTATAAATAAATAATTTTTTTAAAAAAATAATATAAAAAGTAAAAGTAATAATTTATTATATTATAACCTAAGGCTTTTTATAACTAGTAATCTTACTTATTATAATTTTTATAATAAATTTTACTTACTTATAAACTATAAACTTTATGTTATATAAGCTTTTATTTAGTATTAACTTATATTTACCCTAAAATATTTTTTAAAAAGTATTTTAATAAAATTAGGATTTCTTTATATAATTTAATACTAAAAAAGTATTAAACTTTATTATTATTTATATAAAGATTATTTATAATTAAAAATACAAGCTTATTAAGTTTACTATTAACTAGCCTATTTATTTATGCTTATATTATAAATATACTTTACTAGTACTTATTTATTTTTTACCTAAATTTACTAAATAATTTACTAGTTTTTTTAAAGTTAAAAAATATATTAAGCATATAGTATATTACTTAAAAGGTTTACTACTTAATTAAAAAATATATTTTATAGTATTTATGGTGTAGCTTAAACCTACTTTATTTAAAAAAAATTTATAAAATTATTATTATTTTATTTTGCTTATAGTTATTAAAAATACTAGTTTTAATAACCCTTATAAAATTAAGAAATTACTTAATTATTATATTTATAAATATAGTTATTTATAAACTTTTTATATTAAGTACCTTATATGCTATTTTAGATATTTTACTAATTATAATAAGTAATGTGGAGGGGCAGTACTAGAGCATGGGAACTAAAGGAGCCAAACAGTGGCGGTATCCTAGGACAGGATGGTATATAGTATAGGTAGGAATAATAGTAAAAAAAAAAATATATATATTAAGGTAAATAATAAACTAGGTATAAAAGGCCGGTAGCAAGGCTATAAATATTATAAAAATTAATATTAGGGTGTAACCCCACTATATTTCCTTAGGGGGGGGCTAAAACTTACTAATAAGTAAGACTTTTTTTTACTCACGCCCTTTATTTTTTTTAAGGTAGTGTCCTAAAATATAATAGCTAGCTATGCTTTGCTTGGCTAGCCTTTGCTAGGCCTTTTTTTTTACCTTTTTTTTTTTTTNGGCAAGAAGTATTAATAATAATTAATAAGTAGCTTGGCTTTATTTAACACTTTTTTAATAATTATGGCCACGTGGGCGGGAATAAAAGCAGGGGGTAGTATTATTTTATAATAATTATAGCTAAAGTTACTAAAGTACTCCTATTTTAGCTTTTAAAATTATATATATATATTTATAGTAATAAAAATAGCCTTTTTCCTCCAGGACTTAAAAAAATTATACCTAATAAATATATTTAGGCTAAATACTAGCTTTATTTTATTAACTACTTTAGCTAAATTTTATTTATAATATTTTACTAAAATATTATTAATAACTCCCAGCCCCTGGAGTTAAATAGTTAGGGTAAATAATTATAAAATTTTTAAGTAATAATTTAAAAAACTAAATAAGGAGGTAGGGCCAGGTATAAGGTTATAATATATAATAGCTAATTTTTTTTAGGTACCTTTTTTTATTATTTTAAGTATTTAATAGTTAGCTAATATAGTAACATACTAGGGTAGTACCATGCGCCTTATTTTTATAGCTAGTTTAGTAAATTTATATAGTATTAATAAGTATATAATTTAAATAATAAGCCGCGAGCAAGGGTTTTTTTTTTAGTTTATATAAAAGTATTTAGTATTATTTTTAGTTTACTTTTTATTTTTCACGTGATTAATTAAATTAAAAAGGTTATTAATATTATCTCGCGCCTTTACCCATGCTAGCTATGCCTTTACCTTATTTTTTTAATATATACCTGGTAAAACCTTGGTGTAGTTATTATTATTTTTTATATTTAATAATAATAATTTTTAAATAATATTTACTTCTTGTTTATCTTAAAGCGCTTAGTTAATATTAATATTTATATATTAAAAGTAGGTATGGTTTTTTTACTAGGCGTACTTTATATAGTATAAATATAAGATTAGTTAATACTTATAATTAAGCCTTAATATAATATACCAGGCCTAATAAAATAGGTCCTAGTATATAAGTTATTAAATAATAATATAATAAATATTTTATAGCTAGCTATAGTTTAGCGCTTTTTAGTACTTGCGTAGGTAGTAAAAATAAATGTTTATTTTTTTTTAAGCAAGGTTTAAAAATTAGGTGTTTAGTTTATACCCCTTAGGCGCTAGATTTTTAAGTTCTTTAGCTAAATAGTTAAAAAAACTATTAATATTAATAAATTCGTGGTTATTAAATATGCCCTTGTAGTTTTTTTTTTATAAATTATTAAAAAAAATGCCGCGGGCAATTTTTATAATATTAAGGTGTAAGAATAACTTAAAAAGTTAGAAACATTTATAATAATATTAATAAATACCTAGCGTGTTTTCCAGGCGCGAAGGTTAAACTTTTTATTAAAACTATATAAAGTAAGCCTTACTTATTATAATATTATTTAAATTTAAATAATTTTTTAGAATAAATTTAACACAAGGGCGCAGTATTTTATTAGGTAAGTTAGTTTTTATACTAATTTTTTTCCCTAATTATTTTATATAAAGGTAGTATATATACTAGCGCTTTTTTTTTAGTACTAGTATAATTTTTTTATAAATTTATTATAGGGTGCATGCTTATAAGATAACACTTTATTTTTTACTAGTTTTAATTATAAAATTAATAAAGGTTAGTACTTATATATAATAGTAAGTATTTTTACTTTTAGTAGGCGGGGCTAATACTTTTATAAACTTAAGTAGGTATAGGTTTTTAATAACTTCTTATACTAGGTTAGTTATGCTATTTTATAATACCTTTTATATAATTATTTTTATTACTTGGCGGCTAGTAGCACGCAGTAGTAGTTTTTTTAATTAACTAGTTATTTTATATCCAGGCGGACGTGAAATATTAGTAATAAATATTTAATTTATACCTATTAATATATGCAAGACTATGGTATTATAAGCCAACCCTTAACTAGTTATACTTATTTATTTTTAATAATAGGCTTTTAGGGCTAGTAAATTAAGGAATATAATATTACTAGTATACTAAAAGTAAGTTAAAATATAGCTTTTAAACTTACCAAGTATTTCTTAAAAAATAATATTATAGGCGGCAGCGTGTTTTACAGGTTTAGTTTTAGCTAGTTATAAAAGGCCTAAGGCATGTAATTTAGCCTGGCTTTAAATAATTAAGTTATAGCTAGATAATAGGGCAAGGCTAAATTAAGGTAGTAATTAAGTTAATAGCTAATTTAGGGCGCGGGAAGTTTTAGCTAGGTCTAGTATATAAGTAGGCGCGCGGGAAGTTACTAGCTAATTTTTTTTAATATTTTTATTTATAAAGTCCCGGGCGCAAATAAGTTTATTATTTTTTATAATTAATTTTAACTTTTTTAGGCAGTAACTATTATAATTAGGCTAAAAAGGTATACTTAGGGCATGGTTAATATTTCCAGGCGTGATAGCTAATATTATATATTTTTTTTATTTTTTATTGCCCACGCAATTTACCACGGTATTATTAATATTATTTTAAATAGCTTGCTATTTAGTATTTAAAGTTAAGCTATTAAATATTTTTTAAACCCTTTTAGCTAATAGTTACAAGTGCACGTGCTTAAAAATATTTATAATAATATTTATTTAATTTTTATTATTATAATACTTAAAAATAAGGATATTTTATATCCCCTTTATTTTAGCGTGTTACTTTTTTATATTTTTAATGGCTTTCTTAGCTATATTTTAAAACTTATTTTTATTAATAATTATAAAGTTAGTTACTTTTCACGCCTTGGCCTTTAAAACATGTTTTTAAAGCTTTATAATAATATTTTTTAAATTATTTTTTATAATAAATAATGCTATAAATAGCTTTTTTTATTATTTATACTACATGTTAAGTAGTGTGTTTTTAATAACTTAAATAACTTTTTTTATACTAGCATAGGTTACTAGTTTAATTTTAATTAGCTACTACTTTATAAGAAAAATAGCACCTATAAATATTTAGGTTTACTTTAGGGTATTTAGTAAACACGGGGTTAGGGCATGCTATTAAAACTAGTAAAGGCCTAATAATTAAAAAGGGCGGTGCTAAGTAGTATTAATTAAAGGACTTATTTATATACGCGAAAAGGCGCTTTTATTATTATAATTATTATTTAGTTTTTAAATATCTTAGCTTTTAAGTACTTGGCAGCTATAAGGCTAGTAAGTTTTAATATATTTAATACTAGTATTTTAGCTAGGTTAAAAGGCTTTTATTTTTTTTTTTTTTAGGCGCTTGCGTTGGGCGGCTATTACTTTCTTACTTTTTTTAAAGGGGTTAAAATTAAAAAAAAATAACAGGGCCATGGTTATAATACCTAGCACCCTAGCATGGGTAGTAATAATTTAAATAAATAAGTAATTAATAAAAAAAAGCAGTATATAATAATAGGAAATAATAAATAAAAATAATACTATAAATTAGGGAAAACATAAAATTAAATAGCAAGAGTTAAAAAAAATAAAAAATATAAAATTCTTAAAAGGCACTAAGTTATAATAGGTAAAGTAGGTCCAGGTAATAATAAGCAAAACATAAAAAAATTAATCTTAATTAATAGGGGGGTAACATAAAGAAAATTAACTAATAAAAGGTAATATAAAAAAAATTAACTAATAGCAAAATATAAAGAAAATTTACTTAGTAACTACTCTTTACTTAGCAACTTCTTAACTTTTTACTTTTTACTTAGGAACTTTTTAACTTATTTTAGCCGGTGGCGGCGGTATAATAATAGCTAGATCCTATTTATTTAGTACCTAGCTAGCTTTTTATTCCACTATTATATTTACCTAGTTTTTTATATTCAGGTCTTCCCCTACCTTTTATTTTTTTATTTTTAAGTTTTTACCTTATCCCCCGGGTTCCGCGGTGCCACTAGTAAAGTTTTTATTTAAGTAAAATAGCTTTAACTTATTACTATTTATTATATAAGCTATACATGTATTATTAAGTTTACTTAACTAGTAAGCTTTAATATTAATATATACTTTTTTAATTTAGTAAGGTTTTAGCTATTAAAATTATAGTTTAGCTATTATTTTTAAATCCTGCTTTTATTTACTATTTTATAAAAGTATATAGTTGCCTTTTTTTAGCAGGGTGTGCTTAATAATATAGTTATTATTTTAAATATTTTTATTTTTTTTTAAATATATTTTAGTTATAAAACCACTTTTTTTATATTTTTATTTTTTTTTTAATTTACTAGGTCCTTATTATAATTAGGTTTTTTTAAGTATAAATATTTTTTTAAGGCAAGGTTACCCATGTGGGTACTTTAAGTTTAATTAAAAAAATTACTTTTTAACTTATAAGTATTTAAATAGGAGTTATCCCGGTGGTTTTATAAGTTATTAATTAAATAAATTATAGTATTAAGTAAAAGTATTAGGTTTAGCCTTTTTTAATACTATTAGTAAGTTTGCTAATAATATTTTTAATAACTTAATTTATATATTTAATAATAGTATTTACTTTTAGGTGCTATAGCAAGATGTTAGCTTGCTTAATTTTATATTTTTATAAAAAAATATTAATAACTTTTTTTTTTATTTTTAGTTTTTTATCCAGGACTATTTGGCGGGGAACTTTAAATTTATAAATAATATATTTAAATAAGAACTTTATAATAGCAAGTATATTTATAGTAACTAGTAGTTTACCTTTAGGCTATTTTAATAATAGGCAAGTTCCTAGTACTATATACTTAAAATTAGTGTTAAAAGGCATATAAATAATATTAATATTAAATATGTTAAAAAAAAGCAGCGCAGTAATAAAATAAAGTTTTTTATACTTTTACTAGGGGTCCCTAGCTTGGCAGGTAAGGTATTTTTTTATTAAAGCTATTATATTTATATAGCTACCTAATTACTAGTACTTAAAAAATAAGTAATTATAAGTGTCTTTATAACCCCTGTGCCCTAATTTCTTATATATTACCTTAAGAATTATATAGTATTTTTTTATATTATTAACTACTTGTTAGACTGGTTGGCCTTTAAAGCCTTTTTAAAATAAATAGCCTTTATATAAAATATAAATAATAGTGGTAGCTTAAAGCTTGTGGTAATTTAACTAGCTTATTTTTAGTAATTTTAATAAGGTTACTAGGTACCGGGTAATTTTATAATATTTTATTAAATAATAGCCTTTTAAAAATATACTTATTTTTAAATTAGGTTTATTTTTGTCTTTTTTTAGTAGCAGGTTATAGTTTTTTAAGGTTTTTATAAACTTACTAAAGGCCCTTGCCCTAGTTAGTTATATTTATACCTTAACCACCCTTAGTTTTACTTTTACTTATTTATTAATATTAATTTTAGTGTTTTTTTATACTATGTTTTTCTTTATAATAGGCCTGCGTAATAAAGTATTTATAATTATATTTTTATTACTAGGTACGTGTTTTATAATAAAGTTAAATATTTAAATTTATGCTAACTAACTTACTACCAGCGCGCCTAATAAATTAAATACTAACTTATTTAACTAGCCCACCAGGGTATTAATATTAGTTTTTAGAAAAAAATACATGCTATATAACTAAAACCTAAGCTTTTTAAAAATTATTATAAAGCCTTAATATTTTTTTTTCCTAGTATTATATTATTTTTTTATATTACTTTATATACTGGAGTTATATCTCGCCGCGTGTTATTTTTTATTTTTTTCTTATATAATATATACTTTTTATTTATTTAGGCTTGCGTTTATTACTAAGATAATTATTAATAAAATAATAATATAGTTAATAGGTAGCATGCATGGGAATATTATAATAATTTTTTTTAAGTAAATAAAGGTATTTTCTTATTTTTTTTTTTATTACTAGCGGGCGTTTTTATAAAGTAGCAGGTGTAGTGGTTTAGCTTTTTAAATATAGTAATTAATAATTATTTTAAACCCTGCTATTAGCCCCGCGAATTTATAAACTTACTTAATATTTTAAGGCTTGGGCTAGTAAAAAACCTTAACTATTTTTATTATTTTAAAATACCTTTTATTATAGTTACATACCTATCCCATAATTTTAAGCCTTTTTATATAAAATTATAACTTTTTTACTAAGACTATGGCCCTGGCAAGCTTTATTAGGTAAAGCGCGTAATTTAGGTTTACTAGGTGCTTTAATATATATTATTAAATTTCTAGCAAAGCTTTTTTATTATTATACTTAGTTTTAAGTTTTTTCACGCTAATATTATTTAAAAATATTCTTATTATTAGTAGTATTAATTTTTTTAAGATTTTTTTTTTAATTTTAATAAACTAGGTAACTAAGTTTATAGCTTTTTATATAATAATTATTTACTAAAAAAAACTTATTATAATATAAATAGTGGTTTTATTCCTGTCTCTAGGGTTTAAAGTAATCTAGTTATACCTAAATATTTAATTAATAAGAGATGCCATGGCCATGCTAGCAAACTTGTTAAAAAATTTATTAATATTTAGCAGGAGGTTTATATTTTATATAGTAACCTTATTAAGTTTAATAGCGTTAATTACTAGTTAGTAGGTGCCAGGCATTTTTTTAATAATTAAAAAGTATGGGTTTTTATAGGGGCCCTAGGAGTGTTTAAATATTCTAGCCTTTAAGTATTTTTTAAGTATTTTAATTATTGTTTTTTAGGCCGCTCTTAGGATCTTAATTAAGGGTACTTACTATGCTTAGTATTTTACTATTTATAGTTATTATGGGGGCGCTATTTTTAGTTACACGTGGCTAATATTTTTAATTCCTTATTTTAACGCTTTTTTTTTTTAATATAATATATTTAATAGTATTTTCTTTTCCTGCGCTGTTAACTAATTTTTAATTTTTAATTTTATAGCTTTTTTAGGTGTTAGTTAGGTTCCCCGCGGGAACTAGGTAATTTATAGTTAAAAATAAAAGTTAAACTTGGTACTTACTTTAGGCGCCTAGTAAAGGGGATAATATTATTTAAAATAAAGTTTTTACTAATTTTTTACACCTTTTAATATATTACCTTTTTTTGTGCTATTTACTAGTTATACTTTATTAGCTTTTTTTTTAAATAGGGTTACTAGCTAGGTTATATTTAAAGGCCACGCCCCGCGTATTTTTTTAACTTTATACTTTATTTATTAAATATATCTTGGGGGCTTGCTTAGGTATTTTAATAATTTTTAAGTAATTTTATTAGCAGGCGCCTCGCACGTGTTAGGTAGGTTAGGTATAAACTTAATAATTATAAATTTATAGCTTATAATTAGCTTAATAATTTTATATTTACCTAGACGCGAAATTACCAGGCGTAAAATTAACTTAATTTTTAGATCTTTAAGTAACTAGGGGGCGTTTAGGTAATATTTAACTTGCCTAGTAATTTTATATTTAACTAAATATAAAATTATTTTAATTTTTAGTTTTTCAGGCGCTTGGACGCAGCTTAGGTATTTAGCCACCTTATTAAAAATCTTATTTATTAATTATTTTAGGGCCCCTAGTGTTATTATTCTAGCTTTTATAATAAGTAACCGCCTAATATTATAATTCTTGCTTAATTTTTTAAATCCTGCCTAGGTTAAATATTTTTCTTGTATTTAGCTAGTAATAGCTTTTAAAATATATAAATTTTTAAAAGTTAGTTATAACTAGTAAAATAAATTATATACTTTATATTACTATTTTTTTTAGTATTTATTATAAATAAGGCTTAGTGTTAAAAAGGCCTTCCTAGGATAAATTTTTTCTTTAAATTATTTAATATAAAATAATTAATACTTTAGTATATAAGGTTTTTAATAATTACTAAAAAGTTTTTTATAATACCTACATAGCTGCCCTTGGCTTAATTTATAACTATTACTTTTATTTATAATTTTAGCCTGTAGGGCAAGTTAATTTTTTTACATAGTTATTTATTAATAATATTAAGTTTTATGCTGGTATTTAAAAGCGCCTTTATAAATTATTTTTTTACTTTAATTAAAATTTTAATACTTAAAAATATATAGGGGTTTTTTTTACTAAAAAGGAGCTTGAACCTTAAGCCTTTTATAATAATATTTATAAGTATTACTTGCATAAATTAAAAGGGCATGTTATTAGTTAGCTTGGGTCCTAATACTAAGTTTATAATAGTTATATTTTTTAGGGTTACTTAGGGGATTTAGGTAATAGTGCTAAAAGGGCTTAAATTTATAAAAAGTTAATAAAAAAATATAAAATATAGGTGTTTAAATACCCTAAAAAGGTTATTAACTATAATATTAGTTATGGGTTGCTAAAGTACGCGGTTAAGTATAAAGTTTATTAATATTTTTTTTTTTAGCTTAGTTACTAGCTTATTTTTAGTTACAGGCTAGGATTAAATAGTAGCCTAAGGCTTTTTATTTTTTTTTTTTTTTTTTATATCTTAATTTTTATAGTTTTTATTACTTTCTTTACCCGGGGCTATTTTTTTGCGTTTTTTAAAAGTTTAGACTTTTTAATTATCTTATTTATGTGCTGGCTAAATCTTGCTAATTAAATAATAAGGTATTTATTATTAATAGCTTTATATTTTTTAACTTATTTATTAGCTATAAATAACTGTAATTACACCTTAATTAAATTATTAAACTTATAATTAAAGTTTTTGCTATTTTTAGTATTTTTTTTTAGGTTTTTAGTATTTATAAGCTTAATAACTAAGGCTTTAATAATACTAATATTTACCCTTAAAAATTTTAGCTTTAACTAGTTTTTAATAGCTTTTAGTACTTACTTTGCTATTAATACTTTTAACTAGCCTTTAATCTTAGGTTTTTTATTTCCCGCCTTGCTAATATATAACCTATTAATATTTAGGTTTTTATAATATATTTTATTTATTATATTTATTACTTATATAGTGTAGATACCTATATAGCATTTTAAGATTTTATAATAGTAGTAATTATTATAAGGCAGGGGTGCTTAAACTAGGAGTACTAATATATTATTAGGCAGGTATTATTATTTTTAGTATTATTAAGGCAGGTACTACTAGGGCGGGTACTACTAAAATAAGTACTACTAAAATAGGTACTACTAGGGTAGGTATTACTAAAAAGTAGCTCTGGTTTAGGGGGAAATATATATAATAGTTTAATATATAAATACTTAAGGGGGCGGTACCTACTATATATTTAAAGGGTAAAAAGGCTATTATACTTATTAAGCTATTATAGCTTTAAGGTTTAGTTATAATACTTTAATAACTTTTATAATTTTTTAAAGGTTATCTTAGGTGGGGCTAAAGTGCCTTTTTTACTAGCTTATAATTTTATTAAATAAAACTAGGGGTTTTTTAGCTACTAAAATACTAGTTATATGCCTAAAAGTATTTAAAATATAGCCTTTTTTTTTTAGCTTTTTTTTTTTAAAAATATAATAACCTTTTTACTAACCTTAAAATATAGTTTTTTTACTGCCAGGGCATTTAGTATATACTTTTTAATTATTTTATACTTAAGCTAGTGGTAGCTCCCTACCTTTAATTTAAATTTTTTAAAAACTTATTAGGCTAGGTTACTTGGGAGGCCTTGGGTTAGCTAAATATATTAAATATAATTATTTAATTTACTAATTTATATAACTTAGGCTAAAATTATATTATATTTTATAATATAGTTATAAAGGTTATTAGTCCACGTGCGTGGCTAGCTTTTAAATTTTTTAAAATACTAATATAATTACTTAATTTAGTACTAGTTAAGGCACTAGTATTTATTTAGCATAATAATTTTTAAAACCTTTTAGTTTTATTTAGTATACCCTTTTAAGTTTCTAATAATATTTAAAATACTATAATTATAGTAGCCTGCCACTTAGGTAACTTTTTTTAATTTATTATAAATATTTTAATTTTTATAAGCTTGCTTGTATACTTTTAAAAACCTAGTTATATTTTTATTATTAAATATAGGCGCGCCTAAAGTACCAGGAATTAATATAAGGGTAATTAATAAAGGGTAATACTTTTTTTTTACCATGCCCTTTATATTTTTAAAAGTACTGGTATTACTACCGCGGGACTTACTAAAGGGCATGTAAATTTTATTAATAATACCTTTAAACTTACTTTTAGCCGCGGGGAATATATTACTAAAATTTTTAATTATAAACATGGGTATTTATTTAATATTTTTACCTTTTTTTTTACTTAAAGATTTAAATACGTGGGATATTTTTACTTAATAGTAAAAGTTAGCAAGTAGGTAGTAGGCTTGTATATATTAAAGGTTTTAAATAATTTTTTAAAAGGCTAGGTTTGCAAATACTTAGTAAAAAATAAAACTTTATAATTATAAAAAAAAACTTATAAAATATTTTTACTTTATTATTAAATACTTAGTATAACTGCCTAGGTAGGCCCTTGGGAGCTTTACTTTAAATTTACTAGCTATATTTATATTAAATTTACTAATTTTATTATTTAATTTATTATATTTATTAGGTAATTAATATTTCTTAGGATTACTAGGCCTATTATTCCCCTAAAAATTACTAGGGCGCTTTATATATAGCCTACTTACCTTACTTACTAAGTTTAATTTATATTTACTATTTAATTTTTTTTAACCTTTAGGCCTTAATAGTTCCTTGCCCCTTTTTTTAATAATTTTAAGTACTTAAGTTATTAAGGCATAGCTACTAGTATTAAAAACTTTTAATTTAAGGGTTTAGCAAGCGCCCTTTTTACCTTTATAATATTAAAAAAACATGGCCCTGTATTAATTACTAATATATAAAAAGGTAGTACTAAAGCATGGGAATTAAAAAAGCTAAATAATAGTGGTATTTTAGGATAGAATGGTACATAGTACAGGTAGAAATAATAGTAAGAAAGAAAATATATATATTAGGGTAAATAATAGACTAGGTACAGGAGGCCGGTAGCAAGGCTATAAGTACTACAGGAATTAATGTTGGGGTGCAACCCCACTACAGTAAGTATAAATTAATAATATAAATTATAAAAACCTTATTACTAAATATAACTTTAAGTATGCTAAGTAAATTTATACGTAAAATAAGACTTTATAGTAAAATTTTATATTTTTTTTACCTTTATATTTTACTATGGTTTTTTTATTTTTATTTCACGCTTTTTTTATTTACCCTACTTTTATATATATTATAGTTTATAAGAATATAGACTTCTTTATTCCCCGGCACTATTAATAATAGCAGAGTACTCTACCTATTATGTAAGCTAGGCGGTTAATGTCTTTTATACTTAGCAAACCTTAATTAGCGAGAACTTAGGAATATCATCATCTTTCACTTCATAAAACCCTGCCCTTCACACTTCCGGCGTATCGAGGAAGATGACATTGAACAACCCAACTTGTCTTCATCATTGTTCCCATCCTTAATGTTCGGGCACAAGCAGCTCCACCCCGCTTGTCTCAGCGCTGTGGCTTCTATCCTGCTCGTCGTCGAATCAGAACACCGCAATTACTATGCTCTCGGTCAACAGTACGAGCCCTCTGATAAAGTTGTCAGAGCTATATTGCTAGGGGCAAGAACTGCGCAAATCTGGATTTGCAGGATACGTATGCAGGGCAGTTCGAAACCGCAATTCCGAGGTTGAACTCCGGGGTAATTCCGACTTCTGCACTTCTCATCCTGAAGAGAGAAGGGATCGACAGGGCTGCTCCGAGTTCCAGTGTTTGGTATAGGGCTAGGCCCACTCGGCCATTGATTCTGATGAGCTTGGCAGCAAAGGGTTGCGTCTTCTAGAACTTGTCCGCGTAAGTGCCTGGTGCTGGAGTGGAATGTAGTGTCTAGAATCTGGTCAGAGGGCAGGTATAAAAGGGTGATCTGGGCCACTGTGAATATTCATTCAAACAAGCTCACCTCCGATCTACCCGCCCAGCATGAAGCTCTCCATCATTGGCGCAGCCCTTGCGCTCTCCACTGGTGTTCTCGGTATGCACCTGATACATCACCTTCTATGATGCACCATGGCTAATTAAACTTACCTACGCAGCCCACCCCGAAAAACTGACCGAAGCCTCCGCCGCACACCACCACACCACCCGCTCAACCAACGCCTGCGCAGCTCAAATCGAAGCGCGCGCAGAGGCAACCGCTCTCCGCCGCCGCGAACGACTATCCCAGCGCTCAGCCGAGAAACGAAACATCTACCCGACGATCCAGAACTCGACCTGCGTCCTGGCCCCCGAGACAGTCTGGGGCCCCTACGGCATCGACGGCGAGCTGTACCGTCATGACGTGCGCGAAAACCAGGCGGGCATCGACCTGTACCTTGACATTGGAGTCATCGACGTTGAGACGTGTGAGCCGTTGCCGGATGCGTACTTGACGATCTGGGTACGTCACCATCATTCCCATCTTTAACTGACCGCAGTAAATAAGCGACGTGCTGATTAGCGTTTAGTCCTGCAACGCAACAGGCTCCTACTCCGGGTACACGGGCATCGACCCCGACACCGCGGACCTACTGGATGGCTACACCAAGAGCACCCAAGGCACAACCGACAACGAGACGTTCCTGCGCGGCATCACCAAGACCGACGAGCAGGGGATGTCCGAGTTCCTCACCATATTCCCGGGCTACTACGTCTCGCGCACGACACACATCCACGTCACCGTGCAGACGAACGTGACCAGCAGAGACGAAACAAGCTATAACTCTGCCTCCGGCGGCGTGCAGCATCTAGGCCAGCTGTTCTTCCCAGAGGACCTGATTAACTCTGTCTATGCTCTGGCGCCGTATTCGCAGCACCTGGCGACGTTGAACCGCACGACGAATGCGGAGGACTCGCTGTACGCGAGCGCCAGTGCGGATGGATACTCGGCTGTTGTTTCGACGGCGCTGCTGGGGGAGACACTTGCTGAGGGGCTCGTTGGGTATATTACCATCGGCGTGAATCGGTCGGCTGAGGCTGCGACTACGACGGGTGGTAGTGTTAACCCGCAGGGTTTCCTCCCTACTGCTAGTCCGGCGGCTGGTGCCCAGGAGAATGCGTATGCTGTTGATCGGGCGGAGGGGTATGTGGATAAATGAGCGGATCACGCCGCCGTCTCTTTTCCGGTTATACTGTGCCTGGTTTGGACTCAGAGGGCGTATGATTATCTGTAGTAGTGCTTCCGGGGCGCAATAGATAGAGCAACCGAGTGATGTTCCTAGTTGTTGTATAAAAGTTTAATAGCTTAAGATCTGATGTACCGATATGGTTTCTTGATATTGGTGCAAGCTGTAGTTGCGAGACATGAAGTTGCATCGTCCGCGGTTGATATATTGGACATAACATGTACCGCTATCTTCACATGTGGTTGTCAGTGACCACACCGTGTTTCGACTTGACGGGGAGCCGGGTGCAATGGCTCGTTTCCAACCATTGAAATGCTCCTCATAACTCATTCAGAGCAGAGCAGCAACTCCAAGCGCGAGGGCAGGCGCAGCAGTGACCAAAGCGCCAATGGGCCCAACGCCACCCGCCGCAGCACCCGGCTTGTCAGTCTCCGTCGCCGTGCCGTCAGCCCCATCAGTGGACGTAGCACTACCATCCAGGTTCTCCAACCCCCCGGTAACCAGCAAGTCCGCGCTCCCAACCAACCCAGTCGGCACCGCGAACGTCGTATCCACGTGCTCGGTCCACACTACGCCATCGTTGGACGCGTACGCAGAGTGGCTATACGAGCAGGACGCACTGAGCGAGGAGCTCGTGAACGTGCACCCATAATCCACCGTCGCCGTAATGGTAGGAGCCGCAACCCAGTCGAGCACGGTGTATTCGCCCTTCAAGGCCCAGGTTGAGGGGCCTTGGATCATCGTTGCTGGGTGCTTGGAGTCGATGAGGCACGAGCTGGAAGGGGCAGAGTCGAGACAGCCGATGGCTAGCGTTGTGGCGGTTGCGTCGGCGGAGATCACGCTCGCGGCTGAGCTGGTGTAGGTGGGGATGTTGAGCTCGAAGGACATGGTGGCATTCTGGTTGAGGTGAAAGTAGGGGAGTGAGGTGGTGGTTCTGTCATTGGCTGCGGCGATGGCAGCCAGGGCCAGCGCGGCGGTGGTAGGAAGGATTGCGGTGCGCATATTCAACAATTTGATTCTCTGAGAGCGGACGGAATGTTGGGGTTTCGATCTCGCTTGGTTGAGGGGTAGGCGAATCTTATATCCAGCCCCTTGTTGGATACATGCCTGAGAATTGTGATTGTTCTTCAGGAGTAGAGACCCCGGATCAAACGCCAAGCGTTAGAGCATGAAACCCTGCCAACCAGAATGCTGAGGCGATAGCTTAGCATCCCAGCTAAGGCTGATAGCGCATTCAAATTTCAGTAGCGCCAAGTGCGGTCCCAGCCGCTGGGTTGTATAATTCGGAGCCCCTGATTGGACACGGCGCTATAAGACCCTTGTGAATGTGGATTGGGAATTTGGGATCTGGACGGCATACCTGAGGGGTACACTGGGTGGGGTGTTTGACATTGCTCAATGTTCGACCGTGATTGGGTTCGAAATCTTGGAAATTACGGTTGGACCGACCTGGTTTGCTCCCAGGGCCGACGGCTAATTCGCGATTGAGCTGTCAGTGTCACTGACGAGACACTCCGAGCGCAGATGATGTGGATCGCCTGCGCCTGAACGCGTGGGTCTAACGAGTTGAAGGAAGCTAAGGCCAGGGGCAACCTCTTGGCAGCATGAGAAGAGGCTTAGCTTGTCGCTTAAAGCGAGGCCGAAGATGAAGCCCGGGTAACCGGCATTTTGTGACTCCGCTTAGGCAGCCGGAGTCTCGTGGATAGACTAAAGAGGCAGGGCGCTGAATGCTGATCTTCAGACTCTTGAACAGAGACCGGGTGTCCGCAGACTTGCACTCGAAGAAACCAGCGATCCTGGTCCACCGTATCTACCCGTCACGATCACGATCGAGCGCTGATCAAGCGGGAGGGAAAGCGATTTCCTCTCTTGCAAACCAAATGGAAATTTAGCCCTGGTTGTTCAGCTTTGGTCTATACCAAACACTCAGAGATGGCCCCGGGAATCGCGCTTGAATACAGCACGTAGTAATTGTCCGAAACTTCTAAGGAGAGCCCTCCAAGAGTCTCATCATCTGGTGGCTCTGGTGAAACCAACTTTCGAGCTCGGTCCCCGGGATATCTAACTCCACGTCCATGCCATAGTTATCGAGTTCGGGCATTTCCATTGGTGTCTGAAACAACAAGGGGTCTTCTGCCAGAGAGCAATCCCCGGCTTGGTCGGCGGAGTGATGCCCTTCATCCTCCATCGTCTCTGTCAAAGCCTCTGGGACCACTACTCGGTCGAAGGAATTTCCCGCGTGTGCTGAGAACCGAGTTTTTGGCATTTCGAGCAATGAAGATGATTGGGCGTCAGTTCCAAACAAAACCGTGTCCAAGGCTACACGGTGCGATCCGCTGTTGATATTTAGTGGTGACTGACCACTACCCGCGGCGGCTGCCCATGGTCTTGCATTTCCGGACTTGGTCTCGACGTACTTCGCGGCGACATCATACAGCGCTTTGAAGATGCGCAGTTGTTTGCCACATGCACTGCTGGCAGGATCCCCTGACGGCCGCGCTAGTACTATTGACTGCAAGCCGTCAACCAAATACTGCAGACGGTCCAGATCACACGAGGCAGATGTCTCGACGGTGTTACAGAATAGTATGAGGAAGGGAATGAAGGTCGCCGTCTGGACGACCTCACTGATCCAGGATCCAAGAGAAACAAATAAAGATGCAGGCGGAGATACCGCTAATGGGTCTGTTAGAACGGCAATGCACGCCTTGGCCTCGTCGAGAGCGGCTCTAGCGGCCGAGATGCACTCCGTACAAGGCGTCATGCTCGGTTTGCCTGATGCCGTTGGCCGAACGACGCCTCGGTAGATGGATGCTAAAATAGAGTAATCGGTGGCTTTATTGGCGTGGACGGCGAGCTTGTACAACCGGGTTGGAAGGGATTGGGCGGACCACTGCATTGGATGTTTCTATGTTCATAGTGTCAGCCGTGTGGTTCGCAGAGGGCATACAAGTGCGGAGCCTACATAAAGCTCGTTCCTGATAGCCATCATCCTTTCGAGCTCAGAAGCAAGAGATTTGATGCGCGATTCCCGAACAGCAAGTGGCTGTGACAAGGCATGCGAGCTGTAAATATCATCATAGACCCGGCCGTACAGCTCAGCCATCTCAATCCAGTCTGGTAGCTTGTTGTGGGATAGAGATGTCATATTACGGTCTAGTCGAAGACGCGGGATCGTGATATCGCGATCTCGAATTGTTGAAGGCCGCCCTAGGCGTAATGACACTGCTTTCTCAAGCACATAGACCGCCCAGAAGAGATTCCTCCTTCGCTGTGCCTCTTCAGCTTGTTCGGTTGACACGACAAGCAAGCTGTGCAGCCCCAGAGCCTGGCTTGTCAGAGAAGACCGAGAAATAAACGTCCATGCCGTAAATGGCTTGCCCTGTTGAAGGCAATAAAGAGTCTGTTTCTCAATCAGAGTTT
This sequence comes from Aspergillus mulundensis, assembly GCF_003369625.1. Lineage (NCBI taxonomy): Eukaryota > Fungi > Ascomycota > Eurotiomycetes > Eurotiales > Aspergillaceae > Aspergillus > Aspergillus mulundensis. The sequence goes on from NW_020797888.1 coordinate 821,427, forward strand.
GCCACGGCACGTAGAGCTGAGAAGATCGGCAGCACTTACAGCCATGTACGTAGCACAAACCGAGTCCACATTGTCAGGAAGATGGATAGAAAGATTCGACAGTATCGTTTCGAGACTATTTCTGCATGTGCCCGCTTGCTGCGCGTAATCTTGCCGGATGCTTTCATCTCCGGCAGTAATTGAGCACTCGGTAAACAGCCAGAAAAGGACGTAGTGGACGATGATCAGCTCGGCTTCTGTCACCGGCCCAGGGGAGCAGGCTTTGATGACGTATTTGGTGAAGTCGCCGGGAGAGCCAAATTCAAAAGGCCAATATAGCTGACTCGGAGAGCTTTCTGTGGACTATTAGTGACTGGAGCGCAATATTCATTGCGGACGCACCGTGGGCAAGCCTGAGCACTGCCATTATTCGATCTATTGGTGGCATTGGCAGATCCTTGAACCCAATTCCCGGAGGAAGGTCTTTCGAGAATGGGCGTGAACTTTCCAGGCTCTCATTCTGATGTTTCTGAATCTGGACCGCATTTTGCAGTGCATCCAGCGCCAATTCCAATTCATCGCTGACATCAGAGTGCCGGTCGTTTGCCACCGCAGCCTGAACGAACTTAGTCGCATGGAGGACATGAGCGAATAGCGTCGACTCGATGGCTTCGGGTTCTGAGTTCCTAGCACTTATAGTCTCGTGCTTATTTATGCCGACAACCCGTGCTCGGGGATCCTCGGACGATCGAAGCAGGCCATGGTCTAGGCGCCTCATCCTCTCGCTGAGGTCATCGATCTTGTCGGAGATCTGCTCGAGGCGACTCTCGCTAGCGGCACAGAGATGTCAACAAAGGCTTCAGCGCTGAATAATAGAAGTACTCACTAGGCGCTGGATACGAGGATCCGCTGCTTCCTCTCCTTCACTCGCTGGCTCGACTTGTAGGTGCATTGCGATCTGCTCTTGACGCACACTGAACACGGATAAATGCGGTCACACTTGGTCTTTCTCATTGTCAACCTTGGAACTGGCTGGCGGTTTCGTTGGAAAACACACCTTTCGTTGGCGACATCTATCACACTGTTGGGGTGTTAGCGGCGAACTGGGGAAAGACGGGGGCCGCGTACAGCTAGCTTCTCTGTTGCCGGAGACGGAGTCTCGGTCACGTCCGGGCCTGGCCAGTCGTTGTGGGTGGTATCGATACCCGACATGATTCAGAGCGGAAGGTTCGGACTGCTGGAATGGAGATGGAGGTGCAAAGAGTGGAAAGAGTGCGCGAGGGACGAGCGAGATTTGCCGGACCTCGGGACGCCAAGACTCCGCCGTCCGCTCGCCATCGTTCGACGTCACAGGCATGCGTCCGAATATACTTATATATCGTGCGATACCCCCCAGCTTTCCCCTGCAGAATGCTCAAACCCATCCAAGCGTCCCTCTTGATCCTTGCTAAGTTGCCTTTTAACCAAAGTGAGGCCCGTTCCCTCCGAAACCCTCGACACAAACTAACACAACACAGGCCAACAGTTACCATGAAATACCGCGGCGTCGTCTACGACGTCGGCCTAAACTTCAACGGCACCGGGCTCTCCGTCGAGCCTTTCTCGCCGCCTCAAGCCGAGTACGATATGCGAGTCATCGCCACCGAGCTACACGCCAACGCGGTCCGCATCGAAGGCGAGGAGATCGGCCGGCTGGTCACAGCGACAAGGGCGGCCCATTCCGCCGGACTAACGGTCTTCTTCAACCCATGGAAGATGAATGACGATGTCACCGGGACGCGAGTCTACCTAGAAGAGGCCGCGAAGGAGGCAGAGAAACTGCGCAACGAAGGGGTTGGCATAATCTTCGTGGCCGGCTGCGAGTACAGCATTTTCAGCAAGGGTGTCTTCCCGGGCGAGAGCTTCAATGAGCGGGTGATGTGGATGGCCTCTCACTTTCCGCAGGGCCAGATGCCGGAAGGTGGGAACATGCCGCCGGCCTTTCGCGAGAAGGCGGGCGCATTGAACGAAGCGCTGCGCTCTTTCGTGGCAACTGCACGTTCTCATTACCACGGGCCTCTAACGTACTCCGCTGGCACTTGGGAAGCCGAGTTCATTGACTGGGGTATGTTCGACATGGTCGGACTTGACTACTACCGCCGCGGCGAGAGCGAAGAACAGTATGTCTCAGGTCTCCAGCTGTACAAGCGATTCGAAAAGCCTCTTGTCGTCATGGAAGTCGGGTGCTGCGCGTACGAGGGCGCAGCGGAGCGCGGAGACGGCGGCTTTGCGCTTCTGAAGGGCACGAACCCGGACGGCAGTGGGATTTTCGAGGGTGGTGTTGTTCCGACGAGGAGCGAGGCTGAGCAGGCTGGGTACATAGGCACTCAGCTTGGTCTGCTTGATTCTGCGGAGGCCGGGGTCGATGGGGTGTTTGTGTTTGTGTTTGCGTTTCCGTGCATGCGGGCTGGCGAGGGGGCCAAGGATCTGGATATGATGACTTTTTCGTTGGTCAAGTACTTTCCAGAGGAAGATTCAAGGAACAGTGTTACGCCACCCTGGGAACGGAAGGAATCGTTTCATCGCGTGGCTGATGTATTTGGGCAGATGGAGTGAGCTGACCTGGCACGGATAAACATTAGAAAAATCGCACTAGAGTCAGGCGAATTACATTTACGTTCAAGGGAGTGTTAGTCAGAGTTTCATGTTGATGAGTGTTTGTTATCGAACAAATTGCTAACTTTGTCCCTTAGAGGAAGAGCCCGTATGAACAAGAGAAAAAGTAGAGTAGAAATTGGGAGTGCCAGATGGCATCAGGAGACGAGGAAACGGCCAAGGCCAAGTCTCGTCAAGCCATCACTGAACATCCACAACGCCCATACTCCCCCAAACCTGCTCAACGGACGTAAACCGTCCGACGGCGTCAACAACATCATCATAAACACAAGCAGACCCGACATACCGCCCATCAAAGCGCTCCTTGATCCAAGCGGTCCACACCGGGTGGCTCGCAACAAGCGCGCCGTCATGGTCCACCGACGGAAGAAGGTAGTACATGAGCTGGCTAAACGGGAAGACGTCGCAGTGGGCCCTCACAACGTCATCGTTATGGTTCCAGGGGATGATGGTGTCGTCGCGGCCGTGCAGGACAAACAATGGGCCTCCCAGGGGTTTAGGGCCTTGGCCGGCGTACTTCTCTTTCCATTCCAGCACTTCAGGCGCGGAGAGGAAGGAGGCGTTGTTGAGGTACATGTCGGACAGGGTCAGGTTGTTCAGGAGCGGGATCGCGACGTTGAGGCAGCCTGTGCTGGAGGTTGCGAGGTCGGTGAGGTCGATTAGTTTCTGCGTCATGTAGGTTTTCAGATCGAAGGTTGGGAAGAGGCGGGCGATGGAGCGGAGCATGAACGGGACGAAGGGCTCGTGCAGGGGTCCTCCGTTCGCGCGCGAGATGAGTTCGGGGATGAGGTCGATGGTTTGTATGGCTGGGGAGATGGCAACGGCACCAATTAAGCCTCCGATGCTCTTGTTTGCGTCGGCTTCGCGTTCGGCAGTGCGCCATGCCGTAAGCCCTCCCTCGCTATGGCCCATCACCATCCACTCCTTGGTAATCCCGCTTGGTATTCCCTGTTCAACCCCGGTCTCAACTGCCTCGCGGACGGCCTTGAGGGCATTGGACACGTCCGCCGCATGCAGGATTCCAGCGCTGTACATGAAACCGGTGGGGATGGTGCTGCCTAGGCCGGCGTAGTCTGGGGCGACGACGAGGTAGCCTTCCTGGGCGAGTGCGAAGGGGGCTTGCCAGTTGTACTGGAGGCCCTTGTTGTTAGAGGGTGCGCACTGGGGTGTGAAGCCGGCGGTGCCGTGAGCCCAGACGATGATCCGGTGCCGTGCATTGGGGCTTATAGGGTTTGTGTAGGGGAACAGGACGTAGCCGGTTGCTGGGAGGGGCTTGCCGTCAATGTCTTCGGAGACGTAGAAGAAGCGGGTGAGGGAGAGGCCTGAGGGGATCCAGTACGAGGTTGAGAGCTCGGCAGGGTCGACGTTCTCCCATTTGATGAGGTTGCCGACATTGTAGGAGGAGAAGTTGGAGGGAGTCTCGTAGAAGGGGTCGAGGCTCACGTCGCGGTGGGCGAAAAGGGCGTTGTCATTGGCGAGGCCAGTGGTGTAGGCGACTTGACAGGAGAGATCGCACGAGGCAGGGAAGCAATCAAGACAATCAGAAGCACCGCTGACAGTCATTGCCAGATGGATGAATGCTAGGAGTATGCCAAAAAGAGAGAGCCTGGTATTGACTCTGGAATGATCAGAGCGATAAAAAAGATTCCAAGTACGCATCATGAGAATGCCGTAGCAGAATCCGAGAAACAGGAAATCGAGGGCCCTCAATTTGGTGTTGGCGACTAGCTGGTCCAGCACATCGACGGTCTTCATCTTGGTGGTGGCAATCGGCTGATCAGAGTGTTGGAAAGGAGAAAGGAGGATGAGAGAAAGAAACTGGGAGACAAGAGAGAGACATATCTTCAGAATGAGAGAGTGTGCGAAGCTGATATTAAGCGAGAGTCAGCAAAGTGCGCAGATTATCACTGGGAGTGTTACTATTCACACACACTCTGGCGGGTCTCAACACAAGGACTACTTTTCAGGCAATTCAAAATACACAGGTGGCAATCAGTCAAGGTTTTCACCCAGCCGTATAATATTAAGAAACAACTTGAATAGTTGTACTGAATGAGTACATTCGCGATTGTTTGACACACACTGGCTGATTGCCTTGCCTGGTCCATTTCCAGGAAAACCAAAATCGCACTGAAGTAGCATTCCTTCCAGGGGCAGACACACTTGGTTCCTTCAAGCAGGAAAAGCTATTGTTTCTGCTCCGGCCTCGAGTCACTCCAAGCGCATACCCCTAAAGGAGCGATTTCTTATTCCCATCTACGAACAGCCGTAATCCAGCTCTTGGTCATGGACCTAGAGGTAGGAGATACCGTGATACTGGAACCATCGAGCTCTCGATCCACCGCACACTTCCCACTAACACAGACGAGGTCGTCGGCGCAGTCATCGAGCGTGGAACAAGGTGCACCTAGCATAGTAAGCAAATGAGCCTGAATACGACTGTGCAATGAAGGACAGGAAGCGTGGGAGCAAAACATACCTAGACACCGTCCGGCCCAGGAACAGCTTGGGGTTGGTGAGGGGGATGAAGTCACGACTCTCTTCGCCATAATGCTCATGCTCCCAGTAGGCGAGGGGGACTCGGTGGGATCCGAGTCATCATCGTCCTGCTCGACCGCACAGACTCCGCTGGCGCACATAAGATCATCTGAACAGTCATCGTCGGTGGAGCAGGACGATCCTAGATAGCATTCTATTAGCTCGCAGGTTCGGTTGGGATATGAGAGGGTGATGAAATATTCTATGAGGGGCACCATACCTAAGCAATGACCAGGCCAGGAACAGCTTGGGGCTGCTGAAGCGGAAGGGGATGCCTGTCTTCTAGCCATAGTAAATCCAGTGGAGGACGGGGTTCCTGTAGGCTCGGTCTCAAGGTCGTTGTCAACCGCGCACGCTCCGCTGATGCAGGTAAGATCATCAGAGCAATCGTCCTCCGTGGAGCAAGGGGCGCCTGGGTGGGAAATATGTTAGCCCCTGGCTTTGTCTAATACCGCGATGAAAAGCGATGTTGAAGCTTTCGAGTCCATACCAAGGCAATGACCAGGCCAAGAACAACTTGGAGTCGGCGTTGGCGCCGAGCTGGCCTGTCTCCTGAGTAAGGCAATGCCAGTAGATGATGGGGTGCCTGTAGACTCGAGTTCATTGTCGACTGCGCACACTCCGCTGCTGCAGGTAAGATCGTCTGAGCAATCGTCTTCAGTGGAGCAAGGCGCGCCTAATGATAATATTATTAGCCGTTCACACCATGGATGGGATATGGGGACAGTGAAAACTTCTAGGTGATGTAAGAGCGTACCTAGGCAATGACCTGGCCAGGAACAAGTTGGGGTGGGAGTGGGCGTAGGAGTTGAAGACGCCTGTCTCTTTGCCAGAATCGATGCGCTAGGTGCTGATATTGACGCTCCGGGAGAAGTAGTCTCAAGCTCCCGGTCAACAGCGCATGTCCCACTGGCACAAATAAGGTCGTCGGCGCAGTCATCGAGAGTGGAACAGGGCGCACCTGTATCAGAGTTTGTCAGCAAAGCCTCGATCAACTGGAGAAAATGATGATACACTAGGAATAGCGAAAGAACATACCGATGCAGTGACCCGGCCAAGAACAGCTCGGGCCCGTCGTAGCAGGCGATGAGCTACCGGGAGAAGCCGCGCTGCCAGTAACAGCAGCTGGCGGAGTGGCAGCCGAAGTAGGAGGAACAGCGGCGCTGGGAGGCACGGCTGCGTTAGGAGGGTTGACGATCGGAGGAGAAACAACAGAGGAAGCAGCAGCGCTAGAAGCTGAAGCACTAGACGGCGAAGCTGCGCTGGGAATGGCCGAACTAGGACCAGCAGCATTTGACGGCAGAACACTGGCAGGAGTGCCTACAATGGCAGAAGAGAGAGGCGGACTTGACGCACTGCTAGCAGGAGCGGGACTCGAAGAAAGACCAATTGGACTCGCTCCACTGGCGGCTGCGAGGTCCGAAGGCGAGATGTTGGGAGCGGCTCCACTACCACTACCAACACTTGGAGCGGAGGAACTGGAGGCCGCGGGACTTGATGAGGATCCGGGACTCGCAATGCTTGGAGATGCGGCACCGGAAGACGAGGCGCCCGGAGTAGCACTCCTGGTAGAAGCGGCGCTGGGCGAGGCGGCACTAGATGAGGCGGCACCAGAAGAAGCGACGCTCGGTGAGGCAGCACTAGATGAGGCAGCACCAGAAGAAGCGGCACCCGGCTCAACTTGTTTCTGACCCGTAATCCAGTCAGGCAATGTGCGCGGCAGAGGAGTGTCCCGCCCAGTCGCAACGGGTATCATCGCCTTCATGGTGGGAGGGCGAGTGCGCGTGCGCGGACGAGTCACGGTGTTGCTGCCGTCGCCGCCGCCCAGCCCAATATTCCTAACCAGAGAATTGACGAGTTTATCGCCCATCGATCGGAGGGCTCCAAAGTCAGTTATGTAGTTGTCATTCATAGCGGTGCCAGGGAGGACAGCGTTGGGGCCGAGGAAGAGGATATCTGGGATGCTGTTAGCTGATGTTTCGTATCGAGGCGTTGGGATCAACGTACAAGTAACATCCTGATCACTATGACCTGCAGCCCCGCTCAGACCCTCGTTAGGGAAACAGGTGCGAGCCATGAGCCAGGAGGCTTCGCCGGTTACTTCGGGGCTGTCGCCGTTCGTGTCGCCGAGGATTCCGTAGAACATTTTGCCGTTGCTGTAAGATTAGTACGTTTGACAATGATAGAGTAGTATGAAATACCATATAACAGCGGCGATATTATTTCCGGGAATGGCGGCCTCGTGCGCTTCCTGGTACTGCTCGGGAATGACGATGAATGGCACCTGATACTTGTCAGTTGGATGGCAGGGAGGCAGGGCGTGATCGTACCTCGTATGCCGCTAAAGCACCCCAGCTCGTCTCGGGCAGACCATCGGAGTTGCCCTATTTTGTTTAGTCACTTGTTTATAAGGGGCTTGAAGATCGTACGTACTCTGCATCTGAAGTCGATCCCATCGCAGTCGACGTCCATATCGGCAGTCCAGACAACGGCCGCGCCCTGATTCCGTTAGTACGCCACCAAGTGCAAAGTCCAGCGACCTACGTCATTGAACGACGCCCAGTCGCTGTAGATCGGTGATCGTTGAGAAGAGTCAGAGCTGATGCGGAATGAACCCCCACGGGCTGTCCTGCTCAAGCCCGAAGCCGCAGATTGCAGGGCAGCGACTGGCATGGTCGGCGCCGCTTTGAAGTAGTTCGCTGGAGGACCGCCATTTGGACGGTTGAAGTTAGCACCGCCGTTCTGGGCCAGTACTGAGGCGGAGAAGAAGGCAGCCGCCAGATGACGAAGACAGCTGCTGGGATACATCTTGAAGTCGCTTGACTGCGAGATGGTGAGGAGGGAACGGAGATCCTGACCGGTGAGAGATCTCAGGATCCATTTCGCAAATTCATCATTGTGTAGGTTTTACACGAAGATAGGCCCGAGCCTTGGGCAAACCTTGGAGTTGAGATGCGTCCAGTCGTGCGGTGCGGAAGCTTAAGCGCCAACTCAAAGTAGCTATTGCAGTACGCGTCCTGTGAGTCGCGCAAAAACTTCACTTATAATATAAATTACCGAGTGGGCCCTAGGGCAGGTATAATTCAATTGAACTAGAGTAGATGTTGCCGTCCAGTCGGGGGATATTCAAGATGATTGTCAAACAAAAGAAATGTAAGGGATAGAGAATCCAAGGCAGAGGGCAGATCAGTGCTCGCAGAGATTGAAGCCTCCCTGAGTGAACAAGTCATTTTCGGATGCTGACTTGAATGCTCTCTCATCCATCAGTTCCTGACGGTATGCCTTTGCCTCATCCATGGTCATTGGTGTAAAGTCTAGATTCTCGTGAATCATATCCTGTAGCTCGACGGGCAGCCGACTGGCCAGTACATTATTTGCAGCTTCGATCCAATTGTTACACCAGTCCTCTCTTTGTGGAGGAACGTTGGCAGTCGATATGATGCGCCGGTTGGGATCAATGAGGAAGAGCGCGAGAATCTTACGATGGCCCGGTTTGGAGCGATCAGCGAGCGAAAACGGAGAAACGCGATGCTGGAGGGTATTGGGGAAGGTCAACAACCGTCCAGTTCGACACGAGACTCCGCCTAACTCTTGAGTAATAGAGGAACCTTCATCGTGATAACCAGAATCGGGTTCGAAGCCAAACACGCGCAGGAACTGGAATTGTCCCTGTTCATACGACACGTCCTGGACATACTCCAAGTCAGCACGGTGGCGGAATGAAAGTGTATTCTCCGTGATGTTCTCGGAGTCGTAGTAGTAGATCGCTGTGGCGCAGATTCTCTCATTCTAGAAGGCCATTAGTATGGGCTCAAAGAGATGGAGGGAATAACACTATACCAGCTGCCCTTCCACGTGCCAGGATCCGCCTTCGTAATCAGGCTTCTCAGGCGTGAGCTCAATATTTGCTAATTTCACGATAATTTGAAGCCCTCTCTCACGAAAGCTGTTGCGCAAATCGACCAGCTCGGGAGGCTCGACCATTGGAGGCTGGAGCAGACGCGGATGGGGTTCAGGCTGCTTGGGTTGGCGTTTTTCGCTCCATTCCTCGTAGCGCCTGTCATTGGGGTCTGGGTTCCATTCGGGCTCGGGCTCCTCATCAGAGGGGTATTCGACAGTATGGTAGTGGATGCGCCGCGGTAGATCGTCGAGTCGAGTAATTGAAATGTTCCAGAGCGGAATCGTACGTGTGATAATCTGCTCAATAACATGATACAGGTCCATGTGCTTTGCCGGGTGCAGATTATTGATGTAGGAAACAATCCGACACTCTCCATCTTGTCCGATGTCCACATTGCAGGGAAGCCACTGGAACCGTTTGCTGTACTGTTCCACTCGTTCCGCTATTCTTCTCCCCGGGTAGGCCGGCCCTGTATCTTCGGCAATCTCTGCCACTGTACCTTGTCCGATGCTGCTGAAACAGTTGGCGACATCGATGGTTGAGTCGCGGAGGACTCTGGTTCGACCGTAAACGAGGGGGAAAAGTGACGGGTGCACCAAATCGACAACTTTGTCACCAGACCCAGGATGATAGTCCTTTTGTTCTTCCGAGACCTCCTCGAGCGGTTTCACTGCGTCTCGAAGCTTCTGCTGAAGATCCTGCGGGATGACCGTGTCCGACTTGACCACGCCTGGATCGAAGGCCGTGATGATACCGGTCTTTGCATACTGTTGAGCCTTCCAACGCAGCTCCTTTAAGATATATTCAACCATCAACTCAGACACATCCAGGCCGCTTTGCAGGATCTCGCTTTCCCATTTATCGGTGATCTCGTCCTTCCAGATCTGCGTGGATCAGTTTGGCACCCGAACCTAGTCGCAAGGGCCTACCTTTGTGGTCCAATCCGGCTTGTCAGTGATCGCCTCCATGATGCGCATCATAGTGAGCTCCCTCAGGGTAAAGATATAACTTTCTTTTTAGTCCCCTCTCCGCGAGCGAGAATGGCTGCTTGCTTACCCGCAATAACCGTCCTCAATATCATCCGTATCCAGCGCATGGGGGAATATATTGTCCAAGTTTCTCCGCTAGATTGTGTCAGGGATGCTGGAATCTCTTTGGGCGAATTGAAACATTACATCAGGCGAAAAGTGCACAGGCAGTGTTAAGCCTGGGAGATCAAAAGGAGTATTCTGAACCGAGGACATTGCGGTGACGGCGATAAGTATGCAGAGGAGCTTTGTGGAGGGCCGAGTGAGATGAACGCAATGGTGCAGTGATGAAAAGGCATCTCGAAGAATAGAGGGAAAGGGGGGCTTTATAGAAGCGAGATCGATGGATGATGGTGGAGTGCAAATCTCCGCGCAGGCAGATCCAGGCAGATCCGGGGACCAGGCACCAGGGTCGCCAAGAGATCAGGCGTTGAGGCATCAAGAACTGTCCAGGAAGGCATCCAGGCGCCAAGGCATCGCACGCCCTTTGACTTTCTCCAACCGACTGACTCACTCTCGTCTCCACGCTAAACTCGCAATTCCGCGTCTTTTAGCGATAAGCCCGTCGCTATCATGGATTTCCAGCCTTTAAATAATCCAGTCCGTCGCGGATTTTCTTTTCTGCTCCTCAGTTCAACCATCCACTCCGTTCCTCGCCCACAATGGCCACCGCGCTCGTTCCAATCAATCTCAACGACCGCTCCGAATGGGAGGAACTCCGCCAGCATCGCCTAGCCTGCGGATGGGACCACTCCCCAGAAAGCCTTGAGCTTTGGCGCCAGAAGCAGAAAGCCGGCCTGAAGTCGTTCTTCTGGGTCACCACCACCGCCGCCACAACTGACGACGGAGAGCAAACACCCATTCGTGCCGGCCACATTTCACTCGATGCCTACGCTGAGCCCGCAGATTGGGACCTCGCCAACGCAGACAAAACCAACCTCACCATCCAGACGTTCTTCATTCTGCCAAAATATCGCGCAGGAGGTCTCGGTCGCGCGGCGATGAAATTGGTCGAGGCGTTGGCAACAGAGGAACCGTACGGAAGCAAGAACTGCGAATACATCACGCTGAACTGCATGAGCAAAGCTCACTACTATGACGAGGTCTTGGGTCCGATTCTCAAGAGGACCCTGCCAATCTGCAACGAGGAGTGGTACGAGAAGCAGGGATACGTCGCTTGGAAGACGGAACCGCGGTACGAGGACAAATTGGATTTGCCCGACAGAGAGAAGATTATTTGGGACGCGACCTTTATGCGGAAGAAGGCGAACAGAGTTGAGGGTCAACCTTGACTGATGAAGTTTTGCGAGAGTCAGAAATATACTGCATTGTCCATGCTCATCGACCACTGTTATATCCGATGTAACATACCTTGCCACGTCAAAGGACCTGGATGGACACTCGTTCAAAGTCACGGGGTTTCTCTTTGCAAGTATCCGTACGGCTTTTTATGCTGATGACGTTGTGGGTTGGGTGCTCCTAAAGTCCCGTTCGGTACATTCCTGTCATGTATATATCTCCGACACTTGTCTCACCGCGCGACGTTCACCGATCGATAACCCCAATTCCCAAATCGTTGTATGGTAGCCAGGTATAAAATGTCCGATGCTAAACCATTAGATATTATCATCGTCGGTGCCGGGATATCCGGGCTGGCAGCAGCTGGGGCTCTCGGGAGACAGGGTCATCGAGTCGTGGTACGTCAGCTCCCATCTTGCTTGGTCAGTACTAAATCGAGCAGGTCCTGGAGAAGTCCAAGTTCAACAAAGAGACCGGCGCGGCAATAAACGCACCCCCCAACTGCACCGCCCTGCTGGAGTGGATGGATATTGACCTGCGGGACCATGGAGGGACACTGATGGAGGAAGTACGTTGCACATCATGGCTGGGGGCACTGCTGATTATGGTAGGCAATGCGGCACGACAATCATGGCTCGGTCAGATTCCACAGCGACTTGGGGCCTATTCGGAAAAATTGGCAAGCTGTAGATGTCCCTTGATGTATTCCAGACCTTGTCTAACCGTGCCCAGGAATACTTCCTCGTCCATAGATGCGACTTGCACGGTGCTCTGAAGAGGCAGGCATTGAAAACGGCGAAAATATATACCAGCTGCGACATTGTGTCTATCAACGCGACCACCAACCGTCCTTCAGTCACGCTCGACGACGGGCGCGTTTTTGTAGGAGACTTGTTGATCGGTGCAGACGGACTCCACGTAAGCGGCATCTGATTTTCACATTCGTCCAATACTGACGCCATGCAGTCAATTGTTCGCCCAAAAATCGCACCCAACGCACCCTCACCCACTCCCGCAGACAAATCCTGTTTCCGCTGGCTGCTGTCGGCAAGCGATATTCGAAAACTCAAGACCACGAAGCATGTAGTCCGAAGAGGGGCGCTGATGGAATGGGCAGAAGTCGGCAAAGCTCGGCTCGTGATGTACCCATGCTCGAACAACGAAGTGTTGAACCTTGTTGCATTCATGCCAACTGCTGAAGTAGGAAAACTGACTGAGGGTATGATCGATCTTCCCCGGGTCGAGACCAATAGCTGATCACCGACCTAGGGTACGAAGCGACCGGAAATAAGGGAGTTTTGACCACTGGCTTCGAGAGATTCTGCCCTGCCGTTCGAGAGCTCATCGATCGGGCCGGTGAGGATCTGAAGGTATGGCAGCTCTATAATATGGCAGCCCTTCCGCGCTATGTGATTGAACACGCGGCGCTGATCGGAGACGCGGCGCATCCCTTTCAGCCATGTACGTTATTCTTCGCGAAGTTGTTGGAAGAGCCTCAACTAAATTTACAGATTTGGGACAAGGAGGCGCCATGGCAATTGAAGATGCCGTATCGCTCGCGATCTTCCTACCGATGGGAACAGCAGCGAAAGACATTCCGCAGCGCCTGAAGCTCTACGAAAACACCCGACGGCCACGAGTCGAGCTGGCGCTACACTACACGGCGCTGAACGCCCGAAACGAGGATCAAGAAAGCATGGACCCGGAAACCGGTAAGTGCACTCCCGACCGGGCTACCGGCAACCTGGTCCCCGGTTGAGTCTCTGTTGACAAGCGGGCACTGACCTCGTCAGCGGCGGAGATCGCGAAAGTTATGGGCCAGATAGGCGCACATAATGAGGTGGCTCACTCAACAGCAGTCCTGCAAGAGGCTCTCACGCGCTGCGCGCCCGAGCGTCGAGCTGAATGTGACAGCAACGCATCCGAGCCAGAACTGGGAAACCGATTACCCACTGACCTCCCTTCCTCTCTCGGCCAAGCTTGACGTGACGAGGCCAAGCGATCTGTACATAGCCATTATCAATCGAATCCAGATTTCCAATATCCGCTCCTCCTGCTGATTAATGGCGTTAAGGGTCTTAACGCTGTATTCTCCGTGATGACTCCATGGCGGCGCTGCCTAATCTCCTGCTCTCTTGATTCGTGGAATCGGCCTCCCAAGCCCTGTCAGGCCATCCAGCTGGGAAACAACCAACGGTAAGAGCTAAGCTTGATCCGAGCAAGCGCCCATCCCTCGGATTCTTCCTCCCCATCAGCCCTCGTATCGCGGAGATAGTGGCACCAAATGACGAGCTCGGGGCAGACCATGGTCTAGGGAATTATCGGGCGCCAATCTCCGTTGGCCTTCGTGGCTGAGGAATGATTCATCGCCAGAGTTCTCTACCTTCTTCACTGTCAGCCCTATAAAAGCCTGGTAAGCAGGGTCCCAGTCTGACATTGCCAGGTTCCACTCCATCCTCACACTGTGCGACCTTACAAACCACCTGCAGCTCAACCATGGATATCGAGAAGCACCCCGGCCCCGACGAGAAGGAGGCTGCCTCGGCTACCGCCGCGGAACCAGAGTACCCTGGCTTTGCCAAAGTCGCCGTCATCATTTTGGGACTGTACCTCTCCGTCTTCCTTGTGGCGCTCGACCAGACGATCATCTCCGTTGCCATCCCCGAGATCACGAACCAGTTCAAGAGCATTGAGGATATTGCCTGGTATGGCAGTGCTTACTTCCTCACCTCGACGGCACTGCAGCCGTCCTATGGTCGCCTCTACAAGATCTTCAGTGTTTGTTCTCATCCGTTGCTCGTCTGGAGAGAGTGCCATGGTCTAACTGTCCCAGGCAAAATGGGCATTCCTGTGCGCCGTGTTCATCTTTGAGCTGGGGTCTTTGATCTGCGCTGTTGCACCATCGAGTACGGTGCTTATTGTTGGTCGCGCCGTTGCTGGTATTGGTGTCGCGGGTATCTTCTCCGGCGCGCTCGTTATCATTGCGCTGTGCGGTAGGTATCTCCCCAGGCTTTCGATGGACTTGTATCTGACAGATGCAGTACCTCTGCCTAAACGTCCTCTCGTCTTCGGAATGTTTGGGATGGTCTGGGGTATCGCAAGTATCGCTGGACCCTTGTTAGGTGGTGCTTTCACCGACTGTGTCTCGTGGAGGTGGTGCTTTTATATCAAGTGCGTTTTTCGTCCGTTGATGTCCTACATTCGACCACGTTCTAACATCACTATTCCAGCCTTCCAATCGGCGGATTATCCATGGCCATAATAGTTTTCATCCTGCAACTCCCTGAGCAAAACCAATCCAGCAAAGGCACGCCGATCCTGGGCCGCATCAAACAACTCGATTTCATAGGCGCCGCCTTGCTAATCCCCTGCATCATCTGCCTACTCCTGGCTCTGCAATGGGGCGGCAATAAATACGCCTGGAGCAACGGCCGCATAATCGGCCTCTTCATCACCTTCGGCGTCCTCGTCATCCTAACAGTCTATTCTCAAATCAAGCTCGGCGATCGCGCAACACTCCCACCACGCATAATGAAGCAGCGCTCCGTCATTGCCTCAACGGCCTACGCCCTCTTCTTCGGTGGCTCGTTTTTCGTTCTCGTCTACTACCTCCCCATCTTCTTCCAGAGCGTCCGCGGCTCATCCGCAATGACATCAGGGATCCAGCTTCTCCCGCTTATGCTAGCAACCGTCGTTTCGTCTATTCTAGCGGGAATCCTCGTTACAGTCTTCGGCTACTACACCCCTTTCTTGATCGGTAGTACTGCGATCGCATCTATCGGCGCCGGCCTCGTTACTCTGTATTCAATCGACATTTCCTCGGGAAAGTGGATTGGCTACCAGATTCTCCTTGGTGCCGGTGTGGGCGCTGGCTTCCAGATCCCCATGACGGCCGTCCAGACTACCCTCAAAGCAGACGATATCCCGCAGGGTACGGCTGCGGTGGTGTTCTTCCAGACACTCGGTGGGGCTCTTTTCATTGCGGTTGCGCAGTCGCTCTTCCAGAATGGTCTTATCGAGGGTGTAGCGAAGCATGCACCTAGCGTTGACCCCAGCAAGATTGTTGAGGCTGGCGCGACGGAGATGAGACACGTTCTTGAAGACCTCGGACAAACAGACCAATTGCGCAACGTTATTCTGGCCTTTTTGGATGGGCTGAAGGATACGTATAGACTCAGTCTTGCGTTGTTCCTAGCGGCGTTTGTGGTTTCCTGCTTATTTGAGTGGAGGAGTGTCAAGGAGGGCGAAGGTTCTGGGGAAGGGGGTGTTCCTGCTCTTTGAAATTCTTTTTGTGGAGGAATCGTTGGAAAAGCCTTAGTTCTACCTAATATTGCCTATATAATCAGTGTGTACGATAGATGATAATAGAACATGCCATTCTCTCCCCTCAGATGCATGTGATTCTGCTTGGGGCTTCTTCCAGAACTCCAGGTATGCGAGCACGTGTCCTTGGGCCTCCAATGCTTGTTCCTGTGCGGACTGCCCTATACTATTGTAACCTCTGCCTGGATCTAATTTTGTATGGGTGCATCATCACCTTTTCACTGTGTCTCGTAAGGCACAATCTTACCACCTTCTTACCACCTTCGTGTTCTTCTATTGCTTATAAAGAGCGCCCACACTGCGATTAATATTCATTATCCATAGTGTGATAGTGCAAGACGCGTGATAGACATGTGCTGAGGCCGGATCATTGCATAACGCTCACAGCAAGGTACTGAAAATACACCGCAACCTGGACGGGGGGTTCAAGTAGGACGTAAAACCGGGCTACCAGCTTCAACCGTCACCACCAATCTCCGTCCAACTCCATTCAGCCTGAAGGAAATCCTCAGTACATGCCAGGTCTCCGCTCATTCCAAGTAAAATGATCTATCCGATTCTCCTATGCCTTCTTGGCCTAGTCGCCAGCTCTGCCATTGCCTCCACTAGCAACGCGTCTCCTCACGCCCCCCTCGCCCACTTGACTTTCACAAATATATCTTGCTCTGAACTCGCCGACTTTACCGCCAACGTTGCTACGGTCACTGAACTCAAGACTTCCATACTCGCACGCACGCCGGCCAATCTCCTCGCGGAGGTCCAGCCAGCACTAGAAGCCATTGAGATCCATGTCACCACCTACCAAGACCTGATACATCAATCGAGTCCGAAGGCTTGCCCAGGAACAAGAGCAGCTCGCGGCGTGAATGCCAGCAACGTGGAGAGCAGAGTGCATGGCAACCAGCCGCGAACCCCTGGTAGCTTACAGTCGCGCCAGATGCAGGAGGTGTGCGATATGATGACGCGACTTGAGAATGCGCTCGAGCTTTTGCAGCTTCCGGCTGAGCTGCTGATTGAGCGATTGAAGCAGCTTATGAGGTGTCGTTAGTGGATGGATT
Organism: Aspergillus mulundensis; assembly: GCF_003369625.1. NCBI lineage: Eukaryota > Fungi > Ascomycota > Eurotiomycetes > Eurotiales > Aspergillaceae > Aspergillus > Aspergillus mulundensis. The sequence continues at coordinate 838,208 of NW_020797888.1, forward strand.
AGGCATTAGGGAGGATCCGAGTTGCAGGGTTGGTTATGACATAATGTTAGCCTTAGTTAAAAGCAGCGGTTGTGGAGAGGCGATTCAACATCAGGTTACCAAGGTTGTTCTATATCTTGACTCTTTCCTCGCTCTTCCCAGCACATATTGTAGCTCTAGCAGTTAGTACAAAGACCAGCGGCACTGTCATTATCAACACAGCCCTAACCCTACCTCGGAATCACCATAGTTGAAGGTTGAAATGGACATTGATCCGAAGGAACCTGTTTGCGTACAGGCAGTTTGGTTCCACATGTCCTGAGCGGCATGACGGCCCCCTTCCTTGCATTATGTGGGCTAACACATCCCGTCTCTGTGTATCAGAAGTCTCAAAGGTACTGTTGTATGGTATGAACTGGCAAGGATGCCATATCTAGTGCACCTAAGCTTTGCATAAATATACCGCAGACCACGTTGCACAAAGGGTGCATTGGACTCTATACACGGGTAGCATGACAACTTCAACCAGGTAGCTATCAGTCAATCCAGTCAACGCTCTTTGCTCCTGGAATTAACAGCAATATAGGCTGGAAAGTACCGCGAACAAGCCAGGCCGGCCTGCGACCACCCGAGCAGGTACCATGCCGCGGCAATAGACACAAATTCACCGCGATTCTCTGCGTCAGACTGAGTGCCCCAGGGCGAGCAGATACCTATAAAGCAGGTCTCTTGAGACTCGAGTTTGCTCTCTATATCCTCATCCGTTTGAAGTCTTCTCAGCAAACACTATAACCTATCTCCAAATACCGCAGTCTGCAACAATGAAGTTCTTCTCCAGCCCTCTCTGCCTCCTCCCCCTACTCGCCGGCGTGAACCATGCCTCCCCATCCAACCCATCCATCTCCCTCACGCGCATCTCAATGCCCTGCCCGGACCTCGCGGTCTTCAACTCCCAAATGAGGGCCCTGATGAATCTAACTGCGCCCGCCGGAACCCCCCAGTCGATCCTCCCTCAAGTCAACACCCGACTCGCTGCCATGGAGTCATTCAGCGCGGGATACATGGACCTCGTCAACGCGTTCAGCCCGGTCTACTGCGCAGCGAATACCAACAACAACGTCACGGTCATGAATGCGCAGATGCATGTGGGAACGGGTAACCACACCAGCCTGGTGACCCGCCAGGACATGCGCGGTGTTCTGGAGTCCATCTGCACGGTTCTCGAATCTGTGGAGCATATGCTTGAGGAGGTCATAGCGCCGATTGCGGGCTTCCTTGATTCCGTGGAGGATGCGATTGGATGTGGCGTGTTGAGTTCTGCGGTTGTTAGGCCGACGCCTACGCCGGTCAGGGGGTCTGGTTGGAGGTCCTTCTAGTTTGGTCGTTGGAGTAGGATTGTACCTAGAGCACTCTGTGAGAAATGTGTGTACTGGGAAGTTTGTGGGGTTGAAAGCCCGGTGTTTATGTGCTGAAGTTGGTGGAATTGCGCCGAAGGAGTTCCTGTGGCCACGTCAAGGCTGAATTACAAATGGAATATCGATTGATGATGTGCTTTGGTATACTCTGCTGTACTCCACCCTAGCTAGCGCCAGCTCAGGTACTGGGCCACCATGTAAACTCTGCAGTTCCTGAACAGTGTCATTTCCTCCGGTAAGGAAAGCCCTGGGAATGGAGGCATATCATTGACCGGGCCAGAGCTCAATGTAACCCACGGGGCCCAAGGAACCCATGCCTTGATCAGATACCTAGAGAATACTCCGTAGCTACAAACAGCGCAGGTCGGAATATTGTTGTCTACCCCGGGGCAGGTACATATACGGCGCTATAATGCTCCCAACGGGAACTTTCCCAAGTACCTGTACCCATTCTACCCAGGAAAGATGGTTCCACTTCTTGCACTCGCACTCCTCCCACTACTATCAACTTCGAGCTATGCCGCCTCCTTGCCCCCGGCCGCTTCTCTGGCACCTATTTCAATCCCGTGCTCGGAGCTAGCCCTCTTCAACACTCAGATTAACTCTGTGCTGGCCGGTCTTGTCCCGCCACCCGGCACACCCAATGCCGTCCTTCCAGACCTTGAGCCCGGCCTCGCCGCAATCGGGTTTTTCGTCAACGGGTATAGAGAGATGGTCAACAGGTTCAGTCCTACTCTCTGCACCACAAAACCCGAGACCATCAACAGCACCCAGATCATGAACAGCACCGAGACCATGTACACCACCAAGGCCATGAACAGCACCAAGGCCATGAACAGCACCAAGGCCATCAACAGCACCGACACCATGAGCACCTTGAACAGCCTGCAAACCCGTCAGACCTCGCCCGACCCGATCGCGATTGCGTGCCTGGTCCTGAGTATCGTTGAACAGGCGCTTTCCGTCCCGTTGCCGGAGGTCGCGGCTATCTTACATCTTGTCCAGCAGGGCCTGGGATGCAGCTCGGGCAATGGTACCGATTTCGCGGTTCCTGATGCACAGGGAGAGGTTGTTTAACTGTGTCGGGGAGGGGGTGATTTTGTCTATGGCTGGAGACTATGTATGGTACATGGCAGTAAGATCTATCTCTCGCGCCTTGATGGCCGGGAAGAGAAGGTCTATTTGATTGTTGCGTTAGTTAATGTATCCATTAATGGAGCCTACGGCTATCAATAAAATTCCAAACCATCCTCTCTGACTCGATATCCTCTGTAAATGCTTAGGTTGTAGGCCAAATGCAATCCCACAATGCCCTGTTATACATTTACCCAGGCTACGGATATAGTCCTGCACCAGCCATGGACGTCGTCACCGCTTAATGGGCGACAAACCTATCTTATCTAACGAGGGCCTGAACTTCACCCGGAGCTGAAAGTAGCCAGACCAGCCGTAGCTCTGATGACGCCGTTCTCGCTTCGATCCTTGCCCTGTACGCCTTTTGGCCCCATTCACTTGCTACAGTGAACGAACTGGATTATAGAATATATCACGATAAGGCTCGTATTGTATGTAGGGCCAGGCCATGACCGAAATCAGAATATCATCAAATACCTGGCTGCCCAACCATTCACATGCATTCGGGCATAAGAACATGCCCTCACGGTCATCAATATTCATAGCACCCAACGTATCCAGCCCATGATTCAAGGCTCTGTTGGCACTCCAGGTTCAGGTCTTTCCGTCCGACTATCATGGATCGGTTTGATCTATCTCATGCCTGCAGTCTTCCCCTCACCAACAGTCACCAGTTTCATTGCAGCAAGAACCCCTATCATTTCCATGTATTCAAGTAGCTATGATGTTTCTGTCCTCTCCTTAAATTCCGGAAGAGCCTTACTTACGATTTAAGTATCAGCCCTGGTTAGCATTTATGAGTAAATCGTCTATCAACGGGATGATTGTGCGTCTTCGCCATGAGAGAATGACCCATGTCTAAATACTATGCCTTGCGATCATGATGGTTATTGAATGGCCTCCTCGACTGCTCCGCCATGTGATTCGAGGAATGAGCATACAATCTTTCAACCAAAGCTGCTCAAAAAGACACACACCCTCGGCCTGACTGTTTCTTCCCGTAACTCGTGTCAGAGCATTGGCCTAGCTCCTCTCAACCTATGTTCTAGCAAAATGCATCCTTGCAGCTGCCTGGAAACCATACACAGGCTTGGGGAAATAGCTCGTCCCCGCTCGGAAGACAGTCAGTTTAACACATAGTCTGTGATCACGGGTAGTCTTGCTGCTTCTGAGAGATAATGAGGTATGCTCTTTTTCCAGAATCGGCCGCTTGATATCAATACTTCGTTAAACTCAGTCATTCCTACACTTGAACTTGTTAGCAATTGAACAGCTCTGGGTCCTAGACATTCTCATACCAGAAGCTAGGTACCCATTGCCGATAGAGACCGGACAAGCCCGCCTGCTCCATGGTCCCCATGCATCACGAAAGGTTCTAGATCATCACTACCGTTTCAGGAGAGCAGCCTCGTGGACTCATCCGGTCGAGGCCCGGTTCCGCTACAGCCCCTGCACAACATGCGTCGAGTGCACGTTGCACTACGTCCGCTCAGCGTAACCCAGCGCTGTGAGAACATAGTATATCTATAGAAATACACCGTAACGGATAGCTCACATGCATACCCCAATGCTTATCCTATTGCCTCCCTGTCTACCAAGCCAACCTACCTACTTTTAGGGCCCATGCCACCAGCGTTTCCCACCCCAGTACATACCATCCCTACCACTGCCAAACCATCTACCATAATCCAATTTCATCCACCAGCAGCAATGCATACCTCCTCTCTTAGCCACCTCTCTCTCTCGCTGTTAGCAGCCTCCACGGCCATCTGGACTCCGTCCACCCTCGCAGCCCCAGTCCAAGAGCCCGCCCAAGCGCTCTCCCTCGCCCTCGCGCCGCTCTCAATGTCCTGCGCGGACCTCACTGCCTTCAACGCCGCGCTTTCAACCCTCACGAGCCTCTCTGCGCCACCCGAGACCCCTGACTCCCAGCTGCCTGAACTGCAGACCCAGCTCGCGGCCGTATCCTCCCTTGCCGCGGGCTACAGGGACTTCGCGAACGCTTTCAACCCGAGCAACTGCGCCCCGGGATTGGCCGAGTCTGCCCGCCTGAGCTCCCGCCAGGACGCCCCCGGCGGTCCTGGCCCAGTGAGGCTGATCTGTGACGTTGTGTATCTCCCGGGTCTTCCTCCAATACTGGTTGACGCTGTGGACGACGCTTTGGGCTGTGAGTATGAGGAGGAGTAGACTCTGCTGTTCCTAGTCCACCGAGCGGGGGTGGGGAGGTGCAAAGGTGGTGATCTGCGGACGCGGTGACTATGGTGCCTTGGCCTTTTTGTGTTGCGGGTGAGGCGAGAATCAACTTCTCGTGGAGTACATGTTGCCGAATATATGCGGGATAGTTATGTTATAGGGCGATACCTAGGCTGCGGATGGCTCAACGCTGGTTAGACGGAAATCCCATCATGATCTACTTCCATGCCCATTTCCTAGGATAGGCATCGTTAGGCAAAGAATGGATATTGCAGTGCTTGCGTGCTGCACATACCACTCTGCAGTTCTGTTACCTACGTCGCTCTGTGGAGGCGTCGGTATGGATATGATACTATCCAAAGTACTGGTAGTCTTTTGCGTTGTCAATAGCAACGCCCTGTATTGGGCCCTGGACAGCGTTTGCTATGGGGCTGAGGTCCATCCGAATATCCCGCGTCACCCTAGCCCTGGGCTTCTAGCTTTGCATGCCCAATCACTGTCCTCTCACATGCCCGCATACGTCCAGGACATGCCTCTTGTACTGCTATGTAATTGTGGACCGGTGTCATAGTCCACGGGTGGATCACATCTCACCATCACCTTGTTCACCTAGTACCTGTGGCATGTATGTTGTTCATATACTTTGCTATATTGTTTGCAACACTATGGTAGGTTCAGGAATTGCTACCAGCTTATGTGATTATCCCGCATTCGGCACTGGCAGAGGGTCACATGCAGCATGTGGACTAGATGCCATGTCACTGGTTAATTGATAAACACGTAGTTTCACTATATTCTCCGCCAGTTACGCAGTTACCAATTGCCACAGTAACTGCAAGCTTCCCCCGGGGTGTAAGCTCGACTCTCCTTCTTGCCTAGTCGATGCAAGTGCAGCACACAGCCTGTGCTTCTGTTCCAATCCACGGCGAATATGAATTGTCTCGACCGGTTCTAAAAGCCCTGCGTGTAGCACCCTAGATGACAGAGGCAGAGGCCAGGACTACATGGAACAGGACAACACCAGCCTCTGAAATACACCGCGACCATGCTCCCAGAGATGTCAATCCAGGGAAATACACCGCATCCATCGTCCGCTTGGATCGAGCCAATCTAAGATATTTAAGACACTGCCTCCCCTCTTTGTCCTGCAGCGTTCATACGCAACATCTCGCGTGCCACAAACCATCACCCGCAGAACACCAATTCAGCAGCTCACATCCAACAAGCTACATTGCAAAAATGAAGCTCCTCTCCGCCCATCTGCTCCTCCCCTTCCTGGCCGTGGCCATTGCCGCTCCCAGCATGCTCCCCACCTCACCAAAGGCATGCACCGACCTCACTGCCTTCAACACAGCCATAACCCCCCTCCTCAACATCTCCCTACCCCCCGAGACCCCCGAGGTCCTCCTCTCAGACCTCCAGCCGCGCATAGCCGCCCTCTCCACCTTCATGCAAGGATACAAAGATCTTATGACAACATTCGTCGATGCGACCTGCACTGATACCGCCGGGAATATTGCCCGTCTTCGCTCGCGGCAGGGCGGTGAAATGACCTGCTCGATGCTGGAGGAGATGGCCCAGGCCCAATCTGAGGCTCAAGGTCTTGGGTCACAAGCCATGGCTGAGGCTACGGACGCGTTTATGGAGGGTACTAACGCGCAGGGGCAAGCCATGGCCCAGGCTATTGAAGACATGCAGAGTGCGGCTGGATGTTAGCTGGATTGTACGGACATTGGCATCGGGGCTGGTAGAGGTGGGAGGAAGCTACTATATCTTCGTTGGTCTGGCAGTCTCGACATGACGCGCTGCAGGGCTTGCCTTTATTCTTCTTGCTAGTTGACGTCGAAGCTGTGGCTCCTTCGATGTTCGATGCGCCGTCAAGTGTTCTTTACCTTGGTTTGTGGACTCAAATATCTGACAACTGCTCCTGCTGGATTTCGGGTTTGCTCTTTGGTCCCGATTGTGGCACGCTGCAGTTGCATATTGTTCTTTCGATGAAGGGGACGTCGCTGATGCTTCTCACACCCTGTGTCGAACGAAGAGACGTTGGTTGGGCCGCAGTGGGTATTCAACATGTCCATGCTTTTAACCTAGATAACCATAGCGAGTTATTATATGATGCTTGCTTGAATGTAAATCCCCTGCGTAATGATGTTCAAAGCTCCGCTAGCATTCCTGTAGCAAATCTGTCGGTATAAGTATACCGGCATAGGTCCGCCCGGCGGCATCTCAGAGAATTAATAGCAGGGAAGAATACCCATCCATGCACGTCCGCTCTATTGCTATGGCCGAGAAAAATAAGAAAGTAAATTGCATATATGAGTTCCAGGTCTGAGTTCTTATATCCATCCCCGATTCAAAATACCCAATCCCCCACCTCCAGCAGAAGACTCCCTATTTAAAAAAAAAAAAAAAAAAAAAGAAAGAAAAAGAAATCAATCCTCCAGCGTCCTCACAATAACCGTATCAACCACATGCAAATCCCTATGGAATTTACACTCCTTATGCAAGCAGTACTCGCCATACGCGCACCGATGGCCCGAAATACAATCAACGTCGCGGCAATTCAACCCATTAAAGCACGGGCTCGAGCGCGCAATGTACATCAAATCATTTAGCTCCTGCTTGCTCAGCTCGGCGCCGTGCTCGTGGTTGCAGCTCCCGTATGTCGCGAGGTTATGGCAGTATCCGAGCAGGTGGTACTGGTTGCAGAACTTGCGGCGCTTCAGCGCGGCGACGCCTTCCTTGGAGGAGGTCTTGATGGGGCTGTCGACGCGCTGGTTGCGGGCGTTTAGGCAGACGAGGATGCGGGGTTTGGTCTTTGCTTTAGGGGTTGTGGTTGTGGTTGATGGCGGTGGGGTGGCGGGCGCGGTCTTTGCGGCGGAGGCCCAGTTTGTTAATAGAGGTGCGGGGCCTGGGACTGGAGCTGGAGCTGGGCCTGGAGCAGAAGCCGGGGCAGGCGTGGGTGAGGGCGTCGCCGCTGTGGTTGGGATCTCTTGGACGATGGGAGGCGGGAACTTGACGGGTCTTTCGATCTTGGATGACATGAAGACGTCGGGGAAAGATGTTATCTCAAATGTTGCGGCTAGTTCGGCCATCTCGCGGGGGAACGGGGGCCCCTGGACGAGGGAAATACGGGACGAGCCGCGATGGGGCCCCAGAACACGCGCATAGCCGCTGTCTGCGGAGGCGCAGAATATAATGCGCTGGCAGTGGATATTGTTAAGGGCTTGGTCGAAAAGGCCTATTTCCGGTATTAGTCGGCTGGCTTGGACGAAGGGGGGGACTGACCTTTGATTTTGACATCAGCGCACTCTTTCCCATCACCTGAATCAATAAAGTCACACAGCGGGCTCTCCATATTGAACCCGCGGATAAAATTAGATAGATCCTCGCCCGGCCTAAGGATATTGACTTCCCGGTAGACTTTGGTGAGGCCCAGCACATTGGCATACACACGGATATTGTAGCTAATGTTCGGGCTGGCCTCAGGGTCGATCTGTTTGATATGGTCTTTAACTGCATGGATCAGAGCTCGAGCGGCGTCATGTCCGCCGTTCTTGCCGTCTTGTATGAATCGTTCCAAAAACTGGTTGTGTTAGCAGGATGGGCTAAGAGAATATCGGGCACATACATTCATCCCGTCTCCATCAACTAACACAGATACGGAACTCAATTTACGCTATTGATGTCAATATCACGGTCATAAAGGAGCTTGAGAATGAACTCACCTTGTCAGAAACTAAAGCATCTCTCTCAGCCAGATACCGACGACTATCATCTCTGTACGAAATGGTAGCCCTCTTCTGGGCATCAACCTCATCTCTCTCACTTTCAAGTTTCAGCTCAAGGTCTTTAATGTAGTCAAAGAGGCTCTGCGTCGTAATGTCAGCTGTAGGCACGGTCGGGCAGTTGCAGACAACGGACCGCGATAATTTCATCCTTGCTGCTTTCAGCTTTGCAGAGCTCATCGTACTGACGCTTGAGGGCTGTTGGGTCAATCATATTGAGTTACTAGTACCAGATATTGAGCCGTTCGACAGGAGCGCGACGGTGTTGGCGTTGGAAGAACTGGAGAATTGAGGAATCCAGAATTCGCGCTTTGTTGATCGAGCTAGGCCGGATCGGGCAGGTGGTCACGTGAAAGCCCCCGCAGTCTTGGCGCACGGCTTCCCACCACAGGTAGCGTGAATATATATTTTGGCAGAAGGAAAGAAAAGAAGGGAAGAGAAAGGGCGCAATGGGAGGTGGATATAGAGCTCTCAAACAAGAGTGAGAGCAAAGCACGGTCTGCGGCAGCCATATCTGCATTTCTGCTTCACGGGCGAGCTGCGCCACATCAACCAGGGTCTGGAGGTCCATCACAGCCAATGCCCGCTTTGCTGGGCACCGCCGCCATCGTATGCATCAGAGGTTGTTACTCCGCAGGAACGAACTAGCCACTCCTGGAGGTCCCAATGTGCTACCCATCCTAGCTCTGCTATCCTTCGCGTACAGGAACACCCCCGGCCGAATTCAAGGCGGACCTGGACCCCCATCCAATCAACACATCGCGCAGTTACGGATCCATGTGTTGGGTTTGGAGACAAGGCTGACTGCCAACACCCTTGAATTCGCTGGTAGCCTGGTGTCTACGCTACACATACCTATGCCATCGACTAGGCTGTGTCTTCGGTGCCTACCATATGAATGGTGGATACCCCGTTTGAAGCAATGCTTTTCCATGTGTATACTGCGGAACATCAAAGCTGCGCCATTGTCGACAGCGCTCGATTGGGGTAAACAATTTTAGTAAGTAGTCACCACCTCCACTGCCGCCGAGGCATCTTGAACTGCGCCGTGCTTTTGGTTCTCATGCATACGATGTCCCGAGCGCGATATATACCATCATACTTTGAATGCCTATGTCGCTCCAATGACCCGCATCGGCTCTTATCGAAGGTTGCATCGGCGCGGCGCGGATAATTCCAATCCATGGGATTTGTAAACTTGCCTTCGCGGCGTGTGTAGCTGAAGTCGACCAGTGCCATAAGTATGTACTCCCTACGCTCCCATCCGGGACATAGGGCAATCCGTGGCACGTGATTCCCAGCGGCGCAAAGCACGGCGTTAAGGAGCGGTGTCCGATGCAAGAGAATCCTGCGGCGTTGAATGAATCTGAGCCCATTCTATATGCATAGAAGACTGCTCATATAGTCGGAGAGCGCCCTATTCCCCGGGCGAGGCCTGGAAACACCAGGGTACGGAGATAAGCTGCGGAGAGCAGATCCCAGTCAGCGGCGGGGATATAAATTCCGCGCACGTTCCTGATCCATCCCTGTCGAGATATCGAGTAAGGTCTCTACCATGCCTAGAGTCTGGTTCATTACCGGCTGCTCCTCCGGGTTCGGCCGCGAGATTGCGATCGCCGCTGCGAAGAACAACGACACCGTGGTTGCTACCTCGCGCGATGCCTCCAAGCTCGCGGACCTACTGCCGTTGGGAATCACCCCCAAGGCGCTTGATATCACAGGAGGTGACGCGGAGATTAAGGCCATTGTCGATGATGTCGAGTCCACCGTTGGACCCATCGACGTCCTCGTCAACAACGCAGGCTATATCCTCGAGGGCGCGGTTGAAGAGTGCAGGTACGACGTCCACCCACGTCTCCAAGACCACCCCTGACCCTGACAACATCCCAATCCAGCGACGAAGAAATCCTCACGCACTTCGATGTCAACGTCTTCAGCCAAATCCGGCTCCTCCGCGCAATCCTGCCGTCAATGCGCGCCCGGAAATCAGGCGTAATCGCCAACATCGGCTCGATCGCCGGATGGAGCGGCCACCCCGCAGCAGGCTTCTACTGCGCCTCAAAAGCCGCGGTGGCGATGTACACCGAGGCTCTGCGCGCTGAACTCGCCCCGCTGAATATCGACGTGACGTGCATCGAGCCGGGGTATTTCCGCACCAACTTTCTGAGCATGAGTGGCGGGCACAAGGTTACTGCGTCAAATCGCATCCCTGACCTCCATGCTGGGACGCAGGCGAATCGTGATGCGTTGGTCGCGTATAGTGGGTATCAGCCTGGGGATCCGGCTAAGGGGGCTAGGGTCATTGTTGAGGCTTTGACGAAGTCGGGGCGTTGTGAGGGGCGCACGGTGCCGGCGAGGTTGGCGTTGGGGCGGGATGCGGTTGAGTTCATTGGGGCGTGTTTGGAGCGGGAGAGGGAGATGTTGGATAGTTGGAAGGAGATTATTGCTTCCACGGATTGCGATGATGTTCTGAATACCTAAGAATTGTCGTTTGCTGCGAGTATGCTGGAATATAATAAGATACGATTGCTACAACTAGGTACGTCGATAAGGTCACATTCCAACAATACAAGTAAGATGGGGTCAAATAGGGCAATCTAGGCAAGTCTACCATAGAATGTCAGAGGGTATATTTGCGATATCCATGTCTTTAGGGCATGTCGTGATCCTCGGCAAGTCTCCAGAAACAACGTCATCCGATAAAACTACCTCGCCTTGAGATATGTGATATAACAGCTCTGGATAACGAGCAGGGCTTCCACGCCGTACATGGCATTGCTAGCTTTGCGCTCACACCTTTCCACTGCGGCTGCGTCGGCGAACATCACGCACACCTTGTAGGACATGTACTAGAATGTGAATATGCCGATGATAAATCTGGAGCGCTTCGAAAGTCAGTGGATATATAGCCTGGATTCCTGGAGGCGAAGGGAGTAAGAGCAGCATACAGGAAAAGGTGCCGCGAAATGGGCGCATAAATGTATTGCACATAGAGGTTCTGGGGGTCGCCGTTGCTTGTGGAGAGCGGTCTCTCTACATCAGCATCCGACCGGGCGGATTCCGTGTCCTTGCTGGACGAGCGGGTGGGTTCGTCATTGCGACTGCGAAGGTGAATAGGTGCTATGCTTCCAGGAATGGGGAGATAATGGCGAAAAGGGTTGCGGTAGGAAAGAATGCACTCCAAGTTAGATGCCCTGGGGTCAAGTAAAGGATGAGACGGAGATTTCTAGGCTGCCATTTTGCCAGATCGATGTGGACCGTGTCTCACTCCCTACTAGACTAATCTAGTAGCAGGGGCGGCTGGAACCGACTCATTTCCACGCCTGCATCTCCAATTTGCTCCGTAATCAGGGCTACAAGGGGACCGTCTAGGTAGCCTCAAGCTCGGATGCCGTCCGATCAGGGCCGGACTGCCGGACACAGTCCTTGCCTCCTGGCTCACGACTGCCTAGACTCAAGTAAGTCAGGCAAATGTCCATTGCTATGTGCCGACAAGGTGTATGGTAGTTACCGTTACCTGCCAATAATAAGCTTAGGAACTAGATACTTTGACAACGGACTATAGAGAGGATGCAACAGCTTATAAGTGCGTTCCACACCAAGTGCAAGAAGGTAAACCATAAATGTCGGACGCCCGGAGGGCCGGCGCCCGGGACGCGCCTATCCTAATTAGGACTAGCGCAGCACGTGATAGTTAAGGTTTTTTTATAACTTACCGCTTGCTATATATAAATAATTTAAAGGTTTACTATAAGTAATACTATTAATTAGTTATTAGGTTATAAGCCCTTAAACTTTTTTAATTACTTTAAAATACTATTTAAAACTTTTTTTAAGTACTTTTATAAGCTTTAAAGCTTGTAATAAGCGTTATTATATACTTTTTTTACCTTTTTAAAATATAATTTTTAATACCTATTATTTATAAATTAATAAAACTATAATTTTTTAACTAATTAAAACTTAATATTTAATATAGCCAAGCCTTAATAAGTTATTTTTTTTATAAAAATACTTAATCCTATTATAGGGATGCTTTAGCAAGTAACTTAGTTAATAAATTCCCCTAATTTCTTACTTAAACAGGTATATTATAAGCACTACCTACTTAGGGTTATAATTCTTACTATTATATACTTACTTAAAATTAAACTTTTAAGCTAAATTAATTATAATAAATAGTTTAATTAAGTAAAAAAATATTTACAAGCCCTACGCCTTTTTTAATTAATTAATTTCTTGCTTGCTAGGCCTCCTAAAAATAAGCTATACTAAAAATAATAAAAAAATTACTTAATACTTATTATTAATTAGCTCCTGGGCTAAGTTAGCTATAAAATTTATATTAAAGTTATAAAATCCCTATATTTAATAAAGTATATTAATAAGATATTTAATATAATTTACTAGATTATTATTAAATAAGGTGTACCTTAAATTACTAAGGCAGTGCTTAGTATTATTAATATATATAAAAACTAGTTTTTTATTACTTTTAAGTTTATTATAGTATCTATAACTATATAAAATATTATTAAAAATTTATATATTATTATTAAATTTAGTATTACCATGCTATTAGTTTTTTAAAAAATTTATAATAATTTTAAAATATAGGCTATACTTTAATAATTATTTTTAATTAATAAAATTTTAAAAAATTATAGCAAAAATAACCTAAAATAATTATATAAAAATATTATAACTAAAACTAAAATAATTATTTTACTTACCGCCGCGGCCCCGCTTTTAAAAAAGTAAAAAAAATAGGTTTATTATAAAAAACCTTATATTAAAGCGCTTACTAGCCCTTTAAATAATATAAATAAAAAAAATAAGCTAATTAAATAAAATAAGGGGATAATAAGGTTTATTTTTATAAATATTATAAACATGGCAGCTATTTTTAAAAAAACTATTATTATTTAAACCCTTAACTTTAACCTAATAATTAAATTAAGCTTTTTAAAATATAAGTATTATACCTAAATAAAACTAGTATAAAGCTATAAGCTATAACTTTATATAATAATAATAAATTTAATAATTATAACTTTAAATATAATAAATTAAAACCTAAAATTAGCCCTAAATTCTTGGCTATACCTACTTTTATTATAACTATTAAACTAATAAAGTGGCTTATAAATATAAAATTAGCTAAGTTTATTTTTTTTAAGCACTTTAACTTTAAAAACTATATAAAATATAGCTTAAACTACTTAGGGTACTTATATAAAATATCTAGCAAAGTAATTAAGCGTGCTAAAGGTTATAAAATACTAATTATTATTATAAAGGGTGTAAATAATATATATAAAAAAATTAGGATTTATAAATATCACGCGCCTAAGGCTCTAATTTATTTATTATTTATTAAAAGGTTAAAAAAAATGCTTGGTATATAGTATTATAAAAAAATAATATTTTTATTAACTTAAATAAAATTATTATAAGGCAAGCTTATATATACCATAATATTTTTTTTTTAAAGTTTATATTTAAATAATATTTTTAATTAATTATAATTAATATAAATTTACTTTACAAGCGCTTTAGCCACGTGGGTATTCCTAAACTTTATATTATAGCCTAGGTAAAAAGTCTTAATATAAATATTATAAACTAATTAAATTACTTTACTTACCTTAAAGCTAAATTTTATAAAATATTATTCTAGCCCGTCCCGCGGGAAGTAAATTTAGGAAAACTATAATATATAAATATATAACCTATTTAACTAACTAAAATTAGTAATTTTAACTACTACCTTATAATTATTAATAATACCACCTAATTAGCCGCGGTATACTATATTAAAAAAAAAGTATTTTAATAACTAATATTATATTAAAAACACCACAAGCGCCTTATAGGATAATATATTTATATTATTAAAATAAATAATAATAAAAAGTTTTTTAAGTATAAGGCCTAGGCTAAGTTAAAAGGTTTAATATTTTAATTTTTTTTACTAAAAACTTTAAAGTTTAATAAGATTTTAAAATATTATGCCTAGTATATTAATATAATAGCTTAAGCTATAAAAATTAATACTAGTTTATTAAAAAAAGTATGGCCTAAAATAATTAAGGCCATTATTAAAACCTTAAATTAACTATTTATTATTAAAAATTTTTATAACAAGTTACCCCTATAGCTTTAGTATAAATATTATTAAATTAATAACTTAATACCCTGCCTTAATAACTTTCGCGCTTATAGCTATAAATTATATATTTATATATTAATTAAAAATTATAAATAATTTTATAAGCTTGCTATAAGGGCCCTAATTAGCTATTTAATTAAATATAAAAAAAATAATAATAAAATCTTTTAAGTATAGGTTTTAGGAAAGTAGGTTTACCACTTAAAGCATGTTTTATTTAATAAATTAAAGTTTTATAAAAATAATTACTTACTTAGTACTATATTTATAAAGGGTGCCCTACCTTAACTAAATAAATTAACGCCAGGGGCCACTATATATAACACTAAATTTAATAATATACTTATTTTGGAGCTAATTTTAATAATCCAGGCGCCTAAAATATTAATTATTAACTAAATTTAAACTATATTTCTAACTTTATGGCGCTAACTAACTTTAGTACCATGTGGTAATATTAAATTAAAGTTATTTATCTTATTAATACTAAAATACTAGGTTAATTTTATCCTGGCGCTAATATAGCACTTACATGCTAAAAATATAAAAATCTTACTAAAATAATTAATTAATAATAATAATAATAGCGCTAGCACGCTAAGCCTAACCTTATTAAATTATTATAATAATTTTAATCCAGTAACACCACCTTAATCTTTAATAAAAAATATTAATACTATAATAATACTAGCTTATATATTACTATTAATAAATTTTATTAATTAATTTTAAATATAAATTATATTATTTTTACTAGTAACCTAAGCCCCACCCGCTCCGCGCCCTTAAAAGCTTTAAAATAACCTTAGTTTACTAGGGTTAGCGCTAAATAATATTTAAAATATATATAAATAAATTTTTAAAATAAACTACTTTAAGCCATGTATATTTAATATAAATACTAATATAGTACTAAATACACTAATTAATTAAAATCTAAAAATATTAAACTATAAGATACCAGGCTAATTTCCTAACTAATTAAAGGTTTTAATAATAAAGGCTACCTTATATAAAATAAATATAAATACTAATATTTTTAATATAATAATTATTTTATTAACTAAATACCCTAAACCTTATATTAATTACAGCTTGTTAATTAAAGTAACCAAGCGTGCTAACACTAAAGTTATTAAAATACCTAAAAAAATAGTTTAGTATTTACTTACCAGAAGGTTCTAAATATTAACTAAAATTAAATTATATATTAATAATATTAAAGTGCTAAAATCTTATAAAAAAACATGGTAATCTAAGTTTTTTAACTAATAAAAAAAAACCATGTTAATTTATATTAGTATAATAGTTACTATAAACACGTGAAAGCTTATTAAATAATTAAAAGAAGCTAAAATTATTTTTAGCAAGTAGGTATTTGCGCTTAAAAGTAATAAAAATAGCTTTATTTTATTATTTAAGGCTTAAATTATTGCGTGTGGTAACCACTAAGTTACTAAATTAAACTATAATAAAAGCTTTTATTTAGTTATAGCTAATATAATAATTAAATATATATTAATAACTATAGCTATCCAAAGGCTTAGCTAATACTAATTTAATATTATTAGTACTTACCTTAATATAAAAATAGCTAATTAAAAAATTTATATATAATAGCCACGCGGCCATAAAATTAGTAATAACCTTATATATAAGGTATAAAAAGCCTTATTTAGCCTTTATAACTTTGTATACTTATAAAACTAAAAATTTAACTAATTACTACGTGTTAAGGGCTTTAAGCCGCTTACTAAAAAACCTTATATATATATTTAAAAGTTACCCTACGCGCTAATTATTACCTATATAAATAATAATATTATTATTAGTAAAATAAAGGCTAATATAAATATTATTATTAGCCTTTTATAAAAAATTTATAAACTTAAAGTTAGTAACAAGCTAATTAAATTTCTTAAATTAATAATATCCTATAATTATAAAAATAGGATAATCCGCCTTTTTTAAGCTATATATATAAAATAAATAGCTTAATATTTTAGCCTTACCAAGGCTAGGCTAGTAAAAATACTAATAATAAAAGGGTATATTAAAATTATATAAAAAATTAATTAATTAAATGTTATAAATTTTAATATACCTTTAGTTTTTAACACCTTTAGCGCTCACGCCTTTATTTAATTAATTAAATTTTTTAGCTAGCTTAAAAAAACCCGTGTTAACCTTATATACCTAGTTTAATTTTTATAATATTAATAAAAATTTTTAATTACTAATAACATGGCAGCTGCCAAGCACGTGGTTTACTATATTATAGTTAATTAAAGTAATTTAATACTTACTAAAATTTATATAAAAGGGGTAATTATTTATTTTAATATATTTTATTAAAATTATTTTAATAAAAAGTTTACTAAAGGTTTTATTATATACCTTTATAAGTTTCCTATTGCATAAAGTTTAAAAAAATAAGTAATTATAATACCTTTATTTATTATAATAAAATTTTTAGCATTTAACAGGGCTATTAAAACAGCCTTATTTATAAAAAAGCTTGCTAAGGCGCTTAAAATATAAAATAGTAAGCTAATTATAATATACTTTAATAATACTAACACTATTACTAACGCCACTAGTTAAAAAATTTTAGTTACTATATATTAGTTAGCTAATAAATACTTTTTTATATAAAATATTTATAAATAATGCCTTATAAAGTTCTACCATGTGTTAAAAAAAAACCCTGTAAATAAAATAACTAAACTATTAAAAGTAATAAAATTTACTACCTTTTAAAATATAACAAGCCTTAAAAAAGCCCTTTAATTAGTAGATTAAAAGTATAAAAGTTTTATTATTTTTATTTTTAGTAATATTTCCTATTTAAAATATATATATAGCTTTATAGTATGGCCATGTATTACTTAATTAAAAGGTGTATTAAACACCCGGAAGGCTAGCGCCTAAAACATACCTATTTTAATTAAAACTAGCGCAGCACGTGATAATTAAGGTTTTTTTATAACTTACCACTTGCTACACATAGATAATCCAGAGGTTTACTATAAGCAACGCTATTGGCTAGTTATTAATAAACATCAACAAAAGCAAGGCATGGAATAGATTATGGGTAATACTACTAAAAGGAATGAATAGTTACTATATGTAGAAGTCTCTTATATTGCTTGGTATGCTTAGCTAGGTGTTTTAGGGATAAATAAAGAGTTTTACAGGTAGTTATTTAAGCTAAAAAAACCTTTTTTTACTAAAGCCTTAAGGCCGCCAGTGGCCTTAGGTATTTACTTTTAGTATTTTTTTTTATCTATACTAAAAACTTCCCTAAATTAATAAGCTATAAGCTACTAGTATAATAAAAAGGTTTTTTTTAATTAATAAGCTATAAGCTATTAGCACTAAAAAAAGGCTTTTTTAAAAATATAATTTATAAGTAAGTATTAAAAAGCTAGTAATTAAAATAATAAAAATAATAAATATTAATAAAAGCTTTAGGTATTAATAAGCTAAAGTAGTTTTAAAAAATATAAGTATAATAATAAAATATATAAAATAATAAACTTTTAATAAAAGTTTTAGGCACTAGGTAGCCCAGGGTAAATTAAATAATAAATAATAAATTAAGTAATTTATAAATTTAGGGGCTAGTTAATATATTTACTAGCTTTTTTATAAATTATATAGCCCCTTTATAATTAAAAAAGTAATAATAAATATTAAAGCATGTAAAAGCTATTTTAAGGGTAAAAATAAGGCCTAGTTTATATAAAAAATATTATTAATTAATAGTAATAAACTAGTATATAATAATATATTTAAAAATCTTAATTTTTAATATAGGGTAAATTACCTAGCGTAGTAATATATTAAATTTACTAAAATATATATTTTAAATATTAATTTTCCTTAAAAAATTTAGTGCTAGTATAATACTATATATTTTAAAAGGTATAGTATTAGTTTAGTAACTATAATAGGCGTAATTAAGCCTTAAATATAAAGTTTTTAAAGTATAGGCTAGTAGGATTATAATAGGGATTATAATTTTAAATAATAATATTTTTTTTTATTAAAAAATAAGATTACTATAGTGGCTTATATATGCTAAAAGCTAATAATACTATTTAATTACTTAATTTAAAAAAGTTTTAAAGTTTTAAAGGCTATTAGTTATATAATATAACCATGCTTTAAAGCTTAAAAAAATATTAAGTAAAAATTTTAATTAAGGTAATTAATAAGCTAGCTATGCTAGTAAGCTTATATTTTAATATTTAATAATAAAATATCCCGCGGGTAAATATAAGGAGTACTAGGAATTTTATTAAATTAAGCTAAAAATATATTAACTTTTAGTATTATAATTAAGGTATTATATAAAACTAAAATAAGGTTTTAAAATAATATAATATTATATTACCTTTACTATAAGATTAATTTTTAAAAATAAAAATAAAGTAATAATAGGCCAGGAATAAAAATAATTAAATATAATTTTATAATATATAAATTATTATAAGTTTAATATAAAAAAGGCTAATTTTAGTATAAAAATTACTAAAAAACCTACTTATATAAGCTTAGGGAGAATTTTTAATAAGACTTTAAAATATTTAAATACCTTAGGCCCTAGTGGCTTAATACAGCTATTTATTATTTATTTTTTAATAAAAATAAACTAAATATTAACCATGCCTTTAGCCTTTTTTTAAATAAAATAATACTAAATATTAATATACTTACTTTAAGTATAAAACTAGGGGTTACTAGCTAGTGCTATAATATTTTTATTATTTTTATTATTTTTATAAATTATAATAATTATAAAATTTACCTTTTAAGTATTTATAAGCTTTTTTAATAAGTAATAAAGCTAAATAGCCTTTTTAATAACTTATATTTTTTTTATATACTTAACTTTATAAAGAAATAAAGCCATGGTAGGCTAATACTTAAAAAACTAGTTAATAATTATAAAGCTTATATAAAATATATATTTAAAGGTAAAATAGCATGTTTTTAAATTACTACCTTAATTAGTATTAATATAGCTAGTTAATAGTTAAAATTTTTAAAAAATATTAATTTATAATTTATAAAGCCTTAAAAATAATAAAACATGTATTTAATAACTACCACATGTTTTTTTATAGGTTTAGTAAAAAAATAGCTTAAAATAAATATAGGGTAGGTAATATTAACCCGGGTACTTAATATAAGGTATATTAAAAATTTAATAATACTTTAATATTACTTTAAAATATTTACTAAAGTTAAGTATTTTTTAAAAGCAGGCTTTAGCTTTAAGCAGTGATTTATTAGCATGTTATAAATTTTAAAGTTATTTATATTAAATTAATAAAGGATTTTATTTATATAACTAAGTTAAAAAAGCTAAAGTATTTAATTAGCCTAATCCTAGTAAACCTCCATGCTAAGATAATAATAATAAAGGCTAAAATTAAATATTTTAAAGTACTTATTTAAGGTATTTTTACTTTTTTTAAATCTAGATTTTATTCTTACTAACCAGCAGGAAATTATTTATATATATAATAATAAAAATCTTACTATTAATAAAAATTTTTAAATTTAAATAAATAAAATAAAAGCCTAGTATAATTAAAAAGTTTATAAGTAATTAATATTAAATTTATAATACTTATTTTAGGTTATAAAAAGCCTTTTAAAGCTAGTAAACATGCTTAAAGCTATTAATAAAAAAATAAGGCTATTTTATAAAAATTATAATATTAATATTCTTATATAAAAATATTATTTTTATATTTATTTATTTAATTTTTAAGGTCCAGCGCGGTAGTAATAATAAAAAAAAATTTATAGCTTATTAACTTTATTACCCTAGTAAAGGTTTTATAATAATTAAGCTTATAAACTTACTTAAAGCCATAAACTACTTAATAAGCTTTATAATAAAAAATCTAGCCTTTTAATTTTTTTAAACTTTTAAAACTTATTTATTAAAAAGCAAGTATTTTTAAAAAAGTAAGTTAATAAAATTTTAAATTTTATTTTTTATTAAAAAATTATATTTTTTTACATGCTTTTAAACTACTTATTTTATTTACTTTTAGCCTTGGCTTACTAAACTATTAATTTATTTTTTTTAAAAATTTATTTATAAAGTATTATAGCTAGTACTAAAATATTATTTAGGCTAGGTTTACTAGCTAGTACTTAAAAATTATTTAAATAAAATTTATTAATTAGGGTAATTTTATTCCACGTGACTTTAATAATATTTTAGGAATAAAATAAATAAGCTAGCTTATTTAAAATTTAAAAAACTTTTTTAAAATTAATAATAACTTAAATATATATATAATATACTAGGCTAGTATTATAAAAGGTAAGGTTTAGGTTTTTTAAAAATATATTAGCTTTAGTAACTAAATTAATAACTTTTACTATTAAATTTTTAGGGTTTATATACCTAAAAAAGTCCCTGGGAGTTAAGCTTTTTAAAAATTTATTTTTAAGGTTTTTTTTAATATTTAGGTTAATGTTAGCTAGTAAGTTCTTGGGAATAAAAATTCTTAAAAATACTAAAGTTTTAGGTGCCTTAAAAATAAAGATTTTTAAAGGGTTTAAAGCTTTAGGCAGCACCTTAAAAATAAAAATCCCTAAAAAAAGTAAAGCCTTAAAAATAAAGATTTTTAAAGGGCTTAAAGTTTTAATAACTTTTAGTAAGGCCTTAAAAATAAAGGTTTCTAAAGGCGCTAAAGTAGTTACTTTTAGTAAAAAATTTAGCCTAATATAATAATTTTTAATAATATTAATATTATATATTAACACCACGTGGCTATTATCCAGGAAAACTTAGTATAACTTATTTATTTTTTTATTAAATTTAATTAGCCTTTTAATTTTTATTTTACTGCCCTTATAAAGTTTTTTTTACTTTTTTAATAGGTTTAAAATATAAACCTTAAACTAAAAAATATAAATATAAAAAATATTTAATTAATAGCTATACTAGGCTTTAAAAAATATAATATTATTTAATATAAAATATAAAGTTTAATTATATAAATAATTAATATTTTTATAAAACTTAAACTACATGTTAGCTAGGGCTTTAGTATTATATAATATAAATTATATAAGGCCTAGTAGCTTACTAATAAGTATTTTAATATAATTATTTTATTTATACTAGTTTATATTAAAAGTTTTTATAATAACTTTAAAGCTATAAATAAAATATTATAAGTTATAAATATTCTTCCCCTTTTAATTACAATGTACGCGGTGTAATAGGAGTTTAGGTATATTATATTAGTAAATAATAAAAAAAGCCTAGGTAGTAAATTTATTCTTGCTAGCTAGTATTATAATCTAGTAGTAATAAAATTTATTATTTATAATAAAATTAATATATACCTTTTTATTAAATAAAAGTAAATATAAGCTAAAAATATTTATATAAAAAAGTTTAAATAATTAATTAATAAGTATTATAATACCTTTATAAGGCTTAGCCTACTAGCATATAATAATATAAAATTTATAAATATAGCTTTTAGGCATATACATTGTGGAGGGGCAGTACTAGAGCATGGGAGCTGAAGGAGCCAAACAGTGGCAAAAACCTAGGACTAGACAGTATGTAGTATAGGTAAAAATAATAATAAAAAAAAATATATATATTAAGGTAAATAATAAACTAGGTATAAAAGGCCAGTAGCAAGGCTATAAGTACTATAAGAATTAATATTAAGGTGTAACCTTATTATATTTTTTTAAAAAGGGGCTAAAACTTACTAGTAAGCAAGACTTCTCCCTACTTATATTTTTTATTTTTTTTTAAGGTAGTATTTTAAAGTATAATAGCTAGCTATATTTTACTTAGCTAGCCTTTGCCAGGCCTTTTTTTTTACCTTTCTTATTTTTTTTTTCTTTTTTTATTAGTATTATATACAGGTAATAATTAAGTAATTTAGTAAATATATTTTAAAGCTTGTTAGTTTTACTAGGGTAAGAAGCACTAATAATAATTAATAAGTAACTTAGCTTTATTTAGCGCTTTTTTAATAGCCATGGCTACATAGGCAGGAATAAAGGCAGGGGGTAACACTATTTTATAATAATTATAGCTAAAGTTATTAAAGTACTTTTATTTTAGCTTTTAAAACTACATGTATATATTTATAATAATAAAAATAGCCTTTTTTTTTAGGACTTAAAAAAGTTATACCTAATAAATATATTTAGGCTAAATGCTAGCTTTATTTTATTAACTATTTTAGTTAAATCCTATTTATAATATTTTACTAAGGTATTACTAATAGCTCCTAGCCCCTGGAGTAAAATAGTTAAAATAAATAATTATAAAATTTTTAAGTAATAATTTAAAAAACTAAATAAAAAGGTAGGGCCGGGTATAAGGTTATAATATATAATAGCTAATTTTTTTTAAATACCTTTTTTTATTATTTTAAATATTTAATAGTTAGCTAACATGGTAATATACCAGGGTAGTACTATATACCTTATTTTTATAACTAGTTTAATAAATTTATATAGTACTAGTAGGTATATAATTTATATAATAAGCTATGAGTAAGGGTTCTTTTTTTAATTTATATAAAAATATTTAGTATTATTTTTAGTTTACTTTTTATTTTTCACGCGGTTAATTAAATTAAAAAGGTTATTAATATTATCTCGCGCCTTTACCCGTGCTAGCTATATTTTTACCTTATTTTTTTAATACATGCCTAGTAAAACCTTAGTATAATTATTATTATTTTTTATATTTAATAATAATAATTCTTAAATAATATTTACTTCCTGTTTATTTTAAAGCGCTTAGTTAATATTAATATTTATATATTAAAAGTAGGTGTGGTTTTTTTACTAGGCATACTTTATATAATATAAATATAAAATTAGTTAATACTTATAATTAGGTCTTAATATAATATACTAGGCTTAATAAAATAGGTCCTGGCGCACAAGTTATTAAATAATAATATAATAAGTATTTTATAGCTAGCCATAATTTAGCGCCCCTTAATACTTGCATAAATAATAAAAATAAATATTAGTTTCCTCTCGGGCAAGGTCTAAAAATTAAGTGTTTAATTTATATTTTTTAGGCGCTAGATTTTTAAGTTTTTTAGCTAAATAATTAAAAAGACTATTAATATTAATAAAACCTTAGTTATTAAATAAACCTTTATAATTTTTTTTTTATAATTTACTAAAAAAAGTGCCGCGGGCAATTTTTATAATATTAAGGTATAAAAGTAATTTAAAAAGCTAGAAATATTTATAATAATACTAATAAATACCTAGCGTGTTTTTTAGGCACGGGGGTTAAACTTTTTTATTAAAACTATGTAAAGTAAGCCTTGCTTACTATAATATTACCTAGGTTTAAATAATTTTTTAAAATAAATTTAATATAAGGGCGCAGTACTTTATTAAGTAAGTTAATTTTTATATTAATTTTTTCCCTTAATTATTTTATATAAAGGTGGTATATATACTAGCACTTTTTTTTTAGTACTAGTATAGTCCCTTTATAAATTTATTATAAAATACATGCTTATAAGGCGGCGCTTTACTTCTTACTAGTTTTAATTATAAAATTAATAATAATTAGTACTTATATATAGTAGTAGGTATTTTTGCTTTTAGTAAGCAGGGCTAATATTTTTATAAACTTAGGTAAGTATAGGTTTTTAGTAACTTTTTATACTAGGTTAGTTATGCTATTTTATAATACCTTTTATATAATTATTTTTATTACTTGGTGGCTAGTAGCGCGTGATAGCGGTTTTTTTAATTAACTAGTTATTTTACATCCAGGCGGACATAAAATACTAGTAATAAATATTTAATTTATACCTATTAATATATATAAAACAGTAGCGCTATAGGCCAACCCTTAACTAATTATACTTACTTATTTTTAGTAGCGGGCTTTTAGGACTAGTAAGTTAAAAAATATAATATTATTAGTATACTAAAAATAGGTTAAAATATAACTTTTAAATTTACTAAGTATTTTTTAAAAAATAATATTATAGGCAGCAGTATATTTTATAGGTTTAATTTTAGCTAGCTATAAAAGGCCTAAAACATGTAATTTAACCTAGCTTTAAGTAATTAAGTTATAATTAAATAATAAAATAAGGCTAAATTAAGGTAATAATTAAGTTAATAGCTAATTTAAGGCGCAGGAAGTTTTAACTAGGTTTAATATATAAGTAAGCGCACGGGAAGTTACTAGCTAATTTTTTTTAATCTTATTATTTATAAAGTCCCGGGCATAAATAAGTTTATTATTTTTTATAATTAATTCTAACTTTTTTAAGCAGCGGCTATTATAACTAAGCTAAAAAGGCATGTTTAAAGCATGGTTAATATTTTTAAATATAATAGTTAATATTATATATTTTTCTTATTTTTTATTACCCACGCGATTTACCATGGTATTATTAATATTATTTTAAATAGCTTGTTATTTAGTATTTAAACTTAAGCTATTAAATATTTTTTAAACCCTTTTAGCTAATAGTTATAATTACATGTGCTTAAAAATATTTATAATAATATTTATTTAATTTTTATTATTATAATACTTAAAAATAAAAATATTTTAAATTTTCTTTACCTTGGCGCGCTACTTTTCCATGTTTTTAATAGCTTTTTTAGCTATATTTTAAAACTTATTTTTATTAGCAGCTATAAAGTTGGTTGCTTTTCACGCCTTAATTTTTAAAATATATTTTTAAAGCTTTATAATAGTATTTTTTAAATTATTTTTTATAATAAATAGTGCTGTAAATAGCTTTTTTTATTATTTATACTATATATTAAGCGGCGTGTTTTTAATAACTTAAATAACTTTTTTATACTAGTATAGGTTACTAGTTTAATTTTAATTAACTACTACTTTATAAGGGAAATAACACCTATAGTTATTTAGGTTTACTTTAGGGTATTTAATAAATATAGGGTTAGGGCATGCTATTAGGGCTAGTAAAAATTTAATAATTAAAAGGGGCGGTGCTAAGTAGTATTAGTTAGTAAACCTATTTATATATATAAAAAGGCATTTTTATTATTATAATTATTATTAAATTCCTAAATATTTTAACTTTTAAGTACTTAATAGCTACAAGGTTAGCAGGTTTTAACACGCTTAGTACTAGCACCTTTACTAAATTAAAAGGCTTTTAACTTATTTTTTTCCTAATATTTATATTAGGTGGCTATTACTTTCTTACTTTTTTTAAAGGGGTTAAAATTAAAAAAAAATAATAAGACCATAATTATAATACCTAGCACCCTAGCATAGGCAGTAATAATTTAAGTAAGTAAGTAGTTAATAAAAAAAAGTAATATATAATAATAAAAAATAGTAGGTAAAGATAATACTATAAACTAGGGGAAATATAAGATTAAATAACAAGAGTTAAAAAAAATAAAAAATATAAAATTTTTAAAAAGCACTAAGTTATAATAGTTAAAGCAGGTCTAGGTAATAATAAGTAAAATATAAAAAAATTAATTTTAATTAATAAGGGGTAACATAAAAAAAATTAACTAATAAAAAATAATATAAAGAAAACTAACTAATAGCAAAATATAAAAAAAATTTACTTAGTAACTTTTTACTTAGTAACTTCTTAACTTTTTACTTAATAACTTTTTAACTTTTTACTTAGCAACTTCTTAACTTCTTAACTTTTTACTTAGTAACTTTTTAACTTATCTTAGCTGGTAATAGTAGTATAATAATAGCTAAATTTTATTTATTTAATATTTAGCTAGCTTTTTATTTTACTACTATATTTACCTAGTTTTTTATATTTTAGTTTTTTTTTACTTTTTATTTTTTTATTTTTAAGTTTTTACCTTGTTTTCCGGGTTTCGCGGTGCTATTAGTAAAATTTTTATTTAAGTAAAATAGCTTTAACCTATTACTATTTATTATATAAGCTATATGTGTGCTATTAAATTTACTTAGTTAATAAGCTTTAATATTAATATATACTTTTTTAATTTAGTAAGGTCCTAGTTATTAAAACTATAGTTTAATTATTATTTTTAAATCCTGCTTTTATTTACTATTTTATAAAAGTATATAATTACCTTTTTTTAATAATATACACCTAATAACATAGTTATTATCCTAAATATTTTTATTTTTTTTTTTAAATATATTTTAATTATAAAACCACTTTTTTTATATTTTTATCTTTTTTTTTAATTTACTAGGTTTTTATTATAATTAGGTTTTCTTAGGTATAAATATTTTTTTAAGGTAAGGTTACCCATGTGGGTATTTTAAGTTTAATTAAAAAAATTACTTTTTAACTTATAAATATTTAAATAAAAGTTATCCCAGTGGTTTTACAAGTTATTAATTAAATAAATTATAGTATTAAATAAAAGTATTAAGTCTAGCTTTTTTTAATACTATTAGTAAGTTTATTAATAATATTTTTAATAACTTAGTTTATATATTTAATAATAGTGTTTACTTTTAAGTACCATGGCAAAATGTTAGCTTGCTTAACCTTATACTTTTATAAAAAAATATTAATAACTTCCCCTTTTATTTCTAGTTCTTTATCCAGGACTATTTAGTAGGAAACTTTAAATTTATAAATAATATATTTAAATAAAAACTTTATAATAGTAGGTATATTTATAGTAACTAGTAATTTATTTTTAGGCTATTTTAATAATAAGCACGTTTTTAGTACTACATACCTAAAATTAGTATTAAAAGGCATGTAAATAATATTAATATTAAACATGTTAAAAAAAAGTAGTATAATAATAAAATAAAGTTTTTTATACTTTTACTAGGGATTCCTAGCTTAATAAATAAGGTATTTTTTTATTAAAGCTACTATATTTATATAGCTACCTAACCACTAGTACCTAAAAAATAGGTAATTATAGGTGCTTTCGCGCCCCCTGTGCCTTAATTTTTTATATATTACCTTAAAAATTATATAATATTTTTTTATATTATTAACTACTTATTAAACTAGCTGGCCTTTAAAGCCTTTTTAAAATAGGTAGCCTTTATATAAGATATAAATAGTAATAGCAGCTTAAAGCTTATAATAGTTTAACTAGCTTATTTTTAATAATTTTAATAGGGTTGCTAGATACCGGGTAATCTTATAATACCTTGCTAAATAATAGCCTTTTAAAAATATACTTATTTTTAGGTTAAATTTATTTTTATCCTTTTTTAATAGCGGGTTATAATTTTTTAGGGTTTTTATAAATTTATTAAAGGCCCTTGCCTTAGTTAGTTATATTTATGCCTTAATTACTTTTAGTTTTACTTTTACCTATTTATTAATATTAATTTTAGTATTTTTTTATACTATATCTTTTTTTATAATAGGCCTGTATAATAAGGTATTTATAATTATATTTTTATTACCTAATACATACTTTATAATAAAGTTAAATATTTAAATTTATACTAACTAACTTACTACCAGCGCGCCTAATAAATTAAATATTAACTTATTTAACTAGCCCACCAGGGTGTTAGTATTAATTTCCAGGAAAAAATACACACTATATAGCTAAAACCTAAGCTTTTTAAAAGCTATTATAAGGCCTTAATATTTTTTTTTTTTAATATTATATTATTTTTTTATATTACTTTATATACTAGAGTTATATCTTACCGCGTGTTATTTTTTATTTTTTTTTTATATAATACACGCTCCTTATTTATTTAGGCTTATATTTACCACTAAGATAATTATTAGTGGGGTAATAATATAGTTAATAAGTAATATATATAAAAATATTATAATAATCTTCCGCAGGCGGATAAAAATATTTTTTTATTTTTTTTTTTATTACTAGCGGGCGTTTTTATAAAGTAATAAGTATAGTGGTTTAGCTTCTTGGGTATAGTAATTAATAATTATTTTAAACCCTACTATTAGCCCCGTAAATTTATAAACTTACTTAATATTTTAAGGCTTGGGCTAGTAAAAAACCTTAATTATTTTTATTACTTTAAAATACCTTTTATTATAGTTACATACCTATCTTATAATTTTAAGCCCCTTTATATAAAATTATAACTTTTTTATTAAAACTATGGCCCTGGCAAGCTTTATTAAGTAAAGCATGTAATTTAGGTTTACTAAATGCTTTAATATATATTATTAAATTTTTAGTAAAGTTTTTTTATTATTATACTTAATTTTAGGTCCTTTCACGCTAATATTATTTAAGAATATTCTTATTATTAGTAATATTAGTTTTTTTAAGATTTTCTCCCTAACCCTAATAAACTAGGTAACTAAGTTTATAGCTTCTTGTATAATAGTTATTTATTAAAAAAAACTTATTATAATATAAATAATAGTTTTATCCCTATTTTTAGGGTTTAGGGTAATTTAGTTATACCTAAATATTTAATTAATAAAAGATGCCACGGCCATGCTAGTAAACTTATTAAAAAATTTATTAGTATTTAGCAGGAGGTTTATATTTTATATAATAACCTTATTAAGCTTAGTAGTGTTAATTACTAGTTAGTAAGTACCAGGCGTCTTTTTAATAATTAAAAAGTACAGGTTTTTATAGGGGCCCTAGGAGTGTTTAAATATTCTAGCTTTTAAATATTTTTTAAGTATTTTAATTACTATTTTTTAAATTACTCTTAGGATTTTAATTAAGGGTACTTATTATGCTTAGTGTTTTACCATTTATAGTTACTATAGGGGCGCTACCTTTAGTTACACATAGTTAATATTTTTAGTTCCTTATTTTAGCACTCCTTTTTTTTAATATAATATATCTAGTAGTATTTTCTTTTTTTATATTATTAATTAATTTTTAACTTTTAATTTTATGGCTTTTTTAGGTGTTAGTTAGGTTCCCCGCGGGAATTAAGTAATTTATAACTAAAAATAAAAGTTAAATTTAGTACTTATTTTAGGTGCCTGGCAAAAAAAATAGTACTATTTAAAATAAAGTTCTTGCTAATTTTTTATGCCTTTTAGTATATTACCTTTTTTCGCGCTATTTACTAGTTATACTTTATTAACTTTTTTTTTAAATAAAATTACTAGCTAAGCTATATTTAAAGGCCATGCCCCGCGTATTTTTTTAGCTTTATACCTTATTTATTAAATATATTTTAGGGGCTTGCTTAGGCGTTTTAATAATTTTTAGGTAATTTTATTAACAAGCGCTTTGTATATATTAGGTAGGTTAAGTATAAACTTAGTAGTTATAAATTTATGGCCTATAATTAGCTTAATAATTTTATATTTATTTAAACGCGAAATTACCTAGCGTGAAATTAACTTAATTTTTAGATTTTTAAGTAGCTAGGGGGTGTTTAGGTAACTTTTAACTTACCTAGTAATTTTATATTTAATTAAATATAAAATTATCTTAACTTTTAGTTTTTTAGGCGCTTGGGCGTAATTTAGGTATTTAACCACCTTATTAAAAATCCTATTTATTAGTTATTTTAGGGCCCCTAGTATTATTATTCTAGCTTTTATAATAAGTAATTACTTAATATTATAATTCTTGCTTAGTTTTTTAAATCTTACCTAGGCTAAATATTTTTTTTATATTTAGCTAGTAATAGCTTCCAGGGTACATGGATTTTTAAAAGTTAGTTTTAACTAGTAAAATAAATTATATACTTTATATTACTATTTTTTTTAGTATTTATTATAAACAAGGCTTGGTGTTAAAAAAGCCTTTTTAAAATAAATTTCTTTTTTAAATTATTTAATATAAAATAGTTAATACTTTAGTATATAAGGTCCCTAATAATTATTAAAAGGTTTTTTATAATACCTACATAGCTGCCCTTAGCTTAATTTATAACTATTATTTTTACTTATGGCTTTAGCCTATAGGGCAAGTTAATTTTTTTATATAATTATTTACTAATAATATTAAGTTCCGTGCTAGTATCTAGGAGTACCTTTATAAATTATTTTTTTATTTTAATTAAGATTTTAATACTTAGGGATATATAAAGGTTTTTTTTACTAGGGAGGGGCTTAGACCTTAAGCCTTTTATAATAATATTTATAAGTATCACGTGCACGTGTTAAAAGGGCATGTTATTAATTAACTTAGGCCCTAATACTAAGTTTATAGTAGCTATATTTTTTAGGGTTACTTAAAAAATCTAGGCAATAGCGCTAAAAGGGCTTGGATTTATAAAAAGCTAATAAAAAAATATAAAGTATAGGTATTTAAATACTTTAAAAAAATTATTAATTATAATATTAGCTACTAGTTACTAAAGTACGCGGTTAAGCATAAAGTTTATTAATATTTTTTTTTTAGCTTAGTTACTAGCTTGTTTTTAGCTATAAGCTAGAATTAAATAATAACCTAAAACTTTTTATTTTTTTTTTTTTTTTATATCTTAACCTTTATAGCTTTTATTACTTTCTTTACCCGGGGCTATTTCTCCGCGTTTTTTAAAAGTTTAAACTCCTTAATTATTTTATTTACATGCTAGCCAAATCTTGCTAATTAAATAATAAGGTACTTATTATTAATAGCTTTATATTTTTTAATTTATTTATTAGCTATAAATAACTATAGTTATACCTTAATTAAATTATTAAACTTATAGTTAAAATTTTTACTATTCTTAGTGTTTTTTCCTAGGTCTTTAGTATTTATAAGCTTAATAATTAAAGCTTTAATAATACTAATATTTACCCTTAAAAACTTTAGCTTTAACTAGTTTTTAATAGCTTTTAGTACTTACTTTACTATTAGTACTTTTAGCTAGCCTTTAATTTTAAGTTCTTTATTTTTTACCTTGCCAACGTGCAGCCTATTAATATTTAGGTTTTTATAATATATTTTATTTATTATGTTTATTACTTGTACAGTGCAGGTGCTTATATAATATTTTAAAGTTTTATAATAGTAGTAGTTATTATAAGGCAGGGGCGCTTAAACTAGGAGTACTAATATATTATTAAGCAGGTATTATTATTCTTAATATTATTAAGGCGGGTACTACTAGGGCGGGTATTATTAAAATAAGTATTACTAAAATAGGTACTACTAAGGCGGGTATTACTAAAAAATAGCTTTAATTTAAGGGGAAATATACACGGCGGTTTAGTATATAAATACTTAAAGGGGTGGTATTTACCATATATTTAAAGGGTAGGGGGGCTACTATGCTTATTAAGCTATTATAATTTTAAAGTTTAGTTATAATACTTTAATAGCTTTTATAATTTTTTAAAAATTATTTTAGGCAAGGTTAAAGTACCTTTTTTACTAGCTTATAATTTTATTAAATAAAACTAGGGGTTTCTTAACTACTAAAATATTAATTATATACCTAAAAGTATTTAAAATATAGCCTTTTTTTTTAGCTTTTTTTTTTAGGAATATAATAACCTTTTTACTAACCTTAAGGTATAGTTTTTCCGCTGCCAGGGTATTTAATATATACTTTTTAATTATTTTATATTTAAGCTGGCGGCGGCTTTTTATTTTTAGCCTGGATTTTTTAAAAACTTATTAGGCTAGGTTACTTAAAAGGCCTTGGGTTAATTAAATATATTAAGTATAGTTATTTAATTTACTAATTTATATAACTTAAGCTAAAATTATATTATATTTTATAATATAACTATAAAAATTATTAATTCACGTGCGTGGCTAGCTTTTAAATTTTTTAAAATACTAGTATAATTACTTAATTTAGTACTAGTTAAGGCGCTGGTATTTATTTAATATAATAATTTTTAAAACCTTTTAATTTTATTTAGTATACCCTTTTAGGTTTTTAATAATATTTAAAATACTATAACTATAATAGCCTGTTACTTAGGTAACTTTCCCTAATTTATTATAAATATTTTAGTTTTTACAGGCTTACTTATATACTTTTAAAAACTTAGTTATATTTTTATTATTAAATATAGGCACGCCTAAAGTACTAGGAATTAGCATAAGGGTAATTAATAAAGGGTAATACTTTTTTTTTACTATACCTTTTATATTTTTAAAGGCACTGGCATTACTACCGCGGGAGTTACTAAAAAGCATGTAAATTTTATTAATAATATTACTAGGCTTACCTTTAGCCACGGGGAATATATTATTAAAATTTTTAGTTATAAGTATAGGTATTTATTTAGTATTTTTACCCCCTTTTTTATTTAAAAACTTAAATACGTGGGATATTTTTACTTAATAATAAAAGTTAGTAAGCAGGTAGTAAGCTTATATATATTAAAAATTTTAAATAATTTTTTAAAGGGCTAGGTTTATAAATACTTAGTAAAAAATAAAACTTTATAACTATAAAAAAAAACTTATAAAATATTTTTACTTTATTATTAGGCACCTAGTATAACTACCTGGGTAGGCCCTTAAAAGCTTTACTTTAAATTTACTAGCTATATTTATATTAAATTTACTAATTTTATTATTTAATTTATTATATTTATTAAGTAATTAGTATTTCTTGGGATTACTAGGTTTATTATTTCCCTAAAAATTACTAGGGTACTTTATGCGTGGCCTACTTGCCTTATTTACTAGGTTTAATTTATACTTACTATTTAATTTTTTTTAACCTTTAGGCCTTAATAGTTTTTTACCCCTTTTTTTAATAATTTTAGGTACCTAAGTTATTAAGGTATAACTATTAATATTAAAAACTTTTAATTTAAGGGTTTAGCGGGCGCCCTTCTTACCTTTATAATATTAAAAAAATATACCTTGCGTTAGTTATTAATATATAAAAAAGTAATATTAAAGTATAAAAGCTAAAAAAGCTAAATAATAATAAAAACCTAGGACTAAATAGTACATAGTATAGGTAGAAATAATAGTAAGAAAAAAAACATATATATTAAGGTAAATAATAAACTAGGTACAGGAGGCTGGTAGCAAGGCTATAAGTACTACAGGAATTAATGTTGGGGTGCAACCCCACTACAACATGCCATGGACTATTTTTTTTATTTTATTAAGCTAATTTTTAAAAATATAGCATATTTATTAATATTAAAGCTAGGAAAATTTATTTTAAAAAATAAAAATTATTAATATTAAAATAGCTAGTATTACTAGCCCCTGGTAAAGGTTAAAAAAATATTTTATAAACTTTAGTAGCTATATACTATACTAAATTAAAATTATATAAAATAATAATATTAGTATCTTATAGCTTTTTAGCTTTTATATTTTACTAGCTAAAGCTAATTAAGTAGTGCTTATTTAGTAGTTAAAAAATAAAAATTAATATAAAAAATATATTTAGGTAATATAAAATATTATTTAAAGCTAAAATTTTAAGCTAGCTATTTACACGGCAGGGGATCTTAATAATATTAATACCTTAAGTATTAAAAACTTTAGGGTTAATACCCTTAATACCAGGGCTAGTATAGGGCTTAAGGTTTTAAAATAAAAAATAATTATAAATAATATATTATATATAGCTACTATTTAGGGTAATTTATTAAATAAAATTATTTTAAATAGTTTTTTATTTAAAGTTAAAGTTAATTTAAGTTATAAATACTAGTTTAAGCGTAAGCTTTATATTTTTTTTTTAAATTTAAAATTTTTTTAGGGGTGCTTAGCGCCCTTATTACCCTAAAAATTTTTTTAAGTAATTTTAAGCTTAGGATAAAATTAATAATAAGTTTTTTAATTAT
The DNA here is from genome assembly GCF_003369625.1 of Aspergillus mulundensis. NCBI lineage: Eukaryota > Fungi > Ascomycota > Eurotiomycetes > Eurotiales > Aspergillaceae > Aspergillus > Aspergillus mulundensis. The sequence continues at coordinate 872,577 of NW_020797888.1, forward strand.
AAAAAAGTATATTATAATAAAAATAATAACATGTAGTAATATTTATAATACCCTTATTTTTATATATTTAAATAATATTAAGGTAATTTTTATAATATTTAATATTAAGCTTAAATACTTTATTAAAAAAAAGTGCTAGGGTACTAGTGCCCTAGTTCTAGTTAAATTTAATAAACTTAGTAATAATTATAAAGTTATTTAAAAAAATAATTAGCATGGTGGTATCCCCCGGGAGGCATTTAATAATATAATTATTAAAATATATAATTTTAAAATAGTTAAATTAATTACCTAGGGCTTAATAAAAAATAATAATAATAAGTTTAGCTAAAAAAAATAATATTAATATAGGTAAATTCTTGCTAAATCTCCCTAAGTTTCTTACTAAAATTAAAAATATTTTTATTATAAAATGAAAATGTTAAGTTAGCCCAGGCCTTAAAAATTATAATATTAATATTAAGTTTAAGGTAGCTTTTAATCTTATTAAGTAACTTATATATTATTTACTTATTAATAAAAAGATTTTATAAATTAAAACTTGAATAACTAAAAATTAAGGCCATAGCATGGTCCTAGTTTTACTATTAAATCTTAGCCTTGTTATAGTTTACTAGGGGTATAGGCTTAGTAATAATAATTTTAATAGTAATAACCTTGGTAGTAAGCTAAGTAAAAAATATAATAATAATTAAAACTTTATTATTAATACTTATATTTTTAGCTTGGCTTATAATAAATTATTAACTAAAAGTCTTAATATTTTTACTTATTAAAGCTAGTATAATAAAAAAGGGACTGGTAAGGGTTTTTATAAAATGCTTTTAATTTAGTTATTTTAAAAAATAGTTATAGCTAGTTTTTTAAAACTTTAAAAATACTTACTAGTTTTATTTAATCTACTAGTTTTTTAATATTAAAACCAGGATATTTTCTGCTTTAATTAAGGTTATTTTTTTTTATTTTAGCTTGGTATAAAAAAACTAGATATAAAAAAATTAAATAATAAAAAAATTAAAGTAATTTAAAAGCCAGGAATTAAAGTGCTTAGGAATTAAAAATTTAAGGTAGTTAAAAATAATAAGCCCTAAAAAGTTATTATAATAAGGTTAAGGTTAAATAGGCTAAAGCCTATGCTAGGATAGTTATAAAAAAAATTAATAATTAAAAATAGCTAGTTAAATATTTAAAAATTAATTTAAATTTTTAAAAAGTAGTTAAAGTTAAAGTTTAAATTAAAAAACTTAAAAGTATTATACTACCTTTTAAGGTCCTAAAATTTTTTAGCTACTAAGGGAAACATATTTTTATTAAAAAATTAAATACGTGTGGCCTTAAAAAGCAGGTGTTTATAAAATTAAAAGTTAATTAAAAAGGTAAAAATAAAAAAAAATAAATAAAAAATTTAATATAAAATAAAATAAGGCTATAATATTTATACCTTTATAATAAGGCCTTTACCCTAAGTATAAGGCTTTTTAACTACTATAATAACTAGTAAAGTTAAAAAGAAATATAAAATTAAATAAGTAAAATAAGAAAATGCTATATATTTAGTTAATATAAGTTAACTTAAAAAAAAAACTTTTAATTAAGTATATAAGTTAAGTAAACCCAGGCTTATAATTTACTAAAAAAAATAAATAATTATTATATATAAAATTTTTTTATATTACTTAGTATGCTTAGCTAGGTATTCTAAGAATAAATAAAGAGTTTTATAAGTAGCTATTTAAGCTGGAAGAACCTTCCTTTACCGGAGCCCTAAGGCCGCCGGTGGCCTCAGGCACCCACTTCCAGCAAATACATTAGACCGTGGTTATAGCTATACCCGGATAGTATCACTCCAAGGTTTTCGTGCCATAACACTTTCCGCAGTCTCAGTCAATTCAACTGTTCTTTTTGAGGCCGTGCGTGTACCTATATCGAACCTCTAATCACAACCGTGCTAGCTTTACTCATTGGCATGCTTTCCATTCCCAACCCAGCCAAACTCAGTATATCCATTGGCTGCCTCAACCGTGACTTCTTCCGTGTCTCGCTTGCCATTCCCTACCCAACCGAACTCGGTATACCCGTTGGCAGCCTCAACAGTAGCAGCCTTCTCATCGCGCTTTCCGTTGCCCACCCAGCCAAACTCGGTATAGCCGTTGGCAGCTTCGACGGTAGCGTCTCGGTTGCCACGCTTCCCGTTGCCGACCCAGCCGAATTCGGTGTAGCTGTTGGCGGCTTCGACCGTTGCCTCGTTGTTGCTTTTCTTGGTGAGGTCCTATGTTAACATGGTTAGGATAAAATAGGTATATGAACGGGGTAGAGGGGGAAACACGGAGGTCGCACACGTACAGCAGGAAGAGCGATAGCAGCCCCGAAGAGCATGGCGGTGGTAAGGAAGGCCTTCATTTTGATTCTGAAGCCGAGTATCAGGTGCTTGAACAGATAAAATTGAAACTGTAAGAGACGGTAAGATGTTTGTTGGATCGGCCTTTAGCTGGCGCTCAACGTTGGCTTTATACGTTTCTTTGAGGTCCCGCGCCGAATCCCCCAGGACGTCATTGGTATAGCAGTGAGCCCGTTCTGACGCCCCGGCCAGCCCTAGACGGGTGATCGTAAGCGTAACCGTATGCGGGAGCGGTACGGGGGGCTTGAAGCCATACTGGGCTAGGTAGGGCTGAAGAGTGGGCAATAGGATGGTAGAAACATTAGACAGAGCCGTGCTTATGGTATAAATGGCATCACATACACGGCATTTTTCCTACATGAGAGTTGCAGGCAGTCACACCGCATCGGCATTGAACAAGCACGCCCTATACGCATACGAGAGCCAAGCTTTCCGCTCGCAAGAACCCTGCTGCCCAGCTCGCAGGCCTCTATCCCGACCGTATTAGAGGGACTGAGATATCCCCTTTGATTCACGGATGCCTAGTTTTAAATCTTTTAGTGCCAAGCTTGTCATCGCGTTCATACTTCACCACACAGACTGAAGCGCTACTTTCCTTCCTCCCTGCGTACCATTATTCTGTTATTCAAAGCTTCGCAATACCTACCGCTACCTGGCGCCCGAGTCGCAATACGTCTGTAGACGCTCATTCGAGAAGATGAAGTACCAAGATATCCCAGAAAACGACAGTGAAGAGGTTGAATGGTCCATGATCAACGGGGAAAGACACAAGAGCAGAATGTGGCAATACTTCGTCCATACAGCCTTGTGCGTCAGCGTCCTGATCAATGTGATCTGGCTATTCAAGATGAACCAGCCATCAACGGATATTATGATTCCAAATCCCGTCTTCTGTACGTCCTTCCGAACGAGGTGGAAGCACGTCCATACCAACGGAATCTAATGCCTCACAGCACCAGCCAACCGCATCGTCCAGTACAGGAGGCAAACGTTCTCCAGTGGCTTTGACGGCCAGAAATCGCCATATATGGGTCCGCCAAGTGAGGCCTATGACAAGGCATGGGAGGATCTGTATAACTGTATGCTTTTTTTTTTCTTACCCGATGCTGGAGCTAATGCCTATCTACAGATGGAATCATCAAGATCCCGACGTCCGATGCTGCGAAGCTAGTCAACCATACCCTCCCTCTATCTTCAGAGCCCGGTAACTACGTCGTCGAGATTGACGTCTTCCACCAACTCCACTGTCTAGTGCGTATTACCTCGGAGCCCCTCAAGTGCATATTAGGTATTTTATACTAACCAGGTAACCGGACTATCCAGCACCACCTCCACAAAAAGGCCTGGGGCCACGAGATGGGCGTCAATGAAAGCGATCCCGAGGAAGTCCGGAGGTTCTGGACGCATCTCGACCACTGCTCCGAGTCCCTGCGTCAGAGCCTGATGTGTTCGTCCGATGTGGCGCCGATTACTTGGGTGTGGTCGGAGGAGCATCACCGATGGCAGGCGGATGGCCGGGTCGTGCATACTTGTCGTGATTTCGAGGCTATCAGAGAGTGGGCGTTTGAGAGGACGGCGGGCGTGGTGGATTTTGAGACTTGGGTGCCGGATCCGTTGAAGCGGGAGGTCTGATTTGAGTCCAGGCCAAACATGAAAGGCTGCATTAGGGCAGACAAAGCTGTGAAGCAGGCTAGATGGTGAGGAAGTGGTGGCCTCAACGCAGCCAAGCTATGGTTGCCTTTACAGTCGAGCAATCCCCATTCTCGTTGTGTTTGTAGGTGACGAAGCCCTGCCTTGTTTCCCAGCGGAAAGCAGAACCAGCTTATGAGCCCACCTGCAGGGTCATGCTTATACCTGTTGCAACCGTTAAGAATGCAAGTTGAGTAGCAAATGGCACGTACATTGCGGGACGTCACTCCATGGCCGCATGATGTTCCATCTATGGTACCCTGAGATCCATGAGACCAGTCCAATTGGGCAAAGAAGACATCTCGGGTAGTAATTATAGATCTTAAGCTTGTCCGTGCTTGATACGGAGGTTATGTTATTTCCTGTGCTGGGACCATCTTATCCCCCATTGGGGACAGTCCGTCGCGGTCGCCGATGATCTTCGGCATCAACAACAAGAGAGCGATCTCCGATTCAGGACACGATGCAAAACGAAGAGCTGTGGACATTCTGTTTCAGCATGTGCCGAGGGGTCTTGTCCGACTATACCTGGCTCTCGAGGGTCATTTGCAGGCAATGGATGAAGTAAGAAGATATGATATGCATAGAGAGGAATGCATGAGGAACCGGGAACTCCGTTGGTTTCCCATCTTGCTCTGTCGCCCTCACTATCTGCGCTGATCCATACCGTATACTAGGGTTACCCTTCAACCCAGGGCATGTCCTATACCAACACCGCATGAACTCAATAATAACCATCTATCATCGCTGTTTTTGATCTCTTATCTTATACACCATTCTCCCCAAGGACTCCGCATCATAACAAACATGTAGCTTGAGGCAATTTCCCCTGCTATATTACCTCACTGCACCTCAGCAAAAACCCTCCCCAAAATCTCAACAATCTCACCAACCACCAAATCCGGCCGATCCTTCTGAATAAAATGCCCAGCACCCCTCGCAATAACCGGCCCCTTCGCCCTGCCTCCATCCGTAATCCCCACCAGACCCTCATTATACCTCTGCCAGAACGGGTTGACATACTCCATGCTCAGCTCAACCGGACATCCCATCCTCGTACTCTCCGCCGCGAACGTGTCAAAGTCATGTCCGACGACCGTCACAAAGGGGCCCTTGCCATTGGGGCCCTGTAACGCTGGTCCATTGTTATCGGGGAGCAGGGAGGGGAGATTCGCTCGCGACAACCCCTCTGCTTTCCCGCCGGCGCCTTCGACGGGGTGGAAGATTGCGCGGACTCGCGCGCGCGTCGTGCGCAGGATCTCTGGCGTGATGGTCGCTGGTAGAGAAGCTGCGTCGAAGGACGCGCTATCTGGGTCCGGGAAGATGGATACGAAGTCTGAGTTTGCGAGGACGCTGTCGAGGAGGAGTAGGCCTGCGACGGTGCCGGGGTACGTCTGTGCGTAGAGGCGGGCGAGCGCGCAGCCGATCGAGTTCGCGACGAAGACCAGAGTGACGGAGTCCACGTCCTCAATGTTCAGCTTCTCGGCGGTGATTTGGGTAATCAGTTGGTGCAAGTCCTTGATCACAGCGGTGCAGTCGTGCGCCTCGGGATTCTCGGGGTCGCGGTCTATGCTTGCGCCCTGGCCGTAGCGGTCGTAGGTTAGGATCGCAGGGAGATCGATGTCGGTGCGTTCTTTTAGGCCCGCGATGACGGGGAACCAGGCTGCTTGGGGGAGGCCGAGGCCGTTGAGGAAGACGAGGAGGGTGGTTTTGGTGCGCGCTGATGGTGCGGGGTGGAAGGTGTATGCTAGCTGCGCGGTCGGCTTGGTGGCTAGGGCTATTTGCTGGAGGGTCGCCATTGTATTGAGGAGTTATCTTGGTATGCTATGTTGCGGATGACGAACGATTCGAAAGAGGCTGCGCAGGGGCGCGGGGATGCTTGATTTATAGGTAGCAGGTGTTCAGCTCGACCCCGACTCAGCCCTGGGCATGCTGTAAGCACTAACGACACATATATTAAGCACGTTGTATCGGGGTAAGCGAGTGGACCTATCAGAAACTAACGCATAAGAAGCAGTGAAGCACCGTCTGCTAAGCCTCGGTCCTAGTCTTGTTGCAGCTAGTCCGGTCTTATCTGGTGAGCTTAGGCACCATGGATAGACCAAGGTTCTCCAACGCCCACCTGGTCCGCACCACATGCGCAGGGCTAACCCACGCAACCTTTGAATATGCTGCCTGCAGTCTTCTCCCTACCTTGTTACAGAAACTCCAACTTGAATCTAGCGTTTTGCTGGTTAAGGGCGTGGCATAAGGACTCACTCTGTCCTATGGTGATGTGCTTGAGAATACACATGTACCCGGAGGAGTACACCGTGAAACAGTGCAACTGGATCTGTATTCACAGTCAAGCAGTCTAATATATGAATTTCCAACCTATGGCACCTCAGAGCAGAAGAATTCCAGTCTATAAAAACGCACAATCCATCTATGGTTTGGTACCCTAGTGCACAGCAGGGAAAGAGCAGTATCAAGCCTCGCAGAAACAAACAACGGCCTCAACAGCGTATATGCCAAGGGCCAGCGCCAAATGAGAATGGAAAGAAAAGCACCACTCCCATCCCCTCACCCCCTTTCCCAAGCCTCCAGTCATGGACAGTCTGTCCGTCCATGGATGGCACTGTCCACAGCCCAACCAATACAGCCCGCTCGCTGTTCCAACAACAGTAAGGCCGGATGGACGCGGGCGCACGCCAGAGTCCATCAAGACCTAAGCCTTCCTCTTGCCCCCCTTCGGAAACCTAGCCAGCCAATAGATCCCAATGGCAGCGACAATATTGAACGCAATATACACCCACATGAGCCCGAAATTCCGCCACGCGGCGCCCCAGTAACTGTTCACGCCTGCGAGGAAATCATCCGTCTTCGCCATCGCGCAGTACACACAGGCGCTCGTTGCATCGGGGTTCTGGATTGCGCCGTCGGCGGCCTGCGCAAAGGGGCCCAGGTACTCGGCGCAGGGCAGGTTTGGTTGGCGGGCGGGTCGACCTGTAACCCAACCTTGGAAGGTTTCGATGGCGTCGCAGGTGGCGGTTGTGCTGGAGATGGCGGTGGAGAGCATGCCGCTCACGAGGTACGTGAATGGCGAGCATTGGTACATGAAGATCCAGAAGCCTGGCATCTTGTGGGGCGTTGCGACGACGCTGCGAGTGTGGGTTGGGTTATCGACGAGTGTGGTGGATGGGGACAGGGACATACCCGCAGAATAGCAACAGCAGTGAGAAGATTAGGGTCGCGATGTTGCCGCCCGTCTCAGTGTTTTTGACGCCAGCGATGATCATATGGGCGAAGGTTGATGTGAACCAGAGGAAGACGATGAGAAGAGGAACATCATGGCGCCGCGCTCATTTACGGCGTCCGTGGGCTCGGCGTTCCTGTACAGGCCAACGGGATAATACCAGCAGAAGAACATAAGGAGTGCAAGAAGGAAGTTCCATGGTAGTTTAACCAGGATGTTACTCGCCATGAACACGCGCCAGCTGTACATCTTCGACGGGCGCTCGCGAACTTCATATATTGCCCGCTGCGTCACGAAATTCGGCATGATTTGCTGTACCAGGTTTCCAAAGATTGTTATTAGCATAAAGATACTAAACATCTGGTTCTGGAGGCCCTGCTGCGTATTCTTGGCGTGGGAGAAGGAGAATCCGTTGTAGAGCGCTGTCAGAATGGACAGGATGATCTTAAAGTAGATGTATGATGGGGTTCGCCAGTACTGCGAGAACACGCGCAGCATGCACTCCTTCAGCTGAACCATTGTTGGCGCTGCGAATTCCTTGTATTCAACGGGAGATGCTTCGGGCTTGGGTTTGACGGAGAGCGTGCTCTTGAGCTCTTCCAGGTGGTTTACGACGGCCTGTTTCTCGGGACTGTCGTTCCACACAGCCGGCCAGTCAATGTCTGAGTGTGAGCCCGGTGCTGCGCCAATAACATCAAGCATCCACTCCGCCGGATTCTCGCCGTCCGTGATTGCATGCCCGCCGTTACGCTCAAAATAGCTGGTTAGGGTGGAGGAGTTTTCGCCGACTTCGCCAAAGTACACGGTCCGTCCGCCCTTGGCAAGGAAGAGGAGGCGGTCGAAGCGTTGGAAGAGCATGGCAGAGGGCTAATAGATTGTACAGAGGATAGCCTGGCCGTGTTTGGCCAGGGTTTTAATTAGATCCAGGATTAACCACGACGTTTAACTGTCTAGGCCGGAGGTGGGCTCGTCCAGGAAGAGGAGGAGTTGAGGGCGTGCTACTAGTTCAACGGCAATGGTAAGGCGTTTGCGTTGCTCGACATTAAGTCCTAACGCATGTTAAAACCAAGTTCACCCGATTTACAGGGACACGAAAAGACGGAGGAAAGGTCCAAGAGACATACCAACACCGGGAACTCCAACAACTGCATCGGCGTAGGTTTGCATGCCTAGTAGCTCCAGGACTTCGTCCACATACGCCAGCTTCTCTTGCCTTGTATAGTGGGCAGGCTGTCTAAGGAGGGCACTGAACTGCAACGCCTCGCGGACAGTCCAAGTCGGCAAGTGGACATCTTGCTGCTGGACATAGCCAGTCTTGCGCTGGAACGAGTTATCACGGGGGAGGCCATCAACAAGGACTTCACCAGTGACGACGCCCATGGTAACGCGAGTAGCCAACACATCGAGTAGTGTCGTCTTTCCAGCTCCGGGACACCCTAAGTTCGTGAGTATGCGTGCCGTCCATAATCGAGTTGGCAGTTAGGGCTAGGGGAGCATACCATCAACGCCGTCGCTGTGCCCGGTTTAACATATCCGTTGACGTTATCGAGGATCCGCCTATGCTCGCCCTTGATAGTAATATCATAGCACAGATCCTTCCACTGGAAGATCGCCTCCTGGCGCTGGATCTGGGCGCCGCTATTGTTGGGATCGCTGTCTTTGCAGGGGCAGCAGTCGTAGCTTCAGGGTCATTGACCATCTTCGGCTGGTGGCCTCGTCTAAAGACCAGGACTTCACCCTTGGACATGGCCTCGGTGATGTACTCTGTCGCGATGAGGTAGACAAACATGAAGAAAATCATGAAGGCAAAGGTGACGCCCACGTTGCGCCAGAGGTGCGAGCTGTAGTACTCGTACGAGGTAGCTAGGTATGCGTCGCCGTTGATGAAGCGCGAGCCAGGGGCCGCTGAGACGGTACTGCAGATCTGGTTCTCCAGGCTGACGTTCACGTATCCAGGGCCGGACGGGATGAAGCCGCTCTCTGCGCAGGGGAAGTCGTGGTGTCGGAACTCGTTGACCATGAAGGCTTCGAAGGCGTATGCGATCGGGTTGATGTAGTTCATCCAGCGAGACAACCTAGCATGTCTCGGGTGGGAATGATAAAACCGGTGTAAATGACCAGGCCGAGAATGAGCAGGGCCGCGGGGACCAGGGCTTGAGATAGTGTGCGGGAGGTGGCACCAAAGGTACGGAACACCATGGACATGGTCAGTGTCGTGATAATTGAATAGAACCAGTAGGTGAAGCATGCCCCTGGTTCTCTTCGGAGATTGGACATGAAGTATAGGGGCAGGTTGAATGTCACACTGTTTGTAAGCTTATAAGGCATATCTATGAGCATAGACGCGATCGCCTCGGCGAAGGGGTGATAAAAGGCGTATCGGGCCTGCTTTTCGACAATCGGACGTTGGGCATGGAGAGTCAGGATCTATTTGCAGTTAGACACTATCCAGATCAAAGGGTCGAACTAAAGGTGGGAGATATGGCATACTTCCAAAGCACTGCTGAACGCGCTCAGAAGAACGGCGTAGAAGAGCAAGGCACCGCGGGAGTAGAAACTGGAGGTATCGCCAGGGAGGTTATAGAATACACTGCCGACAATCAACGAGATGATGAAGTTGCCAATGGGGGCGGACGTGGTCAGACTGGCGTCGCCACGAAGGCGCTGGAAGCCTCGGTGCAAGCAGAGCATGACTTGTTCGTAGATCGAAAGGGTGTAGGGAGAGCCAGCGCGTCTGAATGGACAAAGTCAGCTCTTCTCCTCAACCTTACACGTACGCCAGGGGGTATACTAACTGCTACTTCGACTGCATCAAACGACGGGCTTCACTGCAACGGGGCGCCACTGAGGATGTCTTCGGCAATACTAACTCGCTTGCGCTCACCTCCACTGACCCCGCGGACAAAGTCATTGCCAACGCGGGTGTTGAAGGTATGGCGCAGGCCGAGCATGGTCATGACCACGTCGCGGACATGGCAGGCGTAGTCGTTGCGGCTGAGGTCAGCAAAACGCGTACGGGGGGCTCGCGCTTTGGCAGCAAAGGTCAGGGTGTCGCCAACCGAGAGCTGGGGGAAGTGGACGTCGGTTTCTGCGTTGAAAATGGCCTCGCCTCGGAAGCGTTTGCGCATGTCGTCGAAAGATATGCCTGATACCTGTTAGAGCTGTTCGACAGTCAGGGGTCTGGACGTGCCTTGGTAGTTCATATAGGTATCCTCGGCCGTCTGGATGCCGTTTATTTCTCCGGCGATCGTCTTCAAGAAGGTTGTACACGCTGTCCTGGTAGAGGATCTGCGGTATCATACAGCCCGGTTGTTGTATTGGCCGACGTTTTGTACCTGAAACCAGCTGGAAAGGCTGTAATACGGCCGCATGCCCCGGGGTCCGGCATGTAAAATGGGGGTGGCTGATATCGGTGTGTCCTGTGAATGGCCTCCACTGACAACGCTCCTGAGCCTCACACTCAGCTTGGAATTCTCAAAAGCTTCGCCTTCAACTCCTTGTCCCTTGAACTGATTTCCCCGCGGGTTTGTTGGGCCCGCGGACGCGTACGGAGTGCTAGCCATGCAGTCCGAGAGGATCAATAAACGGCCAGTCAAGGTTTGACCCTGGCACACGAGTCCTCGATTCCCCGTGCCTGTACTGACATGGTTCATCAGGCCTCTCAGTCGTGCCGTCAGCGCAAGGTGCGGTGCCAATTGGGAAGTGGTCCTCCATGCCGAGCCTGCCAGCGCCGCTCCTCCCCTTGTGTCTTGGCCATCGATGGACTGGCCATATATCTTTCCCACCCTGAGCAGTTCGATGTCCCTGTGGATGAGGGAAATGCTGGTTCTGGTCGGGGCAGCCAATGATGGAACATGCGGTGCCTCAGACCTCGAACCTCCCGGGCCTTCCTCTATCATACAGTGACCTCGTGTGCAAGGAGCATCCCGACCCTCTTTCCTCCCTGCTATGCTTCAACCTCCCCCGGTCGCTTTCCGGTCAGACCGGTCTGTTCCTGTTGACCTCCTATCGTGCCTCGCTGACTTCTCAGGCCCCTCTCCTTTATCCATCTTCTCCTCGGTCGGCAAGCAATGGCTGCAGAATGCCGTTGGCGACGAACCCCTCGACTGGGACGTCTTGTCACCAATGTTCGCTCCAGATCCAAGCCTCGACATGGACTATTCTCCCCTCCGCCGGCCGTTTATCCCTCTGCCTGCCAAGGATGACGCTCGGTGTCTGCTCAACATCTACTTCCAATCCTTCAACACCTTCTGCCCTACGTTTGACGAGCACGAGTTCATGCTTCATTTTGAGCTAGAGTACCCAGTTCAGCCGGAGCCCTGTCCGGCAAAATGGGCCTGTGTGAATGCCGCCCTTGCGCTGGCCGCTTCCCTCGACCCGAGACTCTCCGGTCAAGCCGGCCTGTTTTGGAAGAACGCTATGATGTCTTGGGCACCTTCTTCCTGGAAGCGCCGAGCTTTTATTCCGCACAGGCTTTGGTGGCTATGGTATGTTCCCCATCAAATGGACTTTCGAAATCGGTTGCTTACACGGTACCAGGCCGTGTATTCGATAGGCACCTTCCAGAGCCAAACATCCAGCACGATCATCCCCATGGCCATTCGCACGTTGCACGGACTTTCTCCGACCGAGACAAATGGCTCAAAGCACTTCGAGATTGTCTTGGTACTCGCCCGTTCACTCGATATAGAGTATGTGTTCCCCGGTCTGCCCATGGTCGGATCTAACCTTCCTTGTCCCAGCCATGCGTTACAAGGCGGAGACCCCCCAACCGACCTGAGCGACGGAGATCTTTATCGCGCGATGCCTGTCCAAGAAATGGGCACAGACTCCATCCGCTCATTTGACTTCTACGAAGCTTTCTCCGCTCTTACGCGTCTCAAGGAAGACGTCTACCGTGAGCTCTACTCGGTCTCCGCCCGGAAAAAGAGCGATTCGAAGGTACTTGCCAGAGTCGGTGGACTTGACGCACGACTGGAGGACTGGAAACATACCATCCCAGAGGAGTACCGGCCAGGGCGTCCTACTGCAGCCGAAACTATCAAGCAGGGCAACTGTGTGCTGGTTGTCTACATGCATCTCAGCTACCACAACTGTCTCTTGGCCATACACCGTCGCACGGCCTCTTTCACAGCCGCGTCCCTGCGCTTGGATTCCTCTCTCAAAATGGGCAATGCCATTCGATCGTTAAATACCCGGGCTCTGATATCATCCCGACTTTGTGCAGAGGCGTCGCGTGCTACACTACAGCTTGTCAGATTCATCCCTGTGGGAAGCCAATTGGCTTGTGGGTGAGTCTCTTCTAGACCTCATGGAAACAATCAGATGGGCGACATGCTAAGATACCAGGTTGATTATCTCTCACATTGTCTTCGCACTGAAGCTTTTCGCCGTTACGATCGTACAAGATCCAAGTAGCCCACGAGTTCAGTTTGATCTACGATTAATTCGCAATGTGGAAGCTTTTCTATCGCAGCTTCCAATCAGTGCCGGAGACAAGGGCATATCGAAACTCAGGGAATACTGTGAACGATACCGAGAAGTCACCGAAAATGCCATGAAACAAGGTGCAATACAAAAGAGACAATAGAAGCGTCCACCAACACGCTGTCCGCCCAGTCCTTCCCAGATCAGGCCTTGCTCTGCGCACTGTTCATGCTCAGCAGCTGCGACCCAGCAGCCTCCTGCCTGATACTCCCCGGATGCCACCTGCCCCAGATCACCATGACCCCTAACATCAGGACAGAATCAAAGACATACATCGGCCATTCATGCGACAAGAGATATCCCTCCTGCCCCATGGCGTACTCAACGACCCTGAACACCGACCGGACCATGATGAGCACGCTAACAGCATAAAGCGGATACAGATGACCCTTCCAATTGCCCCCCTGGCCTCCGTTCATGCTCATGCTGATACTAGTCGGGCAGCGCCTCATCCGCTTCTCAAAGACCACAGATGTGACCATGAAGAACCCAAACACAACAATCTGGATAATCAGGCCAGCAATAACAATGCCCTTTGCGGTACTTGCCAGACTGCCGATCGCCATCATGCCGGCGCCACCGCCTTGAACCAGGAAGGAAACCACGTCGCCTGTAACAAAGGTCTTGGTCACTCGGGTGATTTTAATAAGCGAGTATTTCTCCGCCCCGACGCTGCGCATCAGCCGGGCGAGAACCATGTAGACGGATGCGGCGAAGAGGACGGGTCCCAGGAGGACGAAGACGCTTTGGATGGAGTATTTCATGATGCTGGCGGTGTTGTTTGTGCAGGATGCTCGGGCGCCGTAGCCGATGACTTCAACTGTGAGCGGATCCTTGTTAGTTGGGCTTACATGATAGAGGCAGAGGACGTACAAAGTCCGCCAATGCAGAACGGGATGCAGAAGCGAGCGCGTGTCTTCCATGCCTTCCAGGAGTGAAAGAGTGTTGCGGCGAGGAAGAGAAGGAGGAAGATGACGCTGGCGGCTATGCTGGGGACATAGTGCCAGAGGTAGTAGCCGCTTGCGAGGGGTTCGAGCTTTGCCATCTTGTGTTGGATGTGGTCTTTGGCTTGTTTTGGTTTGCTTTTGATTTAGGAGTTGCGTTGAGGGGATACTTATAGATCGTCAAGATTGCACTTGTGTCTATACGCGTATAGGGAGTGGACCTGTCCTGTATATTTGGAACTGTCCGGGGCCATGGATCGTCCATGAGGATATCGAAACAGGGGCGGTGCATGGTCTGTGCATACGCGGACTGGCGAGACTCCGATTCGCCCCTGACGACTTTTTCTCTTTACCCTCTCTACCCTCTTTACCTATTCTTAGCCTGTTGCAGCGGACCTCCGTCTAGGCGCCAGGTTTGCATCGCCATATTTGCCTGCTCTTCCTGCAAGCCCGCCAATACGCGTATTCGTCATTCGCAGCCTGCCAGCCATGGTCCGTCGGGCTCACAAGAAATCTCGAAACGGGTGTCTGGAGTGTAAGCGGCGTCATGTCAAGGTGCTTACCCCCCGCTCTCATCCCTACATATGGTGGTCTGGACCCAGCTAACCGGCCAGTGCGACGAAAAACGCCCAATCTGCTCCAATTGCACTGCCTCGGAGCGTATTTGTGAATATGGGAGTCGTTGGATCAACTCGACCCCGACTCCAAGGCCGGCAGCGCCCGTGTCCAGCCTGAGCGGGGGCACTCCCACGCCGGTCGCATCGCCCTCGCTGTCGCCCGCAGCCACCACGCCTTCTCCCTCAGGGCTCTCCGATGAACCCCCGGCAGTCAACATGCTCCACGTCGAGCTCTTTCACAACCTTTACTCAAGCACCCACCGCACCTTCGACCCCAATGGCTTCCTCCACTGGCTGCCCAGTCTCTTTTCGCATGCCATCACTACCCCATACCTGGTCAACGAGATGCTCGCCCTCAGCGCCCTGCACCTGAGCACCCTTTACCCTAACAAGCGCGACTACTACCACTACCACGCCGCGCAACTGCAGACCCACGCCCTGTCCATCTTCCAAGACTCCAACCCGCAAGTCACAGACGAGACCTGCGTCCCGCTCTTCCTCTTCTCCTCGATCATGGGCATCCACATGCTCTGCGACACGCTCATCTACCGCGAAAACAACGACGACTTCGACTACTTCGTCACCCGTTTCGCGCACTACCTCCGCCTGCACCATGGCGTGCGCACCATCCTCCGCGAAGCATGGCCGCTCCTCCTCGCCGCCGACAGCGTCGTAAAGCCAGCTCTGGATCTCGGGATGGCCCTGTACAAGTTCGACGGCGCGCTTGACCCTCCCCTCCACGCCCTCTGGGACCGCATCACCGCCGCCAACCTAGGGCCTGAGTTGACGGACCTCTATAAGAATGCTGTTGAATCCCTGCAGGTTTGCACGAACGTCACGAGCACCACCGACAACCCGCACGCTGGGATTAATGGCGTCATTACCTGGCCTGTCTTGGTCAAGGTTGAGTTTGGTGAGGCGCTTACCGCGAGACGGCCCGAGGCGCTGGTGATTCTTGCGCATTGGGCGGTGCTGCTGTACAGGTATCGGGATTCTTGGATCTTCGGTGACTCGGGGGCTTATATCATTGAATCCGTTACGAGGTATCTAGGGGACGGGTGGTTGGGGTGGTTGGAGGGGCCGCTGGAGGTCATACATCCGCGATCTTGATATCAATTCCATCCAGTCCATTCGGTATGGGTCTTCACATTCGATCTCGGTCTCAGATAATGGCACATGCGCAAACAATTCCTTATACTCCGAGGTTAGCTCTCTGACACCCGAAATTTCCTCGGGACCCCTGCAGCGAATCCATGCACCAGCGGAATATATGGGAATTGATATCCTGGGTTGAGCGGGGTCTTCGCACAGGCAGACTCCACGACTACCCTACTTACATCGACCAAGGCGCCAGGGCGGGGGCAGGTCCGCCGATCCCCCTAGAGGTGAGGAAGTAAAATATTGCACTCCGATGTCCTGTGATCCAAAGCCGGATTTGCCTTATAGGCATGGAATGAGGATATTTTGCGCGCGGACTGCACTGGATATGTAACAGCCATCAACGAGCCTAACGAAATCATTTGTTTGGAGGTACCCGTCACTAGTATGATACTATATACTATATACTCAACCCAGATCCACCACCTGCAGCCACATACTACCTACTCAAACTCCATAATCTCAATTTGCAACCCGTTCGGAACGTCCACGTTGCGCAGGTCCCCCATGTCGATATCATCTGGCGCCCTAACCCTAGACCAAAAGCCTTGTGAGTAATCAATCGTAATCTTGGTGGTGCCTTCAATGGCGGACCATTAGCGGATTGGGAATAGAGCATACTGCATAAAGTGGATTGGAGGATGAGTGAACGTCGAGTCGAAAGTATCCGGGATATCGAGGCGCTTGCCATCGTAGATAGTGCGGACTCTGTGCATGCCATACCCTTCATCAGTCCCAGTTCGGGGGACAGCGAGACAGCGAAACCTGAATGAAAAGAGAGGAACCGAAACATCCATACCGATCGGCCAACTTTTTTCCATCTCCGTAGTATTCGTGCGCGAGCTCGTTGTCGTAGCGGATGTCGAAGGTCTGGATATAAGAGTACTTAGTGGGAAGTGTATTTCCTGGCTGGTTTGACTCACTAGGTCTTTGGTCATTGTGGCTGGTATGTGTAGTCCGCGTTGGTAAATAGAGTTTGGTGAGTTGGTTTGTGTGTTGAAGGGTGAAGGTCAAGATAACTAGTTTAGATGTGCTAGAAAGGGGATTAGAAGGCGTGTCGGGTGGCTTGATATAAGGATCATGCTGGGAGCGGGGGCAGAGCAATTTGTGATACAAGTGATATCATAGACTCGATTTGATTATCATATCGCCATTTTACCCTTCTCACTCCAGCTGTCATGACGTGGTAGAGGATGCAAAGACATCACAGCTCACGGCAAAAGTATACTTAATTACTTGACTTGAGGCCCAGATCCTGCGCCACAGATAGGAAATTATCCAAGACTGTCTGTCCGGCTGTTATGCTGCATTCATATGACCTGTCAATTGTGATATACCTCACCACGCCGGCCTCTGGTTGCTGATTAAGACCCAAGGCGTGTCACTTGAGTTACAGAGTGCGTGTAGAACTCGAATCTCTTATACTCCAAGCTGGGAAGTAGCGGCAGATCGTCCGGAAACCTCGGAAGCTTGCCCACGTGTGTCCCATCGATCTCTGGGTCCATCCATTATATCACCATCTCTTAGGGTACTCTACGCTCCATCGAGCCACTTCCTGAATAATGATCGGTCGGCTTTGTTCCCGCCTGTGGACAATAGGTAGCTACTGCATCATTCCAAAGCTTGGTACTCGATCACCCCGCATCTTCCAGGACGACCTCAACTACCATCCATAGACCCATCGAGACCCTGCTGTTTGCAGACATGCTCCTCTCATCTGCTCCAAGCAGACAGACTGACCTCAGCCTACACCACTCAAGACCCGGCTGTTTGCGGAACCACCCCTGCATTGGAGAGTAGATCCATTATTTTTCTCCTCACAACGATGCTGATTTAGAACTTAACTAAGATTTCAGATTAGCCGAGATCAAGCTCCAACATTTGAACTCCGTCATTTCCAAAGTATTGCGCGCGCACCGCTGAAAGGGGCCAAGGCCAGATATTCAGTAGGTAGGCAAATCTGGCTTGCAGCAGCGGTCCCGTTTGGACGTGCGGGTTAATGAAGTGGATTAAGCTGATAGCTGCATGGCCTGGTATGAATATCTGTCCACCTCTTCCAACCATATATGTAGAATCTCGCATGGTTTATAGCTGCATTTGTATAGCGCTCCCTGATTGACTCGGTTCTGTGCACTCCATAATTGAAGATGTAGCCCTTCTTCCATGATTGGGGAATACGAGAGGGTGATATTATGGTAGCGTGCTAGCTCAAGGTATCATAGTTCTATACTAGACAACCTGGTAGATCTGGTAGATATACCAGAAGAGGCTCATGACATTTTAGACACTTGTCCCTCTGTCAACGTGATGGTCCCATGAGCACAGCCGGGGCAAGATGAGTGAGTCAAAGAACAGTTTACTTACCCCATACGGCTGGGTTTTATACTTTTCCATCGCATTGCCCAGCATCTTGAGAGAAGGAGGAACTCCCGCATCCATTCCCGTGGGGATAATCTCGTCTCGATCCCCGGAGTTGGGATAAGACAGCCCACTAACCCACCAAGGGCCATTCGTGGACATCTCCTGATATCTAAGTAAGTTGATACCAAGCTAGCAGAGAGCCCGCGCTTCAATGCAAGAAGCCGAGTACATTGTTCAAAGATGTTGTCCTGGGGTGTCCTTATCGCCGCTTAACTCCGGTCGGGCCAGCATGTGTCTGCTTCCAACGCCTTCCTTTGCAAGAGCAAACGACTAGTCGTGTTATATCAGGGATAAGGCCAAGGAGACAAGTACCCCATTGTGGAGTTTGTGAAAGAATTAATATGTTTGTATGTATCATTAGACATATCTCATGCATCTTATGCATATGCAAGTATGTACATGTACTCATGCTATTAAATACAAAGCCTCAATAAACGGCCGTAAATAGTGTAAGATTGGAAATGGCGTCTAGATCAACAACGCAACCGCAACACCGACGATGGCAAACAACTTCCCAGCGCCCAGGACCTGGAGCATGGAAGCAGCGTTGTCGTCGTCGTCGTCAGAATCTGAGCCAGATCCAGATCCCGAGCCCGAGCCGGAACCAGAGCCAGAGCTGGAGCTGGCGTCCCTCTCAGCAAAGCGCATCTGCGAGTTCCCAAAGTCAAAGACAGCAACGACATCCTTCAGAAAGCTCGCGCCGAGAATATACAGATCGGCCGTCTCGGTCTCGCTAACCTGCTGCTCCATCCCGCGAGTAATAGCCGAGACACAAAAGTCATCGCCCCTGAGGTCCACACCCGCATACAGAATCAGATCCTGGGAGTTAAGCGTGAACGTCGTCCCGCCAACCTGGACCGCAAAGGCCGGCGCATCGGCGTCGCAGTCAACAAGATACGCGCCCTGCGTATCGTCCCACGACGCAGAGTCGAACCCCTCATTGAACGCGTCCGCCACAGCGCGCGGAACATAGTTCATCGGCGCCCCGGAGTCGACGATCGTCTGGTACGAGGTGCCGTACTCGCCGTCGTCGCCGTAGCTGATCTTCTGCACCGTCGTCGCCCAGTACGAGCGCACTTCTGACCCGTTCGCCCCCCGGAACTCCGCGTCCGCGTAGTACTCCGCTGGCACGGTCACGTAGGCGCCCGACAGCTTGACGTCGGGGAGCCCGCCCAGCACCATGACGCCGCCGGCGCCGGTCTCCTTGCCGGAGTCGAGGCGGTCGAGTGCGAGTGAGAAGTAGGGCTCCACGAGGCCGCGGCGCGCCATGCTCACGAACAGCGGGCTGTAGGGCTCTGGGTTGTCGAGGAAGCTGAGGTCTGTTTCGTCGTCGTCTAGCTCGTCTTCCTCGGTGGTGAGGGTGGTGGCGTCGGTGTCGTTGCTGACTTCGTACGCGGAGGTTATGATCGGGTATGCGAGGCCTAGGATTCCGCTCGTTCCCAGCCCCATTGCTGTTGAGAGTGAGACGGCCCCGAAGCGCTGGTCTGTGACTGTTATACCGCCGAGTGTGATGTCCTCAAGGGCCATGTCGCCGCTTGCGACGCCGGCGCCGTAGGCCGCCAGAAAGGTCTCGTTGGAGATGAGCTCGTAGGAATCGCTCTCGCTGGCACTGTAGAGGTTGTCGCCGAAGTCGCAGGTGGATTGGGAAACCCTCATGAGCTCGCCGGTGTAAGCACTCTGCGCGACGCACTGGAAGTCATCTTCGACGACGAAGGTGTCGCTGCTGCCGGTGTCGACGAGGAGGTCGAACGTCTTGCCGCCGATCTGGACGGGGGCGTTGAAGCGGGAACCATAGAGGGTCGCGGTCAGGTTGATGGTGTGGGAGGTTGTGTTGCTGCTTTGGCGGATTTTGAGCAGGTCGCGGGGGATGTTGCGCGCGGCGACTGCGCTGGCCAGCAGAGAGGCCGCGATGAGGGAGCGCATTTTGCAGGAGAGGAGGAGGCGAGGAGTAGAGAAAAAGAAAACAGGTCGGGAAGGGCGGATAAATAGTGGATGGTGGTCAGGGAGGCTAGGCAGAAACACGAGAGGAGTCACAGGGCTCAGCGGAGCCACTCAGAGCCCCTCAGCCCTGGTGGGGGCCAACGCCCGATCGGGGCAGAATGAGGCTGTACAGATGCCAGTGCAACACGGTGTCAGTGCAACATTCATAGTGTCATGAGACAAAAAGACAAACAACTTGGCCATCAGATGTGTTCAAGAATACTCAAGCTCTGTCCATCCTCGACAGGGACAGGCCTCTCTCTGGTTCCGAGAGAAGAGACCCTGTGGAGACTCAGGGACCAGTTCTGCTAGCGGGCGACTAAGCACAGCCCAGCTTGGCCACCGGCTCTCGCTTCCAATTTTTAAGCCACCCTCGAGTCATGGCTGGATCGATCGTGGCGAGTCTCATCATTTTCATGTGTTGGATGGACGTAAGAGAATCGGACATTGACGAGGAAGTCAGGCTGGGTTGGTTGGAAAGTAGGAAATGGGTGTTGGCTTTGAAGGTCCGATATATATTTTGGAGCACACGCGGGAAGCCCCCGGCCCTCGTTGAGTCGATGGTACTCAGTAGCCCACCACGTCAACGTCCAAGTCGTTCGCAACAGTTCACTCAAGATAATCCCCCAGAATCTCGAGAACAAGAAAAGGCAACCTCGCCTTGATTCTCAACGTTCCGGGACGTGGTACAAGCCAATTTCGTCGGGGGCCGACTTATCGCATATGGCCCGGCATACCTGCTATATGGTGTAGTGACTCGGCTTAGGGCCACCGAGGACCTCTCCTCCAGCTTCACCCGGTACTTATCTACTTTGCATGAGCAAACTCATATTAGTTGGCCTGCAGCGGATGAGAGAACCAAGCGATGGCGATATGCTTAATTCCTGCTCGACATGGACGCAAACTGAAGAGCGCGCTGCGAATCATCGACCGTTTACCTACCTCGGCCTGGTCGGGTTGAGCATGCACGATGCTCTGACCGGTGAGTTATCGCCGTTACCTGATGTACATCGATGCAGGTAGCCATCACGCGTATCTCCAGCCGGTTGTGATTTGCATTCTACCTCCCCTGCCCAGTTACATACAGTCATATCGGTAAACCCCCGTCCAGGGACTGGACTATTCGTTTTCGAAACAGTTGGCCAACACCCAGACCAAGGAAGGCGCTCAATTGCACGAGATTTCCGGCGTGAAGCCATTCTGCCTCGAGGTCTTGACGGCCAAACGCCGAGCCGGCTGACGTCTTCTCATCGGTCGATGATAAGCTCCAGGATGTCGTTGCGACGAGGCTAGGCCGCAGGCGCTGTGGAACTCAGACGCGGATCTTATCGTCAACAGCAGCCTTCGCCTGCCTCGCCTTGCCGCACGGGCCGCTCGAGCGTACTCAGATACCTGGATGGAGGAAGTACATCCCGTGGTGGCAATGGCAGGCCGAACAGGACACCTCCGAACTTGCCTTGGCGAGACATTCGCGAGCACTGGCGGGCGACATCCGCCCCTGCCTTGTCTCACCCATAGCCGGCGCCGTATGGGCTCGTGGTCTAGACGATCAACAGAGCGACGACGGGCCGGGGACCCTGGGTCGCTGCGTCGTTTCGGAGTCGGGACTCGTCCATTCGCCGTCTCCCTTGTCCATACGCTCCGCGGTATGCGCACAACGCCACAGGACAGGCCCATGCAATGGATTCGGTCCCTCTTCCTTTCTCCTGTCGTTGGTGCCATAGCGAGTGCCCACCACTAGGAAGGCTGCCGTCAATCGATGCGTTAGCGCATCGACCGTCTGTCGATCTCACATGATTTTTCTTGTACGCTGAGAAAGCTCAATTAACCTGAGTTGCTTGCCACGTCTATCTATCTAAGTATATACGAAAGAATTGATCTCGGGACATTCACTTCACAGTACGGCCAACGCCCAGGTCTAGACGACACCGGTTCACGCCCCGGCTTGCCCGAAGTGTTGGGGTACAAGTCTAGAACCAGATCTGGAGGTGCGGTACTCATACCAGGCCCGCTGGGATACTCGGTGGCCGGGTGACGGACACCAAGAGATGGGACGGCGCTGGGGTGCTCAGTCGGGGGAAACCGGCCACTCTGGAGCTGCGTCGAAAGGTGGTTGCCGCCAGGGGAAACGACTCTCTGGTACTTTGTCCCGGAAGCTGGAACCGGATCCCAGATCGACTGCGGTGGCGAGGAGGCTGCCTGAGAGGAGGGGAAAGGTTATGCCTCTCGTCCTCTTCCACCATGCCTGTTACGCCTTCGGCCTCCCCCCTCCGTTTCCACCTGGGCACCCACTGCTTATCCGGCGTGGTCTTCTAGACAAGACCATTCCAGCCCATGCCCCAAGCTCCAGAATATCCATACCGCTGCACGTCCATCTTGATATACCACTCTGAACCGCGGTCGACACAGCTCTATACATCGCCTGCAGCCTACAAGAATAGAGATCTGCAACGCGTCTGGCATTGCAATCACGCCCGCCTCGCAGTCAGCATCGACCCTCTATGACCTCAATGGCTTATCTCTCGCAGTGACTGCATCCGCTAATCGACAACGCGTCGATCTAAACATAGCTGGGTCAAAACGCCGGGTGCGTCGTACAGCCCCCTCCACGACGACCTCCCTCCCAATCACCCTCCCATCCCGCACATGGTTCATGAGCCAGGAGGCACGGCGTCTGCCTCCGGAGTTCTGACCGTCGAATTGGAACTCGTCGCCCGCGAGTCACTTTATCTTGTCATACGCCGGCGCCTTGCCTCGTCCGGCCAAGCACGGTACGGCTTATAAGTACATCGCCTCGCCTCGGAGTCCACTTCTCTTCTTCTCACGTACTCCTCGTTGTATGTTGTATATAGGCCGGCAACATGCCCGCAAAACACCACCTAGACGAAGACCAGTTGTCGAAGCAGGACCCCACGGAGCGGCGGCGGTTGCAGAACCGTCTGTCGCAGCGGAACCATCGTAGGCCCCCTTACCCTCACCCTTCAGGGTTCCTCCAGATGCATCAGGGTAGCGACGCCAGCACTAACCACCCCATCCAGGCCGGAAAATCCGCGACCGCATCGCCAAACTCCAAGAACGCGTCATTGCCAGCGAGCTCCGCGCCGCGGCAACCCTGCACGGCTGGCACTCGACGCCCTGCATCCCCTACGAAGTGAAGCCGTCGCCCTCGTCCGCCTCGTCCTCGCTCTCGCTGTCGCCGGGCTCAGCCTCGGCCTCGTCTTCCCCAACCGAGCTCCAGCGCCAGCCGTCGTTCAACCTCAACCTCAACGTCAACCAGATCCCACACCTCCCTGTCCTCTCATCGACGTACGAAGATGCGGCGCCCATCGGCTCGCTGAATACGAGCGGCACCTCGAGTCCCACGGAGCTTGTTTCCCCGGATAGTGTCGTTGGGACGGGGATGATGGGGCATGGAACTGGAGCTGGGGCTGGGGCTGGAGCCGGTGCTGGGCAGGCGTTTGGGCTGGGCCTTGATACGATGCAGCTGTGTGAGCAGTGGGGGTTCCAGGGGTCGGTGTATTTGGCTACGGGTATGTCATTTTCACTTCAATTGTTTTCAGGTGCAATTGATGCTAATAAAACAGAATCATCCCTCCCTCAGATCCTACAAACGCTCGGCCCGTCCTCCAACGCTATCATCCTCGTCCCGACCACCGGATATCCCGTAAACAGTTCAGGAAGTACAATGGGGTATACGCATAGTCATGGGCTGGATCTGGGCGGGTGTCAGTGTCAGACGATGGGGTGGATGAGCTGCCCGCTGCACTCGATGGGATAGGAACATTGTGTATTAGCTGTATTTATGTAAGGAGTAGATTTGTCTATTTTCATGTTCACCATAGTCATCCAGGGCTGGCCTTGGTATCGTCCTGATCGGGTTAGGCGGCTTAAGTCTTGGTAGCGAGCGGTCACATGATTGGTTGGCACTGCGCCAAGGCCAGCTCGCTTGCTCTTTTCGTTCGTCCAGGTTCACTCTCAACCTTACCTTCCAAGGTTCTTCAAGCTTCTTCCAAACACTGGCTACCATCTTCCAAGGTTCATAACTTTCCATCTCGTATACGCTTTTCGTGCTTCTAGCTCTGAAATTCTACATCATCTCTGATGGAGTCCGTTCTCGTCCCGCTCAACCCAGATCCCAATCCCAAACAGCGCTGCGGCGAATACCGCATCAATACGGTAAACCCCTCACACTCACATAACACCTCAACCACCAACACAACCACAAATCCTCCAAATATGGCCACCTCCGGTCGAGTCTATCTTTAGATCCCCTCTCTCAGAGTCCCCAGTCAGATTGAGCCATATATCGTCGTCTCGCGGGGCTTCATCTACACCATTCTCATGACGTTCGGGACCTCGAAGATGTGCACGGGGCTCTGGCAGGTCCGGATTCCGTTCTCACCCTCGTCCAGTCTGGCATCGTCCATTCGCATTCTCGGGGCGTCGCTGTCGAATGCGACGTCTTGCACCTGAGTCCCAGCTACGGCTGGAAACGAGAAAGCGTCCCAGACTGGGAGCTTTTGGGCGCGAGAACGATGAGAACGGCGGCATCACGGTACGGTATCCCAAGGTCGCACGGCCAGTACCGTGCTTCCTTCCCCCTCTAACCTTCCCCGTTGCCGTTGATTCAGGTGATACCCACCTGCAGGAAGGACTCCCCAACCTTCACACCTCCCGCTCAAGATGAAAACAACAATGACAATCCTACACATGTATCCGGACACCACGGCCAACCCTCCATCTCCGTCTCGTCCCTCCCTCCCAAACCCAAATGCCCAGCCGCGATCCTCCACCTCGCAATGGTCGCCCGCGGCGAAATCGGATACTTGGTCGCATCGCTCGCCGAGTCAAGTGGTATCTTTGGCCAGAACCCCCAAGACGGTGGTTCATCAAAGACGTACCTCATTGCCGTGTGCGCGATCTCGCTGTGTACGCTGCTTGGTCCGATCTGTGGTGGAACGCTTGGTCGGCGCGTTTTGGCACTGCAGGCGCAGAGACTGCGCGCTGAGAATGAGAGGGATACTGGCGGTTCTGATCCCTTGCGGGGTTGGGGGATTTAAACAGTACAATGCCCATGAGAACACCTAGGAATGGCGACGGACTCCCATTCCCTCGGGCTACGCTTTTGAACTCCTGGCCCGAGACGAGTCTATTTCCCGTACCAGGAAAAAGGTCCGCATTCTGTTTTATCTCTCGCGCGACTGCGCGCACGAACTCGTTTTGCGGGCAGATTTCCCGCCTGAATTGAACACACACCCACGGTGTTGTATTCACCATCACCCTTGGAGTCCCTTTAGAGGAAGGATGTAACACTTTCTCATGGCCCTTTCTTCCTCACGTCTTCTCCCTTCAATTCTGCGTCCCGATGCGGGCCCAAATTATTCTAATTCTCGGACCCTGCGAAGGCCGACTGCCGCACCTGAGTAGGAAGCCCAGGCAAACAAACACAATGCCCTCGGTCCCCAGACTGAAACCAGAATAGCCGGCTAACTTGGGATGAGATGTACGAGCAGACCCCGTGGGAAAAGAGATACACCATTTCCATTCCACCTCATTTGTCTAAGAACATTTTTGCAAATGCAACGGAAACTAGAAACTCAGCTCGACCAATTCCAACACGTAAATCATCATCAGACTAATCTACGCCCCAGCCTCACCAATTGTCTTCCTCCGTCACCAATACCGCACAGTCCTGGCCCTCTCCTTCGACTTGACCCCATTCAAGCCTGCGTATCGTTGAGGTTCGTCGGCGCCGCAACGACAAACTGCTTCTCGGAGTTGAGGTGGTTCAGCGCGCTCTCAGGCAGTTTCAGCGTGTCGCCGACGATCTGCTTATCGGTTGAGCCGAGCCACTGGCCAAGCGAGATATCTAATTGCTGTCAGTTTACTCATCATAATGACATTTAGTGAAAGGGGTGGGTGAGCATACCGCTGAAATGATCCGCCTGCAACACCTCCAGCAGAACAAGATCCTCGTCGCCCGTGTTCTCAATATAGTGCGAGTGGCTCATGGGGAAGTACCCGACATCACCAGGGTGGAAGTCAAATGTCGTCGCGGTACTCGGCGCTTCGATGAGGGTTGCGCGTCCCTGACCGCGGATGAAGAAACTCCACTCGTCGGAGGTTGGATGCCAGTGGATCTCGCGCATGGCGCCGGGCTTGACGGTCACGATCGCGGCGGCGAAGTTGCTAGCGGCGGGGAAGTTCTGCGGGTCGACGATCTTCACGCTTCCACCTGGCACGATGTGCGCGGGTTGCTCGGAAAAGTGGTAGCTGTAGGTGAGGTCGCGCTCGATGGGACCTTCGGCAGTGGACTTGTTCTGGGCGGCGATGTCGGTGGGGGCGGGGGTGCCGGGGAAGATGAAGAGTTCGCCGTCGGGGATGTTGTCGAACGCCGAGATGGGGAGGTCGAAGTTCTTGCTTAGGACGGATTTCTACTAATGTCAGTTGGGTTGTGGATGTGGAGCGGGAGGCGTACAGGGTTGTGGGCGAAGATCTCGGAGGCAAGGAAGGTGTTGTCTTCGGAGAAGGAGCCGTCGTCGAAGACGAGGAGGAACTCGACGCCGACGTCGAGGGCTTGGATCGAGTGTGGGACGCCCCTGTATAGTTAGTACCATTTTCGATTGCGCGGAGGGGAAACTCACGGAGGGAAGAACCAGACATCGCCCTCGGTCACATCGTCGATAAAGGTCTCGCCGTCTTCATTCACGGCCTACTCGGTCAGTCGAGCCGCAGCAGTATGTGGAGGACATACCTGAATCCTGCACGACCCGTTCAGCACAAGGCTCCACTCGCCGGCTTCATGCCAATGCAGCTCGCGATATCCGTGGGCTTCGAGACGCATGTCGACACCTGCCATTTTGGTTGCACCTGGCATCACTACGACGTTCTCCTGACGAGACCATCCCGCACCGTCGAGACCGAGCCTATTCGGTGTTAGCAGAAACAAGAATGGTAGAGCTCTGACGTACTTGGCTTTGCTAAGAGACATAGGCCAGTTCGCGTTGATTGTCTGGCCATGGTCTGTTCCGGGAGGAGCTAGCTTGTCGCTGTTCAGGCGATCGAATTCAGTGGTTCCTGATAGTGTGAGCAGGAAGTGATATGGGTCAACGGCCATTGCTTACGGGGACCGGGATCAGTGCCTCCCTTGGATCCGCGGATGGGCTGTGGGTTCTCAACGTTCGTGAAGTCCAGGTATACTCCCAGGTCGGCATCTTCCTTCTGACCAACGGCCAGTGTATAA
Source organism: Aspergillus mulundensis (assembly GCF_003369625.1). Classification (NCBI taxonomy): domain Eukaryota; kingdom Fungi; phylum Ascomycota; class Eurotiomycetes; order Eurotiales; family Aspergillaceae; genus Aspergillus; species Aspergillus mulundensis. The sequence goes on from NW_020797888.1 coordinate 899,749, forward strand.
ACGATATCCTCCGTGGTCTGCTCCGTCAGCTTGTTGTTGGGCGAGTAGCCGAGCAGGTCCTTCGATCCGTGCAGAGGGGGATTCGGATCCGTCCCTTGTCGTTTAGAGACGACGGGAGCGCGGGGGAACGTCGGTGCCGCCTGGATATAAGGCAAGGCCGCAAGAAGGCAGATGGCGAGTGTGGACTTCATCGTGGGCAATCGGGTGCGTGCTGTGCGGTCGTCGCTCTGCTGCGCTGTATCGGATGGAGAGGTGGGCGTCCCTACCGAGCTTTATACTGCGCTGCCGGATGAGGGGAAGGATGGCATCGGCCCCTCCGTCCTCTCTGCCGTCTTTCAGCTGGTAACCCTGCAGGTCCTCGTGAGGAGAAATCGGGCTAAGCTGACCCGACTGTGACCTTGCAGGTTGGATGCTGGCTATGACCGAATTGGTATCGATGCGGGGGTGCGTCCTGCGTCGTCAGGGCTGATAATACCTGCTGCCTGCGAGATCAAGGATGCGATCCTGATCCTGAGCTGTGGAGGTGGTCATCATCGTCATGGCTGTTCGGTTGAAACAGTGGAAATGCGCAGATCGGGCCTCGCATCCGCAGGCCCGGAATACGCAGCACATAGACAAAGAATGGATCTCAATACCATCCAAGCTTCGGCCAAGAAAGTCAAGATTCGACTTGGCCCTATAGTGGACCAGTCTTTGTCCTTTGACTTCGGATCGAACGGCAGATTCCCTTGGAAACCACTGTCTCCCCTCACGCGGAGGAACATCCCGTCGTAGGTTGCACTGCAGACAACCCCTGTCATGACCGCCGCTGCAGGATTAGACGAGCCCTCTTATAGGAGGAATATACTCCCCGCAGGCAGGGCTCCCCTCACGGACGTTGTTTACTGTTCAATGAGGTCATTGTCCAGTTTCAACGGTTCTGCAGCCAAGATGCCGGTTGTATGTCCACAGCGATCAAAATAGCAGCGCTGACCGTCAGGGTCGTTGTGATTCGACCAATCCATGATGAAAAATCCCGCATGGCTGATAGATAAGGCTATGTAAATCATGACGCTGCACGAGCAACGGGCGTTCTGCGCCCTGAAAGGCTGGGCCATCGTCTTCTCCCCAGTCTTGATATTGACCTGGGTCCCACTCTAGGCAACTGGATTCCTCAGGCCCAGCCAGGCCAATGGCTGGCGTTGCTTCGTAGGGCTGAGTGCGAGCGTTGAGGAGGTTCTGCAGGATCCAGCCCTGTGCTGACGATCATAATGACTCCAATTCGGAATCAAGGAATTGAGATGGTGACTCGATGAGTGCGGGGTGGTGAGTGTCTTTCAAATCCGACCGACCCGGGCTCGCCTTCCTCAAGTTCAGCGCGTCCCCGGCATCGTTGCTTCCCAACTTGCACGCCATTTCCCTCTTGTCACTCTGCGCGGTGAGACATCGATCAGATGGCCGTCGAGGCCAAGCGTGGCGTCGACTTGTGGCGATAATCGATGGTTCGACTCGATGGGAGTGCCAGATGACCACCACAGACCTGTCTAGAAGCCCTGAAGCACACAACGCGGTCGGAGATGCGCGCGAATCGCGCGATGGCTGTCTCTGGGCGAGATATGTCCCTGATACCGCGAAGCAAGCCGAGTTATGGCCGATTCACAGTTTCTCTTTGCCAACCTGCACGAATCATGCCTGTGTCATGTGACCGAGTCAACCATGGCGCTGTGCCCTAACCCGTGGATGGCTGGATGCGACCGGGACTCGGCAGCTCGGGCTTCTCTCCTCCTGAGCTTCCACCGCTTTACCCTTTCCAGCAACCCGAGACAAGCACGGAGTTGCCGAAAGGGGCGGGGGTGGACTGACCGAGGCTGAGCCCGAGATGGCGGTGGCCCCGATGGCAGTCAGGTGGACGAGACGACACGTGGTGATTGGTGCCCTGGATGGATGCGACGGGAAAGAAATTGTCGAGATCCACTGCAAACGCCCCTGATTGGCCACGCCCGGCTAATTTTGGGTTGATTCTCTCCCCAACCTTTGATTTTTGGCCTGTTCTCCTCGATTGTTGTGATCTGATTCTTATCCTGTACGACAACTTGACGGACGGTATACTGAGACTGCACTACAATGGCCTTCGACTGTTACTGCGCCATTTGCGGCGTCGGCTTCTCCGGCATGCGCATCGGGACACCATCAGATGCTACGGCCGAGCGACGACGACAATATGTCGAGAGTGTATCTCGGTCGCTGGACAGTGCGGAAGAACGACCGCCTGTTCCCCAGGATGGAGAGGAGTCCATTCAAAGCTATGACCCGCGCCTGGTCGATCAGGACAACATTGCCTGGACAAAGCAGGTACACTGCTTGGGGATGCACGAGGTCAAGGGGAAGAACAAGTAGGCCAATCACGACCTGTATACTGATCTAAACAAAGCCTGACTGCGTATCAAGCAGAGCGTTTGTCTCCGGACCAGGATACTACGCAGATGCAGTACGTCCATTTCCCCCCTCAAAGTAAACGAACCTGGCTAACAGACGGCAGGGCGAGCTAGCTGTGAAGATGGGACAGCGGGCAAAGCGAACATACTTCAACTGGTGCGGTACTCCTACTACGACTGAAGAGAGCCGCCTCGACTAACATGTTTCCCGTCCAGCTACGGCTTCGGGACGGATGAAGCCCCTGGCCCGGTGGTGCCCTTCCACTGGTGCTGCTTTGAGATCCTCCTTCGATCTTTGACAGGCACGACGGACCCCAAGGACGTCGACCTGGATGTTCTTTACGATGTCATGATGGGCATGTGCAATAGCTCAGGCTCTGCCCTGCGACTCGCCTACGGTGATGACGTTGCCCACGCCCAGGGTCAGTACTGGCGCTGTCTTCCTGGGGCAGAGGTACGTACACATCATGTCTGATTTCGGCCCAACTTGGTTAACAAGGCACGCAGTTCTCCGTTCGCCACCCCACGAACACACCAAACCTCGCAAAGTTCATGCAAACACAACTGAAAACCAACAAACCCCTTCACACCCCATCGAAAAACCTCAACTTTGACACCCGAACACCCAAGAACCCATTCGGCGCTCTTCCCGCCGAACTCGTCTACCAAATTTGCTCGTTCCTCCCTGGGTCATCACTCAAGTCTCTTATTCAAGCATCCCCTTTCATCCACCTTCTGACGAACGACGACTATTTCTGGCGATCCTTCATTGAGTCCGATATGCCATGGCTCTTCGACTCGACAGCGCCGGCGGAGAGTCTAACCCAAATCCTGCGCAACTCAGCTCCTGGTGTGGACCTGAACCACAAGCAGGTGTATACCTGGCTTGATTCCGTCACCAAGCCGAAGTACGGCCTTGAGGATCCGACCCTCATGGGCATTGCGAACCGGAGGAGGATTTGGGGCGCTTGCGAGGAGCTCGCAAAGGGATATCGTGCTGTCGCTGTTTCTGCGGCAGCATAATCATGACAAACGACCAACCCGAACAGAGCTACATCACTTTCCTGATTCTTACGTGCCACGCAACTCCTTCTCAACTGACGTCGAATGATGGTATACTGCTCACGTCTCCTCGTTGGGAAAGGACACCCTCTCATCTCTATTTGAACCTATCAATAGCCGAACTCCATTGCCACAGGCACGATACGCTTTTTCTATCACCCAGCGTACTCCACTTTTACACCTTGCACGGCCGGCGTTCTACAAATATTTTGTACACTGGCGACAACTCTCCTGTCAACCGGCGTTTTCTCGCTTCTTCTTCCTTTTTTTTCATTCAAAAATCACTTATTGCATCACCGCGAAACCCCTAATGATCTAATAACGGGCTTGCAAAAGGGACGGAGTTGATAGACCACGGCGCGACCCCTATCCCTACTTGTCTTTGCCACTTTTGCTGGCGCTTTACTTTACGTTTTCTGTCTTGTTCTGAGCAAGAGCCGCATGTTCTGTTGTTTTAGAATTTCTTTTGCTGCTATATCAGATACCTACCATAGACTACCCATACCACCTGTTTGTTCTCTTTTCTTCCTCCTCTTCTTCACCCGTGAATAATATACCTAGGATTTTACCAACTTCTACTTATTGCTAAGGTGTCTTCTGAGAGCACGTCATTGATCCGAAGTTACGCGCATAAATCAAGCCTTTATAGGTCGTAGCTTTTCCAGCGGTTTTTTGGTGTTTTTTTTTTATACCATCACGAAATATATTTCCAGTGCACTGCACTGCACTGCGGTTATGTATTCAAACCCGCCCTGGTCCGTTCCTACTTCCAGCCTCAAGACAAAAGTTGCTACTCAAATATGTCACGCAGGTTTATGCTGCTGATACGAGTATTTCCAAAGCAGTAGCAGTTTGGTAGTTTAGACTCATTGCAGTGCCACCCGGGCGATTGAGGCCATGCGGACTCCCTTTCAAACCATCAACATTCAAGAGCAATGAATGTTGTGATCAAAGGCAAGAACGAGTCATATTGCTACTTATCACTGGATACAATACTAGGCACAGCAGGTACACCGGAGGAGCTGCCACAATTGCAGTGTTGATAAGGGCTGTGGACATCTCTATGCCCCCCGAACACTACCTCACCACGTCGTCCACCCCCTCTCCGTAACATCCTGGTATATCCGAATCCCCTCCTGCCAATTCGTATCACCTGCACGTGAGTACTCCCAGATCATGTGTCCCAACGACTCTGCCGAACCAGGCACAAACCCAAACCACCTCGCGTCAAAGGGCTGTCCGAGCTCAAAGCCTGGCCCGTAGCGGATACGGCACATCTGCTGCGCGCCCCCCCTCCAAGTCCGGTCCGGGTATACGAACATCAGCCCGGTGAAGTTCGCGCCCCGGACGGGCCGGTATGTCTGCACCATCCCCGGGAGGCGCGGGGTCGACGGGGGCGGGAAATCGGTATCGAGTCGGATCTCTGCTTCATTGTACATGTCTCGCGAGGTTCCGCGGCTTGCCTTCTCGGCTTGGTAGTGGGCGATGCAGGCGTCGTTGTCGGCGGCAGGCAGGAAGTAGACGTCGAGGCGGTAGTGGAATTCGTCGAGTCCGTCGGCTGTGATCTGGGCGTGCATGGCTCTCAGGTCGGCTTCTAGGTCTGCGGGCTGGGGCAGTGGGCCCTCCGGATGCGTGAAGTAGATGGTTATGTTCATTAGGGGCGGGAGTAAGGTATTTTCCTCGCTTTGGAACACCATGAACGAGGCATGTCCGCCGTGGTCCTGGAAGGGGATGACGTGTGTTTTGTTCCTCCATCTGCGTCTTGCTGGAGCTGGTGGGGGCGATGGAGTCTCTCTGCGGCCTGCGGCCTTGCGTTTCGCGCGTGAATGCAGGCTTTTGTACCGCGCTATGCCGTCGATGCGGAGCTTGTATGTTTGCTTCCATCGGCTGATGCACCGGGCGCCGAGGGGATATGGGCACTGCTCTAGTTTGATCGTAGGTGAGCAGAGTCCTTGGAAACTGAAACGGATGCCTCGGCCAAAACAGGCTTCTTTGATGGGTTGGTACTTGGATGGTATTGTTCCCGGCGGGAGGTAACCGGATGCCGCGGAGTAGTCGCTTGTTTGGAAGGATTTGAGATGGGGAAACTGTGATACTACCTCCGCTATTTGGGGTATGAGGTCGGGGATTGTATTGGAGGCGGAATCGGTTGCGATGACTAGGGATTCGATACTGGCGGGCAGGGTGTCCTTCAGACGAAATGGGGCTGTTGTGTTCTCATGGTAGCCACCGATGAGCATCTCAGTCATGATAGAGAGATAACTCAGCTTCGTGAACGCAGTTAGAAGACCGAAGTGGTCCTCTGGCCGGTGTTGACGCGGTCCCGCAGGGAAGGCGTGCAACATATCCAGATATTCGAGGGACCCTTTGTGTTTCTGAATGGCGTTCCACACCTCGTTGTTAGAGATCTGCCAGACATTGCGCTTCTTCCCCTTGATCTTTTTGGTTTTGGTCTTGTCCATGTCCCAGGAAAGGGAGAGACTCTTCAAAGCCGTCGGCAGAGTGAGCAGAGCGGTCAGATCTTCTGCTCTACAAGCCGATGTCCTCTTTGTGGCGATGTGAAGATGCTGGATATGACATTCGTTTCCTTGGCCTTGAACTGGGATTGTCTCCTGCAGGAGGCGACCCAGGCCGTCCGGGTCCAGGTTATAGAGACGGAGTGTGTTGAGATGCCTCAGATACAGAGCGGGCCATATATCATGTAGCTGCAGGGAAGGCTCCGAGATATCGTCATCCTGCGGCTTGAGGCCGTCCTCAATGGAATTCGGAACCTCGCTGAGGACATGCAACTCCCTCAGCCCCAGAAGCAAGGCTGATTCCGCGGATGAGGCGGCTTGTTGTTGATCGAGTGCTACCTTCAGAACACCCCCCAAAAACGGGTCCGTCTCCGGAACATGCGCATATACAGTGGACACTCGTGGCAAACTGCACAGTAGAAGCGCCACCAATGGCCGTCGGTCTCGGTAGTCGTTGTCGCTAGCAAAGACCGCTCGGAGAATCTGAGACCCAAGCTCATCTGTCAGACCCGCACGCCGAATCGCCATCTTAGCGACTTCCTCATCGTCGGGTGATAGATGTAGACTCCTATCTTGGTCTAAGAGCTCGTGATGCCTTGCGAGGTAGTACGCGGGAGAACCTCCCCAGTTCCCAATATTCAGCACCTGCACTCTCGCGGCGAGATCGGGGTTTGTGACAACCGTGCGAATGAACTTCCATAACCCGCTGTAGCTGTGCCGCGCTCCGTTAAAGGTCCAGCGAGAGTACAACCGGGGCACAAACGCCTGGTACCATTTGCGGTTGACGAGCAGTAGACGGCTGAGACCTTGGACGTCAATGTCTCCTTTTTGCACGGTTTTACCAATGCTGGGCGCGGTGTCAAAAGCGAGGGCGAAGATTTCGTCGAGTAATTCAGGGGGTAGGTCAGGGAGATCGGCTAACACTGGCATTCTGGATATAGACTCGATGAAGTGAAGAGAGGAATGATGGATGGAATACAGAATCGACAGGATCTTGGGGGACAATCCACCTTTAAGTACGGGTCCACGGTACGGTATCTTACCGCTAGTAGGAAGATCTGCGGGGACAAACACATTTAAGTACGGGGTGAACGGTACGGTACTTTACCGCTAGTAAGGGAATCTACAGGCTTGGCGATCCACTCATCATCTCTGGTATTTGAGGTATTGTACCCAGGGTGACGATACTAGAAATCTACTCTGCTATACCCACGCAATAAGCCTCGTCCTTCCAGAAGCCATCCACACAATCTTCCGACACAGCGGGATTCCAGGAATAGAACTGCTCCAGGCTGATGTTGTATTCGGCGGCCACACTCGAGCAGTTTTCCTCCGAACCTGTGCAACCATTAGCTTACGTACCAGATACTCAAGGACAGAGGATACTCACTGGTGACCAGGTGCCATTTGTTGCAGTTGTCGGGTATCCCTGACTGGGTTGGGCCGGGAGGGCCTTCGCTCGTTGTTGTCGTCGTCGCGGTCGCGGTAGCGGTTGTGCTCACGGAAGCTGTAGCACTGACAGACGTCGCTGATGTGCCAGAGGACGGCACAGAAGTCCTTGTCGTTACAAGGCCACTGTCTGTGGGCCGGTTTGGATCCATGCAGTACCTGAAGTTAGGGCTAAAGCTGCACGTGCCGTTGGCGCTGATGGACGGATTCCTGTACGCGACGTAGTCAGAGAAGGATGCACATTTTCCGCAGGTAAAAGCAGTGGAATTCAATCTTACCATGACTCCAAATCCTCCACTGCTTTACCCCACGCCTCCGCGATGGCTTGGCAGGGAGATGTGTAAAATGTACCGGAGACGTCAATCTGCAGTTCAGTTCCGGCCACATAGAGGTAACAGTCCTTTCGACCGTCCGGAGATATGAGTAACAGCGTCGTCTGGTTGACGTCGAGGGGAGGGGTAAATGTCGCCGTCGGATAGCTGGAGTATGCAATGTCCGAGTAGGTTGCACTGGGATCAATATAGCCGGGGGCGCCGGGGTAGTCATCAATGGAGCCGAGAGGAGAGACACAGTAAGACTCATCGGCGAAGAGGTTGGTGCAGTTTTGGTTGACCCCTTGATTGAGGAACAGGAAGTCCTCCAGCGAGATGCTATATTTGAGGATGATTTTGTTGCAGTAGTCGCCCGGCTCCACGAGGTAGTATTGTGAGCAACGCCGCACTGTGCCATTTGCCAGGTTGGTAGGAACAGGGGCCGGGGTAGGGATCGGAGTTGCTGTTGAGGACGCGGCGGATGGGATCGTAATCGGGGTCCAGGAACCGTCGTCTCCTGGCGGCGAGACACATATGCTGTCACCTACAGACCGCTCGATGTGCCGGCAATCCTGGCCCAATATAGGGTTCCAAGTGGTCAGCTGCACCTGAGTGACAATGTACTTCCGTCCGATATCTGCACATGTCTCATTGGCGGCCACGGTATGAGTGGTGCATGCGTGGTTGATGCATAAGTCACCCTGGGTTGGGAACCCGTTGCAGTATGCCGCGAGATCATTATCGACAAGCAGTTGCGCGGTGCCAATACCCTGAGACTTGGAAATTGACTGACATGTGTCTCCGGGCTGGATGGTATATGCCTTACCGCTACAGGTTGACGGGGTTGGGGTGGGAGTTGCGGTACCAGAAGCAGCCGGGCTATATCAGCGTCAGTCCATTATTTCTTCTTTTCCATGGTCGTTCAGGCTTACAGCGAGGTCGATGGTGCCAATGGAAAACCAGTTTTAGAGCAGCTTTCGGTCAAGGCAGTGTAGCTTGACCTCAATTGATTACCAGCGTACATCGGCGAGCCGGCAACGAACTGCCACTGTTTAATCACGCAGTCGTCGCATCCTGCAAACGATAATAAGCAGGAGAAATAGCAAGAGTCGAAATACAATAGGCACGTACGGTCTGCAGCAATCTCTCCGGTCGCCATCTGATGGGCCACATTATGGCACCAACGCTCGTCATCTCGGATGCATGTCTTGTTATAATAATACAAGTACTCCATGGGAATTGCATACGCTGGAGCATATCTTGTTTCAGATTGCCGATATACATCAGCGTCACTGCATGCAGAGAAGATGCCCTCTTCGTACGCTGCGAGTCCTTGCTCACATGAAGGGGTGCAGGCCTCCGCAAGAGATTCGACGGGGTAGTATCGGTCCTGAAGAAAGGTAGCCACTTGGTATGGACAGGAGATGTTGGAAACCAGCGCGCTCGCACATTCGTCCGACAGTGTACCCTCAGGCAGGGTCTTGTCAGTCAAGAACTGGGTTGCATCGCTACCGGTGACGACCAAAGAGACGGCAAACGCTGCAAATAGACGGCATGCCATACCGAGTCAAAGGTGGGAACAGAGCAATGGAATGGCGAGAGTTGAGGGACTCTGGAAGTACCGAGAGTAACAGACCTAGCCTGGAAGTGATATTTGTGAAGCAGTATCCAAGTCAGGCCGGGGCGTTTGGTAACTTTGCGTTGCACGGGGACTCTGGTCGAGCCTCCAGACTGAGCAAGTGTGGGCAACCCCTGCATTAGCCTGAATCGGCATGTGGATGCCCTTTCGCCTCGAGGTATCAGGGGACGGATCCAGCGGGTACCTGACGGTCCGGCTCGCTTAGCTGTTGTCAAATGTCAGTTGATCGATGCTCGGAGATTGCCTTGCAAGGGCAGGGGCTATCACAGGTGCACATGGGAATGTAGGGTTGCTTTTGAGCATGACAAATAGCGTAACTAGCAGGGTTCTTAGCATTCTTAGCAAAGGGGCCCATAACGCGCTCTGTATCATATCACAAGTGCATTGTCTAACCCCATCAAGCAATTTACAAGAGATGGGATCGGCCAGGCGGGCGGCCAGGGCCGTGTTCGCCCCGTTTAGCCTTACATACCTGTGGGTCAACCCTAAGCCGCGTCCAACCCAGGACCCCTACAGCCGCACAGCGCCGATCAACATTTCCGACTGAAACAAGGGTCTGCCCCTAGGTACCAGTCGTGGCGCTTGGAGGAACCTCGGGAATCCGTATCACATTTCTGATACACCGATAATACGACGGCGTATGTCGGATGCGCCAATGGTGCTGGGCCCAAATCCTCCAAGGCCTACAATCAAGTCGTGGTTTGGTCATGCATTAGGGCGACAGAACGGAATCCAATGGGAAACTGGAATTCCCGCTATACGAGCAGCTTCGGGGCAGAGTTGCCATCGCAGCAAAGGCAGGAGAGCCGAGCTAACGGAGGAGAAGGGCGGCCCTTGAGAAGAATGGATAGGTACGCGTAGATACTTAATGAGGCTGGTCTAGCTCTTGTAAAACAGATATCCAAGATTCACCTCGGAGGCACGCAGCGAGTTACGACCTCTCTGGTCTTTCTTTCTTTTACTCTGATTTTTTTAATATACTGTCCCTCACTCGAGGCAGTCCTAGCCCTTGCCACCAGCCCACGTCCTCCCTTCATATTTTGGTCTCCATATATTCACTTATGCGTTATTATTATATATAATGTTTCCACGTAAAGTGGCCATCCTGAACAGCCTGCTCGCGGCCGCAATGCTGGCCAATGCAATCCCAGGCATTGCAAAACCACGCCCACATGGCCGTCGCGATGCTGCTCGCGAGGGAGTCTGCGTTCCCATCTCGCCAATCCTTCACGACGCGAAGGACCTTGAAGCAAAAATCCGCCCTCCAGAAGGTGTTTGCGATGCGAACGAAACCATTGAGCCGGCACCAACACCCACAAACATCCGTATCCATAGTGCATTAGCAGCAAACACCGACGACGATCCGTACTCTTGCAACGAGAATAAGCCCTGCGGCAACGGGGCCTGCTGTGCCAAGTCCGGATACTGCGGGTTCGGTCCAAAGTACTGTGGTGAAGATGGGAAGTCTCCAAACGATGTGTGTTGGAGTAACTGCGATGCCCACGCCGAGTGTGGTGTCTATGCCGAGACAAAGGGCGACGAGTGTCCCCTCAACGTCTGCTGCAGTCAGTATGGGTTCTGTGGTACAACGGCCGAGTTCTGCGACAGAGGTGAGGACAATGATGACGATGACGACGACGAGCCGACGGGTTGTCAGAGCAATTGCGACCAACCGGGCTCTGGAGCCTCTGGCAGCGAGGTTCGAGACCGCATTATCGGGTACTATGAAGTGTGGAATCACCAGAAGAAGTGCATCAACATGGACATTGATGATGTTCCGGTGGAAAGTCTAACGCATCTTTACTACGCCTTTGGATATATTGAGCCGGAAACGTATAAGATCGTGCCCATGGACGACGGTGCCGACGGGGCCTCCGAGCCCGTTGATCAGTACACATTTGCTGCAGTCGCCGGCCTCAAGAAGAGAAACCCAGATCTGAAAGTCATCATTGCGCTAGGAGGTTGGGCCTTCAATGATAATCACACTGTATGGCAACCCGTCTTCAGCGACATGGTCTCCTCATCGTACAAGCGAGGGACCTTCATTGGGCAGCTGGAACTCTTCAAATCTCATTATGGCTTCGACGGCGTCGATTTCGACTGGGAGTATCCGGGTGCTGAGGACAGAGGCGGGCACGAAGACGATGGGAGGAACTTTCGAAAGCTTCTGGAAAGTCTGGCTACATTCTACAGGGGCACCGACTTTGAGATCTCCTTTACTGCTCCAACCAGCTACTGGGTTAGTGCCGTCTCAGCATGGACCATTTGCAAAGACCCAAAGCTGACACTTACAGTACCTGCGTCATTTCGATCTGAAAGCAAGCTCCGATATAGTAAACTACGTGAACCTAATGTCTTACGACTTGCATGGCATATGGGACTCAAACAACCCCATCGGTTCACAGGTCCTCGCGCACACAAACCTTACGGAAATTGACAAGGCGCTGGATTTACTCTGGCGAAACGACGTTGATCCCTCTAAAGTCAACCTAGGTATAGGGTTCTATGGACGCTCGTACCAATTAGCAGACCCAGCTTGTTCCCAACCCGGGTGCCTCTTCAAAGGTGGCGGCAGCGCTGGTCCATGTACAGGGCAATCAGGTATTCTGTCCTATGCGGAGATCATGGATATCATTCATGAGAATAACCTTGACCCTGTCCATGACGAGTTGAATGCTGTGAAGTATATCACGTGGAACCAGGACCAGTGGGTGTCATTCGACGACCAGGACACTATCCAGGCCAAGATCGAGTTTGCTAACAGCAAGGGCCTCGGCGGTCTGTTGATCTGGGCAGTCGACCTTGACACTCCGCAGTTGAACGCACTGGCCGGCGTGATCTACCCCAAGAAGCTCGGATTCCGTGGCGAGAAGGCCAAGGGTGCTGACAACTGGGAAGAACTCTCCGAGGGCGAGTGCTATGCAAGCGAGTGCAGCAAGAACCCCACTTGCAAGGAGGGATTTATCAAGGCGGATACGTTCTGGTGCGGTGACGACGACTGGCCATTGAACCGTCCGGATGGTGAACAAGCTATATGCTGTCCGGTTTCGTCAGTCCCTGATGTTAGTAAATGGTGAGTAATCCCAAGCCTTAACGCCCAATATAAGTGACAGACATGCGGCTAACAATGGCTTTCGGAACAGTACATGGCACGGCGGAGACGATGGCGGAGAGTTCTGCAACGGTCAGTGTCATGATGGCGAGGTTGCTGTTGTCTCGTCCAAATGGGGCGACCATGGGAGTTGGTGCATTGACGGCCGCAAGTTCTTCTGTTGTCCAACAGAGGTCCAGCAGCCAGATTGTCGATGGACTGGATGTGATGAGCAATGCAAGGACAACGAAGACGAGATGACCTGGCGGGACAGCGTGTGCAAGGAGAAACTGTGCTGCAACAGTGCGCAGAAGTGGGAGAACTGCGCCTGGCACGGCAAACCAGGCAGCTGCTTCGATAACCACTGCGACACTGGTTGGCAAGTGGCCGTCACTAACTCATTTGACGGGGAGGGCGATGACTGTGGTATCACCGGCCGCAAGCGCACCTTCTGCTGTGATCTCCCGGATGGTGTCTCCCCATTTCTCCCGGTTCCGTTGGAATATCTCTTCCCAGATGCACCCGATGAGGACGAAGTCAACTCCGACTTTGTGCTCAAGGTTGACCCTACCTGGGGTGGATCTGAACCAGAGGAGTTCATGATTCTTGAAGAAGAGCCGGATGAAGCGCCGTTTGGATTCGTTGTGATGACCAGCCCGGCTGAGATCCAGCAGTCCCTTGACAAACGAGACGGCTCCCATTGGGAGGTATTCGACTGTCTGGATGCTACTACAATTGGCGAACACAGGGTGCGGATGGTCTGTACGGATACATCCGAGCAGTCAAACTGCGGGAATATCCACTGGGGACATGGAGCCCCGGGGACAATCATCCAAATGCCGCAAGGGTGCGGGCCGGGTAAATATGCTGTTGTCAAGGACCTTTCCCCCAGTGTCAACCAAACACTTCCCGGCTCCCTCGCACGCCGTGGCCTCCTCGACACTGTATATGACCTGACATTCGACTATGACTTCAAACGCGTGCCGCGCGACCTGGGTGAGACCAATCTGCGGATTGATTACAGCAACGACGTGGATTATTGGGACAACATTGTCGACAAAGCCGCAGACGTCAAGAAACGACGCAAGCGTGAGCTGCATGATGTGAACGGGAATCACCGTCGATGGCTGGAGGAAGAGTGGCGTGACGATGCACACTTCGGCGGCGTCTCGAGCGGGGACTTGCACAAACGCTGGTTCGGGAGTAGTATCATTGACTGGCTGAGGAACATTATCGGCACTGTGGAAAAGACCATTGAGTTCGGGCATCACTTCACGGAGGACTATATCTTGAAGATTGTCGATCAGCAGCTCTCCTGCCCCAGTGTAGAGGCCTACCTCGACGTGCATGCGGAAACCCACGTCGAGGCCCATGTCAGCTACGGATTCACAGTCATTGCAAAGCTGGACCACCGTCCCATTGACCTGAGCGACTCGTTCTTATATTTCCGGACCAAAGGCGAGGTCACTGCCTCGTTTGTCATCGACGGTGCTGCAACGTACAGTTTCGATACAGGCAACAAGCGCCTTTTCTCCGCCGATAAGTTCGGGGCTGCCTTTACTGTTCCGGGCATCGTCACAGTTGGCCCTAACTTCGAAGTCAATGGCCAGATCGAGGGTGCGGCAACCTTGGGCGTCAACTTCGAAAGCAGGGTCAAGCTTGCTGGCTGGGACATCGAACAGACCTACCCCATCCCAGAGACCGACAAGAACGACTACACCCCTCAGCTCGAGAAGTCGCCCAACAAGGATGGATTCCAGACGCCCCAGGTGCCGGAGATCGAATGGTCTGTCGGGGTCAACGGGTACGTGACGGCCCACATCAAACCATCGATATCGTTCGGGATCATGTGGGATGATCTCTTCTTCGACATTGAGGACTGTGCCGTGCGACTGACTGCCGATGGCCACATTACATTCCACGCATCCGCGGGCACAGGGAGCTCCGGGACAAACGTGTGCGTTGGAATTGATGCAGGCGCGGATCTGTACGCTACCATCGACGCACCGGATGCCATTGACTGGGCACTTCCCAAGACACCCTACTACCTTCTCCCCAGCAATGACATCGAACTGTACTCAAAGTGCTGGACCCCGGACACCAAGCGCAGCGAAATTCCGGCTCTCGACGCACCGACCAACTCCTCGATCCGCGTTCTCGAAAGCACTCTTCAACGCCGGAACTACCTCGATGTCGACGCCAACAGCACAGCACACGGAAAACACCTCCTAGGCAAGCGTGCACAGGTCTGGGGGCCTCTGCTCCCTAATATCCCTATTGGCTGTCCCAACGACGAACAGGAGGAAATTAGTCCGTGTCCCGAATGCACCTACGGAGACTATGATACGAACAGCCTGAGAAAGCGAGATGGTGCGGTCTGCGCATATTATCCCGGCGCGGCGGACGAAGAGCTCTGCGGACCGAACGACGACCTTACCACGAGCGGACTGGAGAAACGTGTTAAGGGTAAGGCAAAGACCATTAAGTGGGACTATAACGGCGTGACAGAAACCTTGACCGCTGTCTATTACCCTTCGTGCGGGGTGGCGACCAAACTGGATGACGTCGAGAAATGGTACGGATACGCGCCTAGAAAGTGCAGCCCCCGAGTCGTGTTTCTCAGCCAGAATGAATATGTCTTGACTGGAGACGAATATGTCAGTAAGTACTTCAATCCTCCCCAGGAGCACAGGCGAGCTGCCAATACGTCCATATACTTCCTTAGCTAACCTGTGTACCCCAGCCGAGCATATATACGAGGCCCAAACCGTCAAGTATTTCCTGGAGTGGCTAATCAACGGCCCCCTACCGGGCGGCTACACCACAGCCAGCAGAGAGTGGGTGTCTGAGGTTTTGATCGGGCTGGCGCCCAATACGAGGGCGCCATTTGCAGCATCAGACTGGGTTGACCTGGGGGGCCCTCCAACCAATCTTTGGGAACGCCTTTTCCTGAACATCGGCAGCGACGATAAGTTAGAAGGACTCGTCATCGCAGAGAAGAACATGAACTCCGTAAAGAACAGCTTCTTCGGGAGAAAGAACCCGACCACCGCTAACGACAACAACGACGAGAGCCTCACGCGCAACCGGCATCGAAGTGTAAGTTGGGTTCCTGCTCCCTTCACCAGACAACCGCTGTGGCGCTAACATTACGATCAAAACAAAAGACCGCAGGTGTGTTCTGGTACATGAAAATCCCGGCGGTGTGGGCAACCTTCGTCGAAGCGTCGCAGGGGATCGCCGTCGCGCTCTATGAATTCGACGAGGAGTACATATGGGGCTCCGAGCAAGATGAGATCGGTCTTCCTCCAAATGTAACTCCAGATAAGAGGGGGAATCGCGGCCTCCGCGAGCTGTATTGCTATTGGATCGACGTTTACCTCAGGGACATCGAGACCCGGGGCGAGACGTGGAGGACCGCAGCCAGAGCCAACTACCAGGCCGAATTTGGGAACACGGGCTGGCTCCAGCAGTTTGACAACGGAGACATGAGGGCCGGCAGCATCAAGTTCCCGGCCGCGGGAGGTAGCCGCCATGGTGCGGCGGGTATATGGACGCGCAGCAACTACAAGAACTTGTGGACTGCGCCTGGTGGCGGATTTGGGCCCTACTGAATGGTTGGTGGCTTTGGGCTATATAGAGTTAATAGCAGACAACCGTATATACCCTAGCAAGCTATAACCATTATAGGTAGGTACACGTTCCTGCAGATGTGCAGGTGCAGTGTATCATTTCCCCTTTTGATTAGGGTTGCTTCTCCGTGCGCTGGGCCATGAAAACTACCTAAATTCTGGAGTACTGGAATGTATACCGCGTCGCAGAGTCTCCCTGACTGAATTCTGATCTACCGTTGCCGAGCGATGATGCGATACTTCGCACGGTTCCAGGGTCGCAGAATTCTATCATAAGTATTGAGTCGCCATTCGAAATCCTTTCCGAACTGTACAACCGGGCTTTCTTGATCCAGTGTTAAAATGTCATTCATGCAGTTGCCCTCAAAGCCCAGACTTGTACGGAGTAGTTCTGTGGCTAGCCCCTATCAAGCCTGAAATCTCTGCGTACTGCTGCCCTCGCTCGCATTGACTCTCCGACTGTGACACTTCTGTCCCACAACTTGAGCTGTTGATGCTCCCGATGGCGGATGGTCATGCAATCCCAGCAGAGTCTGGCTCCAGAGCTCTGACACTTCCAGAATAGACCAGGGGCAAGCCTGCAAGATGGCGGGGTTGGGCCTGTTTGGAATATGACGTGAGGTAGATACTCCGGTTTTGATAGCCTCTTAGGAGTCCGGTTTGCACTTGACTCTGTCTGTTCATTTGCTTGATGGGGATGGTCTACGCAGTGCATACTACCATAATTTATGTTTATAACTGCCATGGCTAGGCATGGCGCATGCCATCGCGAGAGCTCTGGGGTGTCTGATGCTGACCTCACTCTGAGGGCTCACAGCAAGATGCAGCGAGATTGACGTGCAGTGGTACGGCGGGGGAGTTAGCTACACGCATACAACTACATTCAAGGGCACTTTATTTCCCCAGCTGCAAGTAAACGTGGTCAACTCAGAGCCAACCATTCACGATCAATCTGCAAAAAGAAACTCCGCTTATCTACGTGTTCGCGGTTGATGGCTTTGATCGCTCAGAGCTGAAGCCACCAGCGAACCACAGGTTCAGTGCTTGCTCGCCCCTGCTGCACCCCGCAAGCCATCCTGGAGCTGGGTCTGGAGTTCGCTGGTAGTGGCACAAGTTACTCTGTACGTATGGCAGGAAGATGCATCGTTTCCCATTACGTGTGGATTACTCCGTACCCTCAGCCAGCCACTCAGAAAAAGCAATATGTTGCACGGGGTATGGTATCTGGGCGCTTATCCAATGTACGGGCGAATAACAACTCAGACTGGGTACGTGCACGTCATGCCTTGCGAACCCTTGAAGGGATTCTCGATCTGCAGTACGGCGCCCAGCCTCCATTAATGCAGTCTGACACACGAAGAGAGCCTGTCCATGCCACCAATCCTGCACGCCATGATTCATCACACTGAGCATAAAATCATCAGGGCACACGCTTCCCACTTGCGTGCCTATGAGATTGATCCGTCAAGCTCTCTTTGCTGATTGTTTTCGCCTAATCCCATATATTCGCGTTCTCGCAGTTTTCACATCAAGACCTCGATCAATATTCTCCTCCTCAAAATAAAAAAGTCAACATGGCGGCCCGCGGCGACGTCACGCACCAAGCAATAAGCTCGTACTTCATCGGCCCCGAAGCCGAGAACCTGGATGAGTTCAAGACGAACATTGCAACGATCCTCAATGAGCTTGAGAAGGCGAGGAAGGCGTACTTTCCGCAGCCGCCGGTCAATTCCCTAACCAGACATCCCCTACCGTGGGGACAGAGCCTCTGCTAACAACTGTGCAGGACAAAAAGTTCATCCCACCAGAGGTAAAAGCGTCTGCGGAATTCCAACGCCTCACAGCGAAATTCCGCACCGTCATCGGCCGCGCCGCAAAGCTCCTCGGCGAGAAGTCCGTGCCTTTCTGGTCGCCCCGGTACCAGGCGCACATGTGCACGGATCTGAGTATGGTTTCGCTGCTGGGGTATTTCATGACGATGCTGTATAACCCCAACAACGTGGCCATCGAAGCGAGTCCGTTTTCCACGGCCGCGGAGATCCTCGTGGGCGAGCAGCTGTGTGATCTGTTGGGGTATAATAATCAGAAGGGCGTCGCGGATCAACCGACGGGGTGGGGGCATGTCACGTCTGGTGGGAGTGTTGCGAATTTGGAGAGTATTTGGGTTGGTGAGTTCACCACATTGATATCAATGGGGTTAGGGTTAGTTGGCTAAGGGAGATATGGCGCAGCACGCAACCTCAAGTTCTACCCACTGTCGCTTCATCAAGCGGTTAAGCGCGGCCAGCTCCAGTTTGCGAGGAAGGACTTCCTTGTGAAGACGTGCGCTGGGGCTGAGAAGAACTTTGCGGATCTTACGACGTGGGAGCTGTTAAACCTACGGCCTGAAACGGTCTTGGACCTGCCTAAACTCCTTCATGACCAGTACGGGGTGTCTCCCGCCTACATCGCGGACGCTATCGACAAGTATAACATCCAGACGGTCGGCAAGACCAAGTTAGAACAGGCGTACCAGATCACAAAGCCTTCCCGGTATCTGCTCACCAATACCAAGCACTATTCATGGCCGAAAGGGGGTGGTGAGTATAATCCAGCTCTTCAAACGGAGATGAGCTGACAGACATAGCCATCACCGGCATTGGCTCCGAGAACATGATCGGAGTGAGCGTCGACGCAGAAGCACGCGTTGACCTCGTCGACCTCGTGTCCAAACTCGAGCAATGCCTGCGCAACGAACAAGCCGTGTACGCCGTCGTCGCGGTAATCGGATCCACCGAGGAAGGAGCCGTCGACCGACTCAGCGAGATCCTGCGCATCCGGAAGCGCTTCCAGCGGCGGGGACTGTCGTTCCTTGTCCATGCGGACGCCGCCTGGGGAGGGTACTTTACCTCGATGCTCCCTCGGAACCTGAAGAAGCAGGAAGATCTGTTCAAGGCTGCAGGGTCGACGAGCGATGAGGGCTTTGTGCCTGATTTGGGCTTGAAGGTTGAGACACAAGAGGACCTGCTTGCCATGCGGTTCGCGGACTCGATTACCATTGATCCGCACAAGGCGGGATATATCCCGTACCCGGCTGGCGCACTGGTCTATCGGGATGAGCGCATGCGCAGCCTTATTACCTGGGCCTGTCCGTATGTCGGACGGGGGTCGTTGACGTCGATTGGGATTTACGGGGTTGAGGGGAGGTGAGCAGGCACGGGCCAGGTTGAAGATGGGTGCTAACCAAGGCAAATAGCAAGCCAGGTGCAGCGGCCATGGCCACTTGGCTGGCCAACGAGTGCATCGGGCTGGATCAGAATGGATACGGGGCGCTTCTGAGTGAAGCCACATTCACCTGTACTCGAGTAAGTCCTTTAGTATCCTATCCACCCTGTGAAACTGACATCTGCCTAGCTCGCCGCACACTGGGCTGCAATGACAACCCGAGAAGACTCGTTCATCTGCGTGGCCCTCAATCGGCTCCCCAGCGAAGTGAACGGAGGCGACGTCGAGGGCGAAAAGCGCTTTATCCGGGAGCAGATCCTGCCAAAGACAAACCAGGAGATTGTCGCCAACGATGCAAAGCTGCACACAATGAACCTCCTGCGCGCCCTTGGCTCCGACCTGAACATCAACGCCTTTGCCCTCAACTGGCGGTACGAAGACGGGCGGCTGAACGACGACATCGAAGAGGCCAACTACCTCATGCTACGCGTCGTCAAGGAGCTGTCCATCAGCTCGCCCAACGACGAGCCCAAAGAGAAAGATTTCTTCCTGACATCGACAGAGTTCAAGCACGACGAGTACGGAACCTGCGCGGAGCTCTTCATGGATCGTCTCGGCATTACGCGGTCGAAGCAGAACCTCATGGTCCTGCGCAATGTGGTCATGAGTGCGTTCCCAACGGAGCATGAGTTGATTGACGATCTTATCAAGAGGTTCCGGGCTGTCGTCGAGGATGCTGTACAGGTATGCACCTCCACCATCCATACCTACCCATACTAAATGGCTCGACAGGTCTGCCGCGATCGCAACGCCATCAAACCAGACATCCACCGCTTCTACATCCAAGGCACAGGCGACATCTTCTTCGTCTACCGGCCGCGTTTCCAAGAAGCCCGCTTCCGCCGCCAGCTGATCCTCAAAGGCAAATTCAGCCCGGCCGGGTTTGACGCGTACATCAAGGCCAAAGCCAAGGGCGTCGTATCCCTCAACACGTGCAACAAAACGATTCTCGAGACCCTGCTGAACAAAGTCGCCAATCACGGACAGGCTACATTCCAAGGAGACCTGGTGGACGGAGATGGGTGAGCGGCCGTCCCACATGGATATGGTAGTGATGCTAAGGCAGCTTTCACTAACCCCGTCCAGAAACACCATCTCGCGAGTAAAAACCACAATCACCAAAGTGATAAAGAACCGCTCCCTCTCCTCCCGAAACCGCGAACCCGCCTACCCAGCAACCTACATGCCCTTCTACCTCTACGGCTCCAGCACCCAGCACCACATCAGCCACATCCTGCTGAAATCGCCCAACATCGAGCTCGGCGCCGCAAACGTCCAGCTAAGCCTCGACTACCCGCTCGCCGGAGACGAGCTGGCCCGCGGGGCGATCCTCGCCCTCACAAACACGCCCGAGGCACCGATGCAGCCGTTCCCGACGGAGTGCAGCGAGCGGCCTAGCGACTTCTTTTTCCGGGCGGGGCAGAAGTTCCATGTCAAGATCTGGCGGGATTTGAAGAGGGCTGAGGAGAGCGGGCCGAATTTGTTGCCGGCCTCGCTGGAGGAGTTTGGGCCGGAGATTGCGTGTGGGGAGATGCTGGTTCGGGGGGACGTATTGGTTGATGCGAGTAGTGTGAATGGGGATTTGTTTGATAGGGCAGAGGATGAGGGGGAGCAGTGGAGGGGCCTTTTTAGGAGCTTGGAGGGGGTGACGGGTGGGGAGTGAAGTGGGAACAGTCGGCTTGCTGGACTCTGCTTGTACCTGGGAGATACCAGTCAACACTACCTAGGTATGGATGGAGTAAAATGGGATGTTTAACATCTCGATGCTGCCAGCTCCCCGTGGCTCAACAGGGCAAGGTTGCATTCAAATATATCTTATATATTGACATTTGGGAGACAAGGTATAAGTTCAAGTATTTGTTTTCTGTTACGTCCGTCAGGAAATACAACCTAACCTAGTAGGATGAGGTATCTGAGAATAGAGTATTCTGGTCAGTTGGGCCAGGCAAGGGGGGGCGTGTATGCTAAGATTGCTTTACCAGTCTACATATTCCGGTTTACTTTGTAGGGACTTCTACTTTCTTTCAAGATGATATGGTTAATCCAGAAAACGAGACATGAGCATGACGGAAACATATGTATGGCCATAGTTGAAAGGATACATAAAATAGCATAAGCTGACAACCCCACCATAGCTCAACGGTGTTTTGACTGCTATGACTCCCTCAACCACTCTGCATGAGTGTACCAGCATGCGGAAAAGCATAGGAAGCACAGAACCTTTGCGACTGCCATGCTTAATTGGTGGGTGCTAATAGGGTGGCAGTAGCGTCTTGACTGGCCGATGCCTCGCGGACCCAGTGCGGAATATACATCTCAATCAGCTCCGCAGGAGGCAGGCAGTCTAAGAGCTCCGGCGCGTCGACCAGCACTCGCCGCAGGTTATCTGTCAAGAACTTGGGCACGGCTTGTTGCATCTGCCACCGCGAAAGCCCGTCCCGGACGGGTTCCTCCAGCATTGGCACGAGAGAAGTCAGCGGGTTATCCGGTGGCTGGGATATGGTGTCCAGCCACTCCCGATACGGGAGCTCACGTAGGGGGCGGCGTCCAAGGTAGCCATTGACGGACTGGAAGATGGTTGGTAGGTCTGGCACCTGTTGATGGGGGTGCACGATGTTGTAGGCCTGGCGGGCGCTGGCTGACTTGGAGGAGATGTGCAGGATAGATGATGTAACCCAGTCGATGGAGATGAGGTCTTCCCTGTGGCCAGGTATAGACGGATAGACGCCGAGCTGGATGCATGTCCTCAGTAGACGGGTGAAGAAGTCGTCCGAGGCCTTCAGGGCTTTGCTGTTGCCATGAGGAGGCAGAGCGCTTCCGAGACGGTAGATGGTAATCGGCATCCCGGCATCTATCGCATTCCATACGATCGTCTCCGCCGTGAACTTGCTCTGCGCGTAGCCGGTGTCATACTCGAGGGACTGCATGTGTTCTCGGGGCCGCTCGTCCTCTGCCAGGTACTTCGTTCCGCTGATGAGTCCGGTTGGACCGTACGCGCTGACGCTGGAGGTGTAATGAAGTGACTTTGACCGAGAGGCTTGGGAGAAGCGGATGACATTCAGCGTGCCCAGGACATTGGCGGGACGATGGGTCGAGTACGGTTCGATGTAGTTGACGTGGGCAGCAAGGTGGAAGACCACGCTGGACCAGTTTGCATACTGGCGATAGTTCTCTGCACCCAAGCCAAGGTCGTCCTGAGCCAGATCGCCAGCAACAGGGACAATCTTGGCCGCTTCAGATGAAGTTAGGGCTTGGTTGTACTTGCTGAGAGCTTCTCGCAGCCGAGCACGAGCATGATGATTGTCCTTGGCGCGCACCAGGCAGGCGACTGCTGTCACTTTGGGATGGGCCAGAAGCTGGGCCAAGAGCATGGCGCCCACGAAGCCTGTTGCGCCGGTGAGGAAGGCGCGGCCTTCGGACTCCTTCTGCCAGTCCACGGGCGCGCCTGTAACCTGCAAGTCCTGGCCGAGATCCATGTCCTCAACCCACTGCGGCTTCTTCACTCTCCCATCCGCCGTCTTTCCATTCGTATGACTGCGCAGCTTCCGAACTGCTTCTGACATTCGTTCCAGCGTGGGATTCTCGAATAGCATGGCGACCTCCAGGGAGATGCCCATCGATCGATTGATGTCATGGACCAGACGCACCGCATGGAGTGAAGTCCCTCCAAGAGCGAAGAAGTCGTCCTCCGCCGACAGACTGGAGAGCGAGCGTCCTAGAACGCGCGCCCAGATCTGATTCAGTTCATCTCCTGCGTCCACGAGTTGTTGCTGCACTGGACCCCCCTTTATGCCCTCCATCTCGGTCTCAAACTCGCGAGCAAGCGCTTTCCGGTTCATCTTCCCACTCCCTGTCAGCGGTATTCTGGACACAACTCTCAGTCGAGGAACCATCATATGCCGACTGCGTTCTTGGTAGGCCAGCAATATCGACCTGTCATCGATGTCGTCCGACATGGGAACAACATACGCGGCCAGCAGCGACGAGCATGATCCTTCCCCGGCCCAGCGCTCCGAGACTCGCAATGCAACAGCCAGCGACACTAATCCTGTGTCTAGAAGACACCGCTCCACGGCCTCGAGCTCAACTCTCTGTCCGCCAATCTTGACCTCGTTGTCCCTTCGTCCGAGGTACTCCAGCTGACCAGAGCCGTTCTTTCGCACCAGATCGCCCGTCCTATAAACAATCCCACCCACGTCGACCAAGTGAGGCGCATGGACAAAGACCTTGCTCGTCTTCTCCGGGTTGCCCAGATAGCCAGCAGCAACCCCCATGCCTCCAACGACAAGCTCGCCAACTTCGCCATCACAAACTTCTCGCATATCCTCACCGACCACGAAGGCATCGTAACCACTAAGCGGGCGTCCAATTGGTATGAGGTCCCGGTCGAGATCCGCCTCGGAAACAAGGTGGTACGTTGCCAGGACAGATAGCTCAGTCGGGCCGTACGCGTTGTACAGTCTGCGCGGCGGGCCGTGGTCGAAGATTCTCCTGATCGTCTGCATATTGATTGCTTCACCCCCCGTCAAGAGCGTATCCACCGTGGCATAGGCTGCCGGGCAGACGTGCGCGATGATTCCAAGCAGAGACGTTGTCTGCCATATCACATCGATCCTGGCTTCGCGGAGCTTCTGCTCCATGATGTGCGCGTCTAGGATCTCGCCTCGCTCGAAGACAACAATTGTCGCGCCGTGAAGAAGGCCCGACCATATTTCCCACATGGACACGTCGAACCCCGTGTTGCAGACATGACCAAGGCGTTGGCCTTGTCCTAGTGGTGCAAAATCGTTGAAGATCAAATTGAGGAGACCCGACGCCCGAACTTGCACTGCCTTGGGCTTCCCGGTTGAGCCTGAGGTGAAAAAGATGTGGGATACAGAGTTGCAATCGTGGCCATTGGTAGCGACTTCATCATGAGCGTGCCCATTTTGTTGGTCAAGTTGTTCGTGTTTGTTACAAGCACCGTTCCCGACTTGCTGCGACTGCGGGATGCGGCTGTCGACCACCACGTGTGGAATATTCGTGGGCAGACAGCGTTCCTGATTCTTTGGATCCGTGAGCAGCAAGCAAGCACCTTCAAGATAGGAAATGAGCTCTCCAAGGCGATCGTCGGGGAGCTCGACGTCGAGCGGAACACAGATTGCACCGGCAAGCACCACCGCGGCCTGGCATACAATATGCTCTATGCCTCGCGAGGCAACAATCGGGATTGGAATTGGTTGGGAATTCGTCCGCACACGGATTTCATGCGCGAGTGCCAATGCTTGAACATGCAGGTCACGGAAGGTCATCCTCTGGGTCCCCTGTTCGACTGCCACCTGTTCGCTGAATTGGCCGAGCTTTTGCTCAAGCAGCCGCGCGAGCCCGACATCCGTTGAGAATTGCGAGTTGGACCCCATGATGGAAAAGGTACGTTGGATACTGGACCGGTGCTTGCAAGTATGACGAGAATGATGGGAGAAGCGAAAGGCCTGAATGGCGTCGCGGACGGGTTTCTACCCATCACCGTCACCCAGGTAACTCAATGAGCCTGTCATCCCCGTTGCTTTTGGCGTGATGAATGCAATTGCGCCATTTCGATGAGACCAAGTGATACATCACATTGACGTCGGGACTGCTGAGGCCTGCACAGTACCCAGGGTTAACCCGTGGACCCGGGTTCTTCCTGCGAGCTTGACTTCCTGCGTCGAGTTCTCAATCAGCCCAGCCAAATCACAGCGGTTCCCGATGTCTCAGCGGGGTCTCGCTACTTGGCGATCGACGGCATGTATCACATCTAGCTTGATGGAGCGGGGCCAGTCTGTCTGCCAGACATCGATCCACTTGTTGAGGTTCGACAAGATGACAATGTTCATGCAAGTGAGAGGACAGCTGCTTGTCAGGGCCGCTTCTGTGCAGCCATTGGCCCTGATTCAGCTGTAGAGCAAGCTGAGCTCCGGTGGATGCTCTTACCATCGTCCTGGATGGCCTACAGCCGGGGCGACTGGCCCAGGTAGATCAAGACGCGCATGCCGCGGCTTCCGATAACAATAGTCAACTTGGGAACCGCCTGCAACGGAAACAGAATGGCACAAGCGATTTCTTGGACTGTACCTTGTTGTTTTGTTCAGCCGTGGAAGCGGGTCAGCGTCAGCCTCTCCAGTCCGCCGATCTGCCTGGCTGGTCATATATCAAAGATGCCGAAGAATTCCCCCGCGACCCACTTCATCAATATATGGCTGCGTATTTAGGGCATCAGCTAGGTTTCCTTTTTCCAGCACGGCACATTCGGGCTTACCTATTGGCTATTTGGCATTCAAAGCTTGCGTGACATAGTGCACGGTTCAACCCAAGGTGCATCCCTAAACACCATCAGCCGGATATACGATCTTAGATCGAGCAGGCTGGTTAGGACGAGTCCTGATAGGTGGGCTGGCTTTCCCATGCATATGGCCAAGCTGTCACTGTCACACAATGCCCGGCATACGTCTATGCCCCTTCCCACGTCAAAACAAATAGTTCGGCATTACCATTACTCCGTAGGAAGAGCTTGACGCCACAATCCAAGGCCAATCCCTGCCATTGGAGTCTGATCATCTCACTGTGCGGCACAGTCCACTCACATTGGGTTCTGATGACTTGCCTCGTTGCACAGCTTGCATACACCCCGGGTCCTTGCGGCATTGCTCTCTCGGATCTCCTAAGATCCCCATTGGTTCAAGACGCCTCGCTGAACTCTGACCTACATCAATAGATCGTGCTAGTCTAGGTTCCGGCCGAAGAGATTCTGGCTGTTCAGCCCGCCATGATTCCCCTCACAGTCACACTGCATGGATGGCTCTGATGATGCGGGGACACGACGCAGCACATCATATCACCTTTCATACCGACGCCAAGGAGCCGGAATTGCAGCGAGCCCGGGGAACGGGACCTGCTCGGTCGTCTGGCGATTGGCTGGCACATATACTGATGCCTAGATGCGTTGTTTCTATGCCGGAAAATGGTGTTGGTTCTGGGTTGCCATTCCATTGGCTGATGATGAGACGGCTTGAGGAGGAGAATGCGGAGACCTCCCCCAATATCACAGTCAATCTCAACATGTAAGCGACATCTTGTCACAAAGTGGAGGGTAAGCTGAGGGCGGCAAGAAAAGCACAATAATTGCAGATCTCGTTCTTGAGCTATGGATACGCTGCTTGAAACTTGGGATTTTAGCCTGTAAAGCGGGCATTGCCTGGTTGATTAACGATATTGCTTGCCATGTCCCCGGCGTACCCTATTGTAGGCAAGCTCCTGGCCATCTAGGTTATGAAGGATACAGGACAACACAAAGCACCACGTAAAGCATTGTAATTCCACTACCTACACTTCACTCTCCTATCCCTACGCATCCTCCCAACTCCAACCACCCCTAGAAACCCCCATGACTCCCCACCTCCTCCGGATAAAGCACATAGATCGGATCCCGCTGCTCAACAACCCCACAAGCCGGCTCACTAACATAGTACCCCGTAAACCGCTGCGCCGCGCGATCATACTGCTTGACGGCCTCCTGCGGCACCGCAAGGAACATGTTCTCCTCCTGCCGCAGGAACCCGCGCGTCGCGAACGAGCACCACACAAGCCGCTGCTGGTCGGTGGTCGTATTGTTCCCGCCGCCGTGCATCAGCGACGTGAGCATGAAGAACGCGTCGCCCTTGCGCAGGGTCGGCACGATGATGGATTCCTGCGGGGGAGGCGTGTCGGGGCAGGACGACCTGTCGAGCCTGGTTAGCCGCATCCCAGCTCACCGTGGAAGGTCTCGATGGGCTGGACATGGACATGGACATACCAAAGATGACTCCCCAATATAACCTGCGTCCCCCCATTCTCCTTACACACATCACACCCCGCAACAAACATCCCCACGCTCGTCTCGCGGCTCCTCAAATCCCGCTCGTCATCCCACGCATCAATCGCATCCACAACCCGGTGCCCGATGTAACTGTCGCAGTGCAGCGGCTGCGCCGTCGCACCCGGCCCAACCTGGATCGCGACCGTGGACGTCACATACGGCAGACTCACGGACTCCTTCCTCTTATCCCCCCACCAGTACGTGCTCCGCGTCGTCAGGAAGTGGTTGGCGATGGCCTGGAACAGCGGGTGCATGAGCTGCGAGCGCACGTAGGTTGGGCTGATCCCGATGAGGCCGTTGGCGCGTTTGGTTTCCTCTGCGCACGGGGGGTTAGCGGGGGATTAGTTGGGAGGAGAGGGAGGGGAGGGCGTACTCGGGAAGAACTCGCCGTCCCATTCTGCGTCGGCTTCGAGGGCGGGCTTTATTTCTGTGTAGGCGTCGTCAAGATCAGATTCGGACACGAGGGAGCGGACGACGACGGCGCCGTCGCGTTTGAGCAGGGTTAGGATGTCCTCGAGGGCGCTGGTCGGGGGGAGGTATTGCAGGCCTGGGGGGAAGGATTTTGAGGGGGCCATTGTGATGGTTCAGTGAAATTGAACCTTAGGTTACTCCGGAGATTTCTTGACTTGAAGGAGCTTGGGTGTGTATGTTGGTATGTCAATAAGGGCGATATATGAGTCGTGCGGAGACCAAAGCCAGACAGACATTCAAGGGTCACCCTGAAAGCGCCCAGCCAAAGACGCACCGAATGGCATTGTGTGCAGGGGGGAAGTTCACCCGGTGAGGGGAAATACTCCGACGGCCAGCCCGAGGTGATGGATCGTCAATTGGCTTTGGCTGTACGACATGGCAGCTTGATTATGGGCGGGGTTGAGGCGAATGAAGAGCCCTGAAGCGAGCCAGCCTGTCCAACTCCATCCCATGCTGTGCAACCTCTCAGCCCCGGGCTCTTACTTGCTTTTTGTGAGTGATGTCTTCTCCGCTCGTTCAGCATCACCCCGGTTCCAAATATTGAGTTGGTCTGCAGGCTTGACAAATTCCACTGTGCCTCGGCGGGTGCTCGAAGGCTCGGAGGTGCAGTATGCGCGTCTAGCTCTGCATATCACTGGAGTGAAAGTGACAAGAACGACCTTCCTAGCTGTCTGATGTCCTACAATGGCACTGCGGTGGCTCCATCTCAGCTGAATATTGCTTTTGGCTTTGATCTTACGTACTATAGCCGCCAGCGTACCCTACCATACCTTTGAGCCACCGAGGCGATAGGCCTATTTCCCAATCGACGGAATTCTCGCCGTCTGCTGTGCTGCAAGTCTGCACGTCATCAATAATCTGGCGCCATTGATTTGCAAACCGGTTATCTGATAATCTGAAACCACGCAGGAATAGGATGATCAACTGCAAGACGACCGTGCTGTGGGTCAGTCGTCCAGCTAGAATGGCCTTGCGCTGTATCATGGGACACAAGGCGAGCGGCGCTATTGATAGATCGCTTTTGAGTTGGTGGGCACGGATTTGCCTTTGATGGTGAGCACTAGAGCAGTAGACGGACATTGCTATATATTGCGTTCCCTGGAGAGACCTTGTTGGAATTGGTTCTTCTCTCATTCACGGTCTGTCCATCCCCGGGATATCCATTCCATTTGTCCTGCCCACGATGACCGGCGTTACACAGTCCCCAGCAGCCCCCCGCCCCTGGGGGCTATCCTGGCGCAGCTCGAAGCCTTTCATTGTGACGAGCATAGCGATCGCCATGTTTACAGGTACGCTGCACCCAGCAAACGCTTGACTCGCTTCATGCATTATGTTTGATCTGTCTGATACCTCGGGCCCATGTAGATAGCTTCCTGTTCAGCTTCATCGTCCCAATCATGCCGGACATCCTCGAAGGCCGGCTGCATATGCCGTCGTCGAAAGTCCAGCTCTTGACGTCAGTCATCCTGTCCATGAATGCGCTGCTTACGATCATCATTGCCCCGTATACGGGACACCTGTCGGACAAGGTGTCGCGCAAGAACACGCTGATGCTATGGTCGTACGCCGTCAACACGGTCGGGACAGTGGTCATCGCTGGATCCAGCACATGTACGCCTACGTCTTCCTTCCTTCTGTCCGTGACATCACACCGTAAACACTAACCGACATACAACCCAGTAACCGGGCTCATCATCGGCCGCCTCATCCAAACAATCGGCGGCTCGCTGCTCTACATCGCCGGCATGGCCATGCTCGGCGCCACCGTAGGCTCCGAGCACCTCTCCAAGGCGATGGGGATCTGCGTGCTCCTGATATCAGGCGGGTTCCTGTCCGCCCCGGCGCTCTCGGCAGCGGTCTACAAGTTCTCGACGTACGCGGTGACGTGGCTGTCGGCGTTTGCGGTGCTGCTCGTGGGCTCGGTGCTGCAGGCGCTCGTGATCGAGCCGTACCTGCTTCCCAAGGAATGCGACAAGGGCAGAGAAAATGGCGCAAACGGAAGCCCGGTGGTCGTGGAAGAGAGCGACAGCGACAGAGACATCGAGTCCTACGCGCGGAGCTACTACGACGAAATGGGCGGGCAAGAATCAGACAGACTCCTCCCAGCGCCGCCCTCCTTCAACAGACACCGGAGTGCGGGATCAGAGTACCACACCTTCAACCCGCAGAAGGAAATCCCACCACCCCCCTCCTCGTCCACAATCTACCGCCGCATGCTTTGCAAAAAGCGCGTCGTCACGGCCCTCGTCGCCGAAACGTTCCTCGCAGCCCTGATCGCCAGCTTCGAAGCCACGATCCCGCTGCACATCCGCGACGCATTTAACTGGGATAGTCTGCGCGCCGGAATGCTCTTTCTGATCCTGCAGGCGCCGACGTCGATTCTCGTCTTCCCGATCGGCTGGTTGAAGGATCGGATTGGGATGCGCGGGCCGGTCACGCTGGGGTTCTTGGTCATGGCGCCGTCGCTGTGGTTACTTGGGGTGCCGGGGGCGAACCTTACGGGGTTCGGGTGGGCGGATGGGAAGAATGGCGAGGTGCTTTATGTTGCGATGTTGGTTGCTATTGGGGCTGCGAGGACGCTGGTGCTCGGGTTTGGGGGCGTGGAGGTTCTGCGTGAGTATACTCTGCTTTTCTGCTTCCACTGGGGTTTCCGAGGGGTTGGTCTCTGAGGAGGAAATTGGAGCCGGATGTCATGGCGCAAACTCCGGTCCACCTGGCTAACCCTTGACTCGACCTGCAGGAGGCGCCAACGAAGTCGCGGCCGAAATGCCGGGGCTCGTGCAGGGCGGGGGCATCTCGCTGTACTCGCGGGCCTTTGTGCTATCAAACATCACCTGGAAGCTGGGCATGTTCCTGGGCCCGCTTGTCTCTGGGGCGTTGACGAAGAGCTTGGGGTACTATGTGATGAATTTTGTTTTTGGTGAGTCTCCCCCTTATCCCACAAGCGATATTTTGGAAAAAAATAGTGGCTGATCGTGGATCCTCGCGCCTTCAGCTGTGATGTGTCTGGTCACAGGGGTTATGACGGGGGTTATCCTGGGGAGTGGGTAGATTGTACCGTACTCCGTAGAACGCCGGCCGAGATGGCAGTGGTTGGTTTACGTGATGGGAGAGATGTTACCGTGGCGTTTATTTGTAATTGCTGCATAAATTAGCGAATCAGCTGTGTTCCGGGCTGTCCAGTTTGTCGGACACGGAGATCTCCTGTGATTGGGGCTGCATGTTGGCTTGCTGACGCGTGTGATTGCCGGTTGTTTGTATACTCCGGACTCCGTATAGCATTAGCGTCAGAGGAAAAGGCAAAGTTGTACAGGAAATTGTTAGCCAATGGGTAGACCAGCGAGCTGAAATGCATGCCATTGATTGCTATTTTGTTTACCTGACGCTCGGGCCTGAACCTCGGTTGTTCTCTGCGCATCACGTCTTCAGCTTAGGTGGTGCCGTCTTCGTAGTTCCATTACATTAAGGACTGTTAGTCTTGTATATTGCCTTTAAGTTGAGTGGAATCGAGTGGGCTGCCTAGGTTCTCTCTATTCCTGTACTCCTGGCTGTTCAGCGAACTACTCATCCTCAGATCGATATCCAACGCTTTCCGCACCGAATACTTGATTGGCATACACCTATTCTTGACATCGCCTTCCGATCCAACATCAACCATGCAATACCCCCAGATCGAACGCCAGGTCATCGCCCTCGCCGGTGGAACAGGCGACCTGGGCCGCTACATCCACGAGGAACTTGTCAAAGACGGCCGGTTTGCTGTGGCTCTCTTGACGCGCAAGGTACCCCTAGCCCTCTTGTCTCATACCCTCCTAATATAGTCAAACATGGCTGACGCCAACTAAACTTCTACATCCAGGCCTCGGCCGCCAACCCAACCTGCCTCCCCCACACAACGATCCACCCAACCGACTACACCGAGACCTCGCTAGTCTCCATCCTAAACACGACCGGCGCAACCGCCCTAATCTCGCTCATCCGCTGTCCAAACAGCGACTACATCCCGCTGCACAAAACCTTCATCACCGCGTGTCTAAGCTCAGACACCTGCAAGCGCTTCATCCCCTCCGAATGGGCGGGCGATATCGAGAAGTTCCCTGACATCCCGATATCCTACGGGAGCACCCGCGCACCGATACGGAAGTACCTGCGCGAGCTGGAGCAGAAACCCGGTCGGCCGAGGCTGCAGTGGACGCTGTTCAACCACGGCTGGTTCATGGATTACTTTCTGCCCCCGAGCCAGTCGTATATGAAGTACATTCAGGGTGAGTTCCCGATTGATGTTGGCAGCTGGACGTATACTGTTCGGGGGACGGGCGAGGAGCCGCAGAGTTGGACGGCCGGGAGGGATGTTGCGAGGGCTGTGTGTGAGCTTTTGGGGAGTGAGCAGGAGTGGGTGAGTAACCTACCTAACCTCCAGCATATCTTTGATGGGTTTTAACAGCGTATAGGAAGAGGTGACGTACGTCTGTGGCGAATGGGGCACGTTCAACCACACTGCTGAGGTGCTGGAGAGGTTCTACGGTGCGTGGGTTCCTGATTATATATGACTACTAAGCTAAGCAAGTACAGGCCGTCCATTCACCCGGAAAACCCGCTCCCTTGAAGAGATCAACTCGGATCTCCGCAAGTACGAGTCGCAGCCTGAGATCGAGGATGTCGGGGTGGTCGAGGTCGAGCAGCACCAGGTTGCTGGGGCGACGGCCTGTCCGAAGGAGAAGACACTGCGACAGCGGGAGAAGTACTTTTCCAACGTCAAGTTCATGTCGGTGGAGGAGATGTTGACGGTCGCTGAGAGGGAAGGGCGTGTTTAGGCGTGTTGAGTTAGGGCTTCGGGACCATGGTCCATCAATGCATAACATTCATAACCGCTCTGCTGAGTAATGCGCACAAGTGCAATGTCACATCCAATTTTCACTCACTTCCACAACCACCAACCCACTAAAAGCACAAATTCCAATGGACTCCCTCCCACTTGAAATCCTCCTCGAAGTCGGGAAATCGGTCCCGCCCCGCCAGCGCCCGCGTCTTCTCCGCGTCTGCCGCGCCTGGACCACCCTCTTCACCCCCCTAGTCTACTCATCGCTGGACCTGACAGGCTCGCAAATCGCGCCGCTGGTCCAGTCCATCAAAGACAAGCCCAGTCTAGCGCCGCGCATCAAACATCTCACCATGAGCGCCCTAGGCTCGAGCGCAGAGCTCAAAGGCCGCGCCATCGAGAAATCCACCTGGCAAGTGCCCTTCATCAAAACTCTCATGGCTGACCGGCGGGAGCCCGAGCTCGCCCGGATGTGGCGCAACGGGCTGGCCGAACTAAACGGCGACTTCTGGGCCGCTGTTTTGCTCTTCTTCCTGCACGGTTTGGAGACCCTGCGCATCGAGCCTGTTCGGGGCTCGTGGACGCGGAACGTTATCATGCTTGCGTTTATGCATCGTCCGCCATTCGCTTCGGCTGATCGTCCTGGTCCGAGGAACCTGAAGAAGTTGGAGTTTCTGCAGGGTCCCACGAACGAGCTGCTCGTCTTGGAACAGGACCTCTTCGGGTTCTTGAGATTGCCGAATCTAAAGAGCGTGCATGTTCGCGGCGCCATTACGCCCCGGTCCGTTGAGCCCATCACCCCGCCCAAACCGAACGGCGTCGAGAGCATCACGCTGGAAGCGAAATGGACGGGAGCGCCCTTCGCAATGCCGCACCATATCAAGGTCTGCACGAAACTGAAGAGCTTCTCGTTCACGAATACGCTCGCGAACGAGGAGGATGGGCCGCGTGATTGCATGCTGCGCGAGCATTTCTTCAAGCCGCTGGCCGAGAGCCAAAAGGAGAACCTCGAGCTTCTTGATCTGAATTACCGCGGCATAGCGTACGACGATATCTTCGATCCGGCGGAGGACCGCGGCGAGATGCACGATTCGGAGCCGTATGATCGGTTCATGGGCTCGTTTAGGGATTTCAAGAACCTGAAAGACCTGGCTGTTCGCGCGCCCAACCTGTGCGATATCCGATTTACGACAATGGATGACGCCAAGCTGCTCACGCCGCTTGTTGATGTTCTTCCTAGGAGCATTGAGAATCTGTCCATTTCGTTTACGGTCTCAATTCAGCTTGATCCCGTCTTCACGGGTCTGAGCCAGCTCCTCGCAGCACGGGATCAGTTCCCATCCCTGAAAAGCGTGACGGTAGCGTACCAGTCCGTCGATGGCAGGATCATGATGTACGCCCGGCATTCCGAACGGACGATACAGCTGGAAAGTGAATACGAGGATGCAGGGTTAACATTCACCATGACAGCGCTCGAGATTCCCAGCCGCAGCCTCTCCTTCCATAACCGCAGGCGCCACCGCGTTTTCGGCGGGATGGATTTCGACGATTGGGGCCCTCATTCGAGCTAAGGTGAGGTTTATGGCTTTGGCTATGCTGATCACGATGGCGATGACCCCGACGACCACTTCAACAACCCGCATTTCTTGTATACGCTTGCCGGACAGGAGTGGGCTGCCGAGATGGCTGCGGCTGAGGCTGAGGCACGGAGACGGGCTGGGGGTGGTTCAAGGGCGAATGCACCGGGCGCTGGGGTATCGCCTGCTTCTTTTGCAAGCGCCGATGACCCTGGTGATTGGGATGATCATGACGAGTGTACTGGGCTGTGGACTAATCCAACGGTGGTCTTCTTGTTTGTGCGCATAAGTCTAGCATAACCTGTATAGCTTCCATGACTCATCCGCATAAATTGTGCTCAAGGCCACGAATCAATTTTCACAACACCACGCGACCTTCACATCTGCCTATCCGCGTCCTTCATCTCAAATCGTAATGCATCTCCCCAGAGAAATCATCCGCCTAATCGGCGAAGCACTCGAACCCAATGAGCGACCGAAACTTCTCCTTGTCTGTCGCCGCTGGCGATCGACACTGTCGAAATTGGTGTACTCCGCGGTTGAACTGCAAGGGTGCCAGATCCCGTTTTTCGTGCACAGCATTGAGGACAGACCAAAAGCTTTCTCGCGCGTCAAAGAATTGACACTGCCCAATCGGGCATCGGTGCCAACAGCAATGAAATGGAGGACGCCAGAAGACCCTACTTGGATTGACCGGCAGATGGCGCGCTTCGCAGACTCGATGGATCAAAGCACCATCGAAGAATGGCGCGAGGATCTCCTCAGAAAAGGGAACAACGAGTGGGCTGCATTGCTGATATCCTTGCTGCGGAAGCTCGTCGTGCTACACATTGAACCGTTACGTCCAGAAATCGTTCGCCGTGTCCTCTACCTTGCGGGCACGCGCCAACCTCCGTTTGACAAGAAGAAAGCGCTACATAAGCTTGAGAAGATCGCTTTCCTGCTGCTGGAGCATGTGGATCTGTGCCCGGACCAGGATCTTTTCATGTTTTTTTCTCTCCCGTCGATACGCAGCATCCACGTACGCGGACGCATAGACCCCGCGCTCGAAATCGAAGCCAAACCACCGCCTCGAACGAAGATCGAGGAGATTAGGCTCGATTTGCAATGGAGCGAGCCGTTTGGCCTCCCTGCATACATTCGCTCATGCGAAAACCTGAAACGCTTTTCGTTCACCAACCAGTACAACCAAGAAGAACGCGCGCCTGACGACTGTGACTTTCGAACGGAATTCTACGAGCCCCTACTGAGCCAGAAGCATAACCTTGAGGTCCTGGACCTCAATTACCGTGGGACCGCCTACGATGATCTCTACGACCTGCAGGATGGCCAAGAGGAGCGCTTTCTGGCTCATCACGTCGATCCAGATTACGACCGCTGGATGGGCTCATTCGCGGGCTTTGAATGCCTTAAAGAACTTTCCATCCGGGCTCCCAATCTCCTGGACATCAGGGTTGACCGTACGGCAGCCACCGATAGCGCTCTTCGCACGGCCCTTAGCGAGTGCCTCCCACGGAGCCTTGAGTGTCTTTCCATATCCATCACCGCGTCCGCGCAGCTCCGCGCTGTCTCGCAGGGACTTATCGGTGTCTCAGATGCGCGATATGAGAACGTGAGCCAGTTCCCGAATCTGAGGAAGGTGACCGTGGCGTTCCAAACCGACGACGGGAGGGTGAAATGCGACCCGAGGCATGCTAGGGTGATGGAGGGCTTGAAATCCCACTTCCGCTCCGTTGACCTCGAGTTCGAGATTATCGCGTTGAAGATCCCTGGGCGGTACCTCTCGTATCATAAGATGGGATCCATTTATGATGTTCCCGAGGAGGAAGATGAACGGTCCCCGGAAATGTGGGACTCCGATTGGGAACCCGACATCAATGATGTTATGACCGAGGAGTTCCTCGACTCTGTCAACTACGACTTTGACGCTTATGTCGATATGTGCTGGGCGGAGATCGAGCGTGTGCATGGACCATGATCGCTATGAGGGTCGTTGGCTGAGAGCGTCGGGATGTGGACAGCGGAGCCGACGAGGTTGGGTACATATATAGAGCGCCTACCCTCAAAATAGATTTCTACCTACATAGAAAGCTCACTGCAACGTGGTGAAATTCAAAATGACCTCCCCATCCTACGCCCACCACTTCTCCATCAACAACCTGCCCTTCGGCGTCGCATCGCGATCCCACGACCCCCAATGCGCAACGCGCCTCCACAACACCGTGATTTTCCTAGGGGTGCTGCAAGACTCCGGCGTCTTCAACGATATTCCCGACCTCCCGAAGGGGATATTGTCAAATGCGACGTTGAACGAATATGCCGCGCTCCCGAAACCACTCCACGCGGCCGTCCGCGCGAAACTCCAATCTGTCCTCGTCGACTTGGACGCCCTACCCGAGAACTCCAAGGCGGATATCTCGAGCGCGAAGATGCATCTGCCCGTTTCGATCTCGGGGTTTACAGGTGCGTATACATTACCTATACCATGGTAAACAACCATAATAACACTTTGGACAGACTTCTCCAACTCCCTCAACCACGTCCAAAACGCCGGCCGCGCGATTCTCAACGACCCCGCGCCTCCTCCTGGCTTCTTTTACTTCCCTATCGGGTACACGGGACGCGCGTCGACGGTCGTTGTTTCGGGCACGCCGATTACCAGACCCTCTGGGCACTTCTATGACCGTGCGAACCCGACTCCGAAGACGGTGGTCTATGGACCATGTCGTGCGCTCGATTATGAGATGGAGCTGGGCGTTGTTGTGGGCAAGCCGTTTCAGTGGGGGAGTGGGAAGGGGATCAGTGCGAACGATGCCGAGGAGTATGTCTTTGGGTTTGTGCTGCTTAATGACTGGAGTGGTGCGTCTCTCCCTTATTTTCCTCCTCTGCCCCTTCCCATAGATGCCTTGAAGAAGATATGGCTAATCAGGTCATATAGCCCGCGACATCCAAGGCCTCGAAATGGTCCCTCTCGGCCCTCTAAACGGCAAAGCCTTCGGGACGACGATATCGCCGTGGATAATCACCACAGACGCACTGGCACCGTTCCGAGTCGCGGGGCCAGGTTCCGAGCCACGGGTTGAGCTCACAGAGCATCTGAAGGAGGAGAAAGAAGGGAACTTTGATATCGTGATGAGCGTGGAGATCATCCACCCACCTGCAAGTACGTCCACGAACGGACATGCTGGAAGTGGTGAGTATGAAGGCAAGACTATCTCGCCGGTGGCCATCAGCTCCGCAAAAGACCTTTTCTGGAGTCATCGGCAGATGGTCGCGCATCTTACGAGCTGCGGGTCAGACCTGCGCACTGGGGATCTGCTGGGGACGGGGACAGTCAGCGGGGCGGAGGAGGGTTCGTACGGGTGTCTGCTTGAGAGTACGAAGGGTGGGAAGCAGGCTGTGAAGCTTGCGGACGGGACCGAGAGGGTGTATCTCCTTGATGGGGATATCGTCCGGATGAGCGCTGTTCTGGGGAGCGAGGGGTCTGGTGTGGGATTTGGGGAGTGCATTGGGGAGATATGCCCCGCGAAACAATAGCCAACTGGAAATATAAATCGTATTCTTTGAAGGACCTACTGCTTATGCTGATACCCGGCAATAACAACCTTAATCACACTCTCCCTCCCCTGCCGTACAAGCTCAAACGCCTCCTCCGCCTGCTCAAAGGCAAACCGATTCGTGATCAGCTTCTTCACATCGATCTTCCCGCTCGAAATCAAATCCACTGCAACAGGATAACACCCCGTGCTATACCGTATACTGCCCCGAATCGTCAAATCCCGAATACAGGCCGTCGTAATCGGGAAGACAACATTCTCCTTCCCCATCCCGGCTTGAACATACATCCCACCCTTTTTCACAAGGTGAATACCGGTCTGGATACAGGCCTGTGCACCCGTCGCTTCAAGGACAACGTCGGGCCCCTCGCCGAGCCCGAATTTCTCTTTAATCATGCTAGCAACCTTCTCGCTCCACTCTGTCTCTTCGACGCCCTCTGGCTTAGGTGGAGGGAGGAACACCCCGTCAGCCCCGAAAGACTGCGCGAAGTCCAGCCGGGACTGGCTAATGTCCACGCCGATTACCTTCTTGCACGCGTATGCTTTGCTCACGGCCTGGCAAAGCAGCCCGATGGGTCCGCAGCCAAAGACAACGACTGTTTGATTAGGCCGGACATTGCCGACTTTTGTGATTTGCACAGCCACTGCGACTGGTTCGACCATGGCCCCCTCTTCTAGGTCCATGTGGTATGGCAATGGGTAGCAGTAGTCCGCCTGTGTGGTGTAGTACTTTGATAACGTCCCGTCGTGCGGCGGTGTCGCGGCGAAGACGGTGTCCGGGCAGAGGTTGTACGAGCCCGAGCGGCAGTAGTCGCAGCTTTACGGGCTAATTAGTTATATATAATCTTAGATGCTTAGGATAATAGCGAGGTAAAGACGTACTGTCTGCAAGGAACCCCGGGTTCAACTGCAACCTTCTGCCCAACCTTCAAATTCTTAACCGCGGGTCCGACTTCCGTCACTATACCGGAGCTCTCGTGGCCAAGGACAATTGGGGACTCGAGGATGAAGTCTGCGTTCGCAAGTCTTGTTAGCCATAACTTCTTCACGCGCCTAGTTCGCTTTCAAGTAGTGGCGGACATACCTCCGATCCGTCCCCTCTGCCAATAATGCACATCGCTTCCGCAAATCCCAGTCTGGGCGATTTGCACGCGGACATCCCATGGGTCTTTTAGGGGTGGGATTTCTCGGTCTTCGAACGTGACCTCTTTGACGGCGCGGAGGACGAATGAGGGGTTTGTTTCCTTGATTTCTATTAGTATATTGGCTTTTTGGGTGTTCGACATTAAGAGTAGGGGCCTTACAGGCATCGTGATGTGGAGTTGGGGTATATCCGGGTATCGATAAAAGAAATTAGAGAGGTTAAGACAAGGAAGCGAAAGGGTTGATCTGGGTATAAGAGATAGAAACCAGACAGCAATTCGCTTCGCACCTCGGATCCCGTACCGTGCGACTCCTGGCAACAAAAAATAACACATATCTAGCTACCACAAAGAGTCGCAGCAGCCCCGCACCAGCTCAGCTCTGCCCCTCCACGTACAACGTCAGAGCATCAATGGGTAGAGGACGTGTGCTGCAGCTAGTCTAATGTGCAGACGGACGCCCCACCCCGGTGCGTGGGTGCCTGGGTCCTGGGTTGGTGGTCTGAGGACCGTCCATGGTAGAGACATGCGCTGTCCTTACCCTGTGTAAGAATGGACTCTGAGCATCTCGGTCAATTCGCAAGAAATAAAAAGGAACAGGTAACGCTATGTCTCGAGGTCACCTATAACAGTGGAGTCGCCCGGGCGCCCGGCACTGTAACCCTAACTACCACGGATATGGTAGTCGTACGTCGAGCGTTGAGCGCGGGGGGTGGAAGCCGTCCATCGAGAGGACGAGGGCCTTATGCTGGTTTGCATGGCACTGTTCATTGTGAGCTGAGTGTGTTCTTGACATATTTGTCGTGCTCGGTTGGTTTGTGCTGCTACCGCGGTTGCGAGTGACTGCGACGAGATCCCTGGATTTCGGGTGCGATGATGTGAGGCCCATTATTGTGGATGCGAGTGAGGTGTATGTGTCTTCCATGGTGATCTTTCGAGGGCTTGAGGGAGTCGACTGTCTTGATGAATGGGGATTCCTTGGTACTAAGACGTCCACCACCTCTTAGGTAGCTGCGGGTGGTCTCAGCCATGAATCCAAGACCATCTGGCTCGTCCCAATTCCAACAAGGCAAACATGCATTCCTGCCCGAAAGCATCTGCCACGTCGCATCAAAGGCAAGATGCAGCGGACTCCATATCCGAATGGTGACGGACGACCGTGTCCGCAGCGGGCCGTGGGGCCTAGACTCTCGCTCGCCACTCCGAGGCTGTTCGTCACCGCGGGGTAGCTGTCCTACAGGTAAGGCAGCTCCAGGGAGCTCGCTGTTTGTTCAAGGGAAAGATTCCTTTGATAACTTTCCCATTGTTGACACCGAAGTTGTCAAGAACACATTTCCATCAACGTACCCAAGATGGTCCTCGTCCAACCAGAAAACCAGCACGTCACCAAGGCCTTTGACCTGACTGGCAAGGTCGCGATTGTTACTGGCAAGCACTTCGCCATGAGAACAAGCGAGATAAAGCGTGTGCTAACAGAGTGCAGGAGGATCCCGCGGCATCGGCCTCGAAGTCTCGAGGGGTCTGGCCGAAGCTGGGGCAAATGTGTGCATCCCCTCGTCCCCTTTATGTCGTGTATACTGATCGCTTCGGGCGTATAGGTCGCAATAATTTACAATACCTCCTCAACAGCCGCCGAAACGGCTTCTCAGATTGCCTCGGAGAACAAGATAACCTGCCGCGCATATCAGGCAAACGTGACTTCCAAGGACGAGGTCACGAGTACGATAAACAAGATCAAATCAGACTTTGGGCGACTCGACATCGTCATCGCGAACTCGGGAATTGCTTCGTCCGTGCCAGCCGAGGAATATACTATAGAAGAATGGCGCAAGATTATGGATGTTAACCTCGACGGTGCGTTTTGGACAGCTCAAGCGGCAGCGAATGTGTTCAAGGAGCAAGGCACCGGGAAAGGGAGCATTGTGTTCACGGCGAGCGTTAGTGCGAGCCTCGTAAATGTGCCGCAGAAGCAGGCTGCTGTAAGTCTCTGTCTAACCTGCTTCAGAATTGAGCTGGGCGATCGCTGACAATGCGTGCAGTACAACGCCTCCAAAGCGGCCGTGGTCCAACTAGCGAAATGTCTCTCTGTCGAGTGGGTCGACATTTGCCGCGTCAACTGCATCTCGCCCGGTTTCATCGCGACCGAGATCCTGGACCATCATCCCAAGGAATGGAGGGAGAAGTGGTACGACATGATTCCGGCGAAGAGAATGGCGCAGGCGTATGAGCTGAAGGGGGTATTTCACCCAGTATAAGGCCATTCTCGGCCGTCAAGTGCGTCACTTGCTAACTCCACGAACAGGCGTATGTATTTGCGGCGTCGGATGCGTCGAGTTATATGACCGGGGCGGACATAATCATAGATGGCGGATACGTCTTACCCTAGACCAGCGTAACTGGTAGAGTTGGAAAATATGAGGTTGTCTGTCAATCCAGCGCTGGCAACCGGTTCATAAAGTCCA
This sequence comes from Aspergillus mulundensis, assembly GCF_003369625.1. Lineage (NCBI taxonomy): Eukaryota > Fungi > Ascomycota > Eurotiomycetes > Eurotiales > Aspergillaceae > Aspergillus > Aspergillus mulundensis. The sequence goes on from NW_020797888.1 coordinate 941,028, forward strand.
TTATCGTGTTCTCTTGGCTGCAGGTAATTAGCAGGCCGTCCACGCCAAATACCATACCATGGCAGGAGAAAAGCATACATGATTGAATCACCTCCAATACCAATTCCCATTCCCATCTCCAGTGTTGGCCACATTAGTGGATATAGGTTTGTCAGCTGCGTCTGCGGTGACTCTTCCGTTGGCCTCCAGGCGCCATCCAGATTCACCTCCCCTAGTTCAGGCGCAGGCCCAGTTTGGAGATACGCGCCGCAAAGTTCTCTAATTACGCCCAAGCATCGTCGCGCACTTGGGTTCATCAGGGCCATGGACTCGAGCACCTCAACCGCTTGGATGATTTGAGTCCGCCAACTCTGGGCAAGCGGCGACTGGGGATCGTTTCGCAAGCAGATCACCGGGATCAAGATTGCCTGAAATAAGAAGTAGAGCCCGTACCAACAAGCCATCATGTGTTGTTGGTTGATCTCCGTCAGCCAGAATGTGCAGATCAAATCGACAACCTCAGCGGCAGTCGCCAGGCAGCGGTCAATGGCGAGGCCAATATCCGGTTGGACCTGGCCATGGCCGCGCACAGATTGTGCCCTCGGCCGAGCCATGATTTGGCCTACTAGGAACGGTCGATACATGAGTATTCGAAAGTTCCGGTACCGCCAGCGAAGAATGGCATGGGCGAGAGCGAATTTTGGAGGCTGGATGGCGGACTCGGCGAAGTATGGCGGGAGGTCCGCTAACCAGCCGCCGATGAGTGTGTCGTCCAGTTGCAGTAGTTCCGCTGCCGAGGGAAGGGGGTGTGAGATGATTTTGCTGTAGATGGTGCTTGTGGCGAGATGGAATTGGGCCTGGGCGCGGAGATGACTGTAAATTGTGGTCTCGGAGGATGGCTGTGGGGGTTGTCGGGTTGCTACTGTAATATCCTGGTCGCATCACATTAGTATTGAGTTGAGAATCGATAGACGTGGAGAGACGTACACTATCATGCGCGTTGGTCGGCAATCGAACATCAACCCCCTCCACTGGGAAATCCAACGGCCTCGAGAAGGTTATCATGGCCCCGATGTCGAAGATGTAGAGACAATACCAGACCCTCCGTCTCATCTCTAGGGTCAGCAGGCTGGCATCCCACGTAGGAAACTCTTTATGCAATCCGATACCCATTGCCACGCGTCTGGCGAGTCCCATGTAGTTATACCCAGAATTCGGCTTGTTGCGCTTCTGAAGATAGTTGGAGATCAGGGTTAATGCCTGCACGAGGACGAGGTTTCCGGTTTCCAAGACGTCAATTGAGAGGCGCTCCTTTGCTGCGTCGAAAAGAGCAAGGTCGATATTTGTCTGCGTAGTCGCGGTCGACGAGGTGAAGACGCCCAATGCCGATATGACGAAGAGCAAGACCTGCCAGGAATTTCCCGACGGACGAGGTATTATCTCCATGAACTGGGCGCGGAACGTGGCTTCGTGTACAATGGGGTAGGAGCAATGGTAGAGCCGGAAGTAAGCCTCTACGAAGGGCTCAAGCTGGGACATACTGTTGAGCACGAAAGGGATGCTGGGCATGTCGACGGGCTCGTTGCCGCTGCTATTGCTTTCGTCTGCTCCCTCGCCACTTCCAGCATCAGCTAAACGGAGTAAGGCTGCTCCGGATGCAGAGCCTAGGACTGTCAGCTGCGGCCTACAGTATCAGATAAAGGCTAGAGGCTTACCGAGATACCCCCCCTCACTCGACCGACTCGTAAGGCTAGCCATGCCATCAACAAACTTGTCTCTACCCGCCCTCTCATCCCACTCAAAGTTAGTGCTTGACGGCGGCGTTTCGAGTGGGAGCGCTGTTGTTCCAATAGAGCGAGACTCAGACGCAGGCCGCATGTTCGGCCCGGGCCCAGTTGAGTCCGTGCCAGGGTTAGTGGCAATACTCATTCTAGTGTACTGGGTGTCTAGCGGCGTGGGAAGAGGAATAGTGTTCTGTAGGTGACGGCCCATGTGGCCTGATTCGGGGAGAATGGCAGCGGCGGTACCATTGTGCAGCGTAGGCTCGGACTGAGCCGGGACTGCTTCATAGCTGGGTGCCTCATTGCCCAGGTTTGAATCCCCCACATCACCGTTCAGTCGGTCGACATCGGGCATAAACCTCCTCAGCAACGCTTTCGTCCGAGCAAGCTCGTTCTCGACCTGAGACAAATGGGTGCGCGTCAAGGGAGTGCGGATCGACTTCTCGTACGTACACCCCCGGCTGAATTTACTGCATAGGCGGCAGGCCGGGATGGACCGGTCGCACTTGGACTTCCGTCGTCGGCATTCCCTGCACGCCTGCTCTGCGGTTGCCGTTGCTGTGCGGTGGCCAAGGGAGTCCACGTCGGGGGTGGAAAACCGGACAGCGGGCTGCGGATTCGTGCTCATTCCGGATCGGACGACGATGATGATGACGATGATGCAGCCTCGGCTTAGCAAAAGTGAATATCCCTGAGTCTGCCAGGAATCGAGGTGGCCAGGATGTCCGGGGTCGCGAGGGATCAGCAGGCGTCTCCAACTCCCCGCGCGTGAGGCCATGGTGGGTCTCGGACACGTTCCGATGCATTATGACGCATTGATACAGTTGAATGGTCGATTTCTTGAGATGTGAGTGAGAAACTTGGATGAAGTGATGGGATTTCTTGATGCATGAGAGGAGAATAGATGGTTGAAGAGGAAAAGACGTGAAGGGCCAAAACAATTCCGGTGGTCCGTGCCCATCGCTGCTTCCTCAGGCATCCTCCATGTCACGTGCACTCTACAGGGGAAAGAGCAGGAACAGCAGGAAAGCAGGGGTTTTACATGAATGTGCCTTTTTTTGCTTGAAAACTCCTCTATCAAGCCTGTACTGTGTGGCTCATAATTAGGGGGCTGTCCATGTTCGCTTTCCATCCTTACGGGGTAATCGCCCTTTACATCGAGACGAAAAATATATATTTCTCTGAATAAGCTACAACTCCGGCTGAGATCTGAAAGGAAGAGATATTATGTAGCTATATAAGCAATGGACATGCGCCTTCCTTTCTAATTTATACCGTCTCACTATGCTCCACACTCCCCTTCTCAATCGCATCCTTCCCCTCTAAAGATTGAGCCCTAACCACACTCGGCCCATCAAACACCCCCGCGATCTCCTCAAGCGAGTACCCCTTCGTCTCCGGGAAAACAAAATACGTAACCACCAGCACCAGCACATCAAACGCGCAGAAGAAGATATAATACCGCCACCCAATATTCCCCAGCGCAATCGGGTTGACAAATGCCAGTATAATCAGACTCCCGTACACACTCAGCAATTCCACGGTTAACCCCTTCGACCGCGTTGAGTACGGGAAGATCTCGGTCGGATACCCCATAAGCAATGGCGTGTACGCGATGTCGTAGTGGAAGTAGAAGATGAACACAAAGGCAATCACTGTCCTACCCAGTGCCGAGGCTTGCGTGCTGTCGAAGACGGCCGAGCACGCTGTCCAGATGACAAAGGAGATCAGCATGCCGACTGCGGACCAGAGGAAGAGGGTTCGACGGCCCAGTCGGTCGACGAAGAGTGCTGCGGAGAGAGCGGCGATGAAGTTGAAGATCTGGAGAAGTCCGTTGATCAAGGTTTGGGTGTCTGTATCTTTTATGCCGACGGTGTCGAGGACCAGCGTTAGGTAGTAAGAGACCACGGCCACACCCTACGTTTATATATCAGCTTGGAGCTTTATGGAGAAGATGTGATGGGCAAGGACGCACGTTCCACTGCGCAAAGGCACCAACGCAGACCGCAATAAAAGTCCTTTTCCGGTTTCCCGGTGTCTGAACAAGCGCAGTCCAACCCGTCTCCGCAGCTCGGTTCTCCAGCTCAATTGTGCGCACGATCTCGGCCATTTCGAAGTTGACCAGGGGATGATTCTTTTCCCCGGCTGTGTGGAATCTTGCGAGCAGCTCCCGCGCTTCTTCGGTTCGGCCCTTCGCAACGAGCCATCTACATAGCACCCATCAGCACTAAGGCTCAAACAAGAACGGACAGAGAGAAAGAAATAGAAGACTCACCTCGGCGACTCAGGCACAGCCCACCAAAGCAGCACCTGCACGATCGGGAACCCAGCCTGGATAATACTGGGAACGCGCCAGGTCCAGTCATTCGACAGATGCTTCTGCGTCCCGTAGCACGTCCAGCTCGCCAGAATAGCACCGAGATAGTACATGGTCCAAAACGCACACGTATACTTCCCCCGATGCGTCGGATACGCCAATTCAGCGATTAGCATGGGGGATGGCTGCACGACAAGCATACTCCCTATACCCACAAGGACGCGCGAGAAGACGAACATACCGTACTGCACGCTTGCGGCCTGGATCGCGGATGCGATGATGATCACGATCGCGCCGGAAAGGAGTGTCCAGCGTCGGCCGATCTTGTCAGACAGGATTCCGACGACGGGGAGGGAGATCACGCTGCCGATGCTTTGGGCTGCGTTCACGACGCCGAGGATCGAGCCGGTGGGGTTGTCGAAGTAGGTTTTCCATTGGGTGATGGATTGCAGGCCGTTCATTAGGGAGCCTTCGAAGTTCTATTAGCACGTCTTTACCTTAGCGGTGGGTTGGTGTTTGCGTACCATCGTAGCCGGCTACAGCGGACGAAAGAAGTGGGATGAGGAGAATGAGATTTAGTTGCAGAAGATGAGGAATCCGCAGCCAGGCTTTATCATTCTGGGGAAGTACTGAGGCTAGAGCCTCGCCGACGATATCTTGATCCTTCATATCGGCAACCAGCTTCTACCGTTTTATATGGGGCTGGATGTGAAGAAGGGCCGGTCTCGGATGTCAACGGCACACGTAGAGGCCTGGCTCTATATACATGGATTGGAGTAAGAGGAGATTTTTGGTGCGCGGCCGGCCAAAGAAAGGAAAGGATCCAAATCATGGAAAGTCAAAACAAGACCAGAACGAATGACAGCCACTCATAAAACTAGATCGATACCTGCTATACTCAAAGCCGAAACCCCTCATTGTCCTCCTCGTGCCATGACAGCATAGCCACCTGTCACTCATACGACCGGCAAGAATCAGGAACCTGGCAAACAAGCCGGGGACAAGGCCTGGCCTGACTCGGCTTGACTTAGGTGGAGCCATGCGTGACGTCGTATGGAGTAGCAGATCGGCTAGTGCCTTCTCCCCCATGGGGAAAGCAAGACTGTCACTGCTCGGCTTTCTCCCCGGAGTATATCCGACTCTGTCCGTGAGGGCGGACGGAGTGGTCCGTTGGGCGGACAACTGGGGCCGGCGCGCGCTGTGGTTTGATCGGTTGGTGGACTTTCCGATATAATATGCCCTCTAGCTTACTGTGAAAGCATTTTCGAAACTGTGTATCCCAGAGAGCCCAGCCTTGGTTTGCTCTAACCGGAAGAGCGGTCTATTCTGAATGAAATCGAGTTCGGAGGTTGAATGCCGGGGATAATGGTCCCGAGGTTGGATTAGGGCTCGTATGGACATCCCGTGCCCTGTCTATGTATTTATATTGCGGGTCAGAGGATGTATCTACAATTCAACTGTTTAGTCCGATTGCTTCTGTTTCTGATACGATCCGTCAAACCTATCATCAACATGCTCATGCCGGATCTCAAACGTCGTCTCCTGATACACCCCAGCAACACTCCCGCCAACCTCACTATCCATATCCCTCATCTCCAAATCCCCATCCTTATCCCGATTCAGACTCCTCTCCTTCACAATCTCCTCCATCGAACCACCCCCCCGATCCCCCGTCCTCACCCCAGCCAACCCACCAAGACTCTGCGTCCCCCTCCGCAACCTCCTCCCAGCCCACCCCATCCACCCCTCCTCCTTCTCCAGCGTCTTGTCATCCCGATCCCAATTCCCACTCCCCCCCGCACTAATATGCGTCTGAAACAAATGCCCCTCCCCATGCGCATAGATCCTGCCCACGGGCCCCGTCCCCGCCAAAAGCCCCCCACTGCTTCCCCCCTCCGTATGAACCAGCAACTGCCTCCGCGTCAGCGCATAAACCGCCGTATCAACAGCCCCCGAAAGCGCCATCAGACACCCCGCAACCGCGAAATACGCCCGGCTCGGAATGACATGCCGCGCGCTGGACATCCGCCCCGCCGCTAGGGGGAGAGATAAGATTACATATGACGCCGGGTAGACGAGCATGTAGAGGACGACGCGATTGAGGCGCTTTAATGCGTGCGCTTCACGTGGGGACCGGTTGTACGCGTGTGTTTGGGCCTTCAGCGTTGCGGCGGCCATGCGGCGGCGGAGGTAGATTGTTATGCTGCTGTAGAGCGCGATGGTGCCGAATTCAGACAAGAAGATCCAGATGTAGTGGCCCCATAGACGCTCTTTTTCGCGCGTTGGGCTGAGCCAGCACTGCGGATACGTTAGCTTCCAATGTGTCTGGATACCATACCCAATGTAGGGTATAGGAGGAAAGGGGGAAAGCATACCCATCCAGCCTCGCTAATAACAAACGTCTCCCGTCCATAAAGCCCAACAGGGATAAAGCCGAGAACCAGAATAAACGTCCACAGGCCAACAATACAGGCCACGAAAACCGGATACGGGATCTGCCGCCCGCGCAGCACAACCGCGCCCGTGTGCAGCGCGATCGCGATAACGAACAGCCCGCTCCCCGGATCCGCCGTCTGGATCCACCACCCCTGCAGCACGCACGCGGCGCTCGGGTACCGGATCTCGCCTTTCACGACCCAGTGCAGACAGAGGAGGAACGCGGTTGCCTGCTGCATGTCGACGAGCAGGAGGTTGTAGATCAGCACGACGTACTGGTTCCGCCAGAGCGGGTAGGTGTAGTAGCGAGCGCTGAAGATGAAGCGGTGCGTTAGGAAGAGGAAGAGGGATGCTGTTGCGAGTAGCGAGATTAGCCCGCAGGTGCCGAGCGCGATGAAGCCGGCTTTTGTGCTGCCGGTTATGAGCTCGTAGCGTGGTGGTGGTGGTGCGTTGTGGCGGGGGTGCAGCGCTGCTGGTGTTCCTGGGACAACGCCATTGTCGTCATTGTATTCGTGATGAAAGGATGCGGATAGGAAATACAGGGTCCGAATCAGGGCGGCCATTTTCGGATAAGTCGTCCTTCCCTGCCGTGACCCATAGGGCTGGGTTCTTTGTATGCAGGTGGCAGCTGCAGGGGTCAAGCTTCAAAGTTCAAGGAAAAGCCGGGGCGGCGGCAGGGGGCTTTTAACAAAGTCAAAGTTTGGGCCTCGTGCGGCTGAGGCCAGGTTTAAGTCTGTTCCAGCTTCCAGAAGGGCTGAAAGGTTGAAAACTGGGGCTTGAGGGTCTGGACTCGCTAGGGGCGGATTAGTGCCTGCCGATGGATGGGCCGATCCATGGCAGCTGTCATTCTCTAGAGCAGTACTCACGAAGCGGTTGCTGGGCTATGGCTTTGTGATGGCTGCTAGCTTGCTTTGTATCAGGTTCTATACAAATCCTTCGAGCCCATGCCTCAGTCCCTGCATGGATGATTCTTGGGGACTGCAGGCGATCGGCGATCGACAATCGATGAGATGTCACGCATCGAATCCAGGGCATGGACCAAACTGCAAACGGCAAATGCACCGGGGCCAGGACAGCTAGCTCCGAGCTTAATCGGCTCCACAGGGGACCTGGAATGTCGCCTCCTGAGTCATGGATTCCTGATGCCCGACTCTCCGCCCGGGCGCTTGTCCGCTTGGGCATAAAATGGCCTTGAGGCCCAAGGAAACGATGAATAGCGTACACTGGTACTACCACTGCGGGAATCGAATCATTGTTGAGGCTGATGCAAGTCCATCTATAACGCAAGCTTAAAAAAACAAGTCATTGAACCTTCGAAGGTTAACTCAAATAATATCCTATTGTGGACATCCAGACTACTATAACGGGCCCTTCTTAAGTTAAATCAGCCAAGAAAGAGCTCAGGACATGCTCAAATTCCCAACACGGTGAGTTCCAATGTTTCCCAGATAGCTTTTGCTGTACAACAGTACAAATGCCCAGGGACCGGGGTAACAAAGGGAACCCCCACGTTACGCGGCTCTATCCGCCAACAATAAGATCCTGGGGAATGCTTGTTCGGCCTTGCTTCCATCCCTGGAGCATGTGTAAGTAAATCTGCTTAGCCGAAAAAATCTTCTGTTGTCCCCAACGCTGACCGTGCAGAGCCTCTCCCAAAAGCCCTTGTTTTGGCCCCGGCCCCGTTGTTTCCTTGTGATACTGGGTAAAGAGTCATATCGTGGAACCATTGGATGGAACAAGGATCAAAAGATACAGTATTCAGAGGTATAGCGATCCGGCGTTTAAGGAGAGCAAACCGCATGACTGTCTTAGCCTGTTCAACCTCACAGGCCGCGGTCAGCCTCTCCCGTTCCCCTAGCAATAGATCAAATTCGGCTGGTGGCCAATGGTCTAGGCCTTACTGAAGCTCAAGCTCATAGAGCAACTCTTCGCCTAGGTGAGATATCGGCCAGCTATGTGAAACAGTGGGAGGCAATATCTTCCTACATCAGACAATTTCTTACGACGCGGTAGCTCCTGAGTTGGCTCCAACAAGTCCAAGTATCACTGCCAGGCAATCCCTGACCTTGGTGCAGAACAATCGTAAACAAGTGGATGACATTGCGTTTGTACCACATAATGGGCGGCTCAGACGTCCTTCTAAAAGGCCTAAAAGGCCGAGAAGTTACACGGAGACAGGCAAGGCTGGGTCTGCCTCGCTGGAATCCAAAGATAGAACGAATCTGACATGCATTCTGCGCAACTACGAATCAGAACTGACATGGGGCTCTATTTGCAGTTACTGCTAGGCAGGCTAGAGCCCCTGTTCCACCACAAGGCTGGGTTGAGGGTTGAATAAGAAATGAGGCAACCCTCGCACTGGCTGAACCACCGTAAACCGCACTTCGCTCTTCGATGAACTTTTTCTCATCTTGTCTAGGATAACCGCGGGAATGATTGCCAGCATGGAGTCCTCCAGAGCAGGAGAGGAAACAGTGGAAATGCTCCCAACAACGCCGCCGACCGTGCACAACGAACCCAACGGCCCGCAACACGTCAGACTCTCACGCCGTGCTGGAAGTGGGTGCCTGAGGCCACCGGCGGCCTTAGGGCTCCGGTGGCCTTAGGGCTCCGGTAAAGGAAGGTTCTTCCGGCCTAAATAGCCACCTGTAAAACTTTTTATTTATTTTTAAAATATTTAGCTTAGTACACTAAGTAATATAAGAGACTTTTACTTATTATAATTAATTATTTTTTTTAGTAAGTTATAAGCCCAGGTTTGCTTAACTTATACACTTAATTAAAAGTTTTTTTTTTTAAGTTAATTTATACTAATTAAATATATAATATTTTTTTATTTTACCTATTTAGCTTTATATTTTTTTATAACTTTACTAGTTATTATAATAATTAAAAAGCCTTATACTTAAGGCAAGGCCTTTATTATAAAAGTATAAATATTATAACTTTATTTTTTTTTACCTTAAATTTTTTATTTTTTTTTTTACCTTTTTAATTAATTTTTAATTTTATAAACACCCGCTTCCTAGGGCCACATATATTTAATTTTTTAATAAAAATAAGTTTTTTTAATAATTAAAAAGTTTTAAAACTTTTAAAAGCACTATAATACCTCTAGGTTTCCTAATTTAAATTTTAACTTTAATTACTTTTTAAAAATTTAAATTAACCTTTAAATATTTAACTAGCTATTCCTAGTTACTAGCTTTTTTTTTATAATTATCCTAGTATAGGCTTTAGCCTATTTAATTTTAATTTTATTATAGTAACTTTTTAGGGCTTACCTTTTTTTAGTTCCTAATTTTATTTTTTAAGTAATTTAATCCCCGGCACCTAGACCGCTTTAATCCTTTTATTATTTAGTTTTTTTATACTAAGCTAAAATAAAAAAAATAACCTTAATTAAAGCAAAGAACATCCCGGTTTTAATATTAAAAAACTAGTAAGTTAAATAAAACTAGTAAGTATTTTTAAAGCTTTAAAAGACTTGCTATAGCCACCTTTTAAAGTAGCTAAATTAAAAATACTTTATAAAAACTATTTTTATTACTTTAGCTTTTATTATACTAGCTTTAGCAAGCAAAAATATTAAAACCCTAGGCTAATAATTTATTATAAGCTAAGCTAAAAATATAAGTAATAATAATAAAGTTTTAGTTATTATTATACCTCCCGTGTAGCCTATTTTTATTATTAAGGCTATTATTATTAAGCCTACGCCCCTGGTAAACCATAATAAGGCTAAGATTTAATAATAAAACTAGGACCACGCTATGGCTTTAATTTTTAATTATTTAGGCTTTAATTTATAAAATTTTTTTATTAATAAATAAATAGTTTATAAGCTATTTAATAAAATTAAAAGCCATTTTAAACTTAATACTAATACTATAATTTTTAAGGCCTGGGCTAACTTAACATCCCTATTTTATAATAAAAGTATTTTTAACCTTAGTAAGAAACTTAAGAAAATCTAGTAAAAATTTACCTATATTAATATTACTTTTTTAATTAAAATTATTATTACTATTTTTTATTAAGCCCTAGGTAACTAATTTAACTATTTTAAGGCTATATATTTTAATAACCATGTTATTAAATACTTTTTAAGGAATATTACCACGCTAGTTATATTTTTAAATAACTTTATAATTATTACTAAGTTTATTAAATTAAACTAAAACCAGGGCACTGGCACCTTAACACTTTTTTTTAATAAAGTATTTAAACTTAATATTAAATATTATAAAAACTACCTTAATATTATTTAAATATATAAAAATAAGGGTACTATAAATATTATTATATATTATTATTTTTATTATAACAAGCTTTTTTATAGCTAAAAAACCTATTATTAACTTTATTTTAAGCTTAAAATTACTTAAAAAAACTCCCAGGGTAACAAGGGCGCTAAGTACTCTTAAAAATTTTAAATTTAAAAAAAAATATAAAGCCTACACTTAAGCTAGTGCTTATAACTTAAATTAGCTTTAATTTTAAGTAAAAAATTATTTAAAATAATTTTATTTAATAAATTATTTTAAATAATAGCTATATATAATATATTACTTATAATTATTTTTTATTTTAGGACCTTAAGCCCTATACTAGCCTTAATATTAAGAATATTAGCCTTAAAGTTTTTAGTACCTAAGGTATTAATATTATTAAAATTTCCTGCTATATTAATAACTAGCTTAAAATCCTAGCTTTAAATAATATTTTATATTATTTTAATATATTTTTTATACAATACTAGCTATTTTAATACTACCTTTATTTTCTAGAATAAATTTTTTAAGCTTTAGTACTAATAAATAAGCTATATTTTTAAAAATTAACTTAATAAAATAAAAAAGGTAATTTATAATATACATATGCCTAAAAATTATATTTATAAATTTTATATTATTATATACTAGTAGGCCAAGCCTTATAAAGGTATTATAATACTTATTAATTAATTATTTAAACTATTTTATATAAATATTTCCAGCCTATATTTACTTTTATTTAATGAAAAGGTATATATTAACTTTATTATAAATAATAAATTTTATTATTACTAGGTTATAACCCTAGCTAGCAAAAATAAATTTACTACCTAGGCTTTTTTTATTATTTATTAATATAATATGCTTAAGCTCCTACTGCGCCATGTATACTATAATTAAGGGGGGAAAATATTTATAACTTATAATACCTTATTTATAGCTTTAAAGTTATTATAAAAACCTTTAATATAAATTAATATAAATAAAATAATTATATTAAAGTACTTATTAATAAGTTACTTAACCTTATATAATTTATATTATATAATATTAAAGCCCTAGCTAACATGTGGTTTAAGTTTTATAAAAATACTAGTTATTTATATAATTAAACTTTATATTTTATACTAAATAATATTATATTATTTAAAGCCTGGTATAATTATTAATTAAATATTTTTTATATTTATATTTTCTGGTTTAAGGTCTATGTTTTAAACCTACTAAAAAAGTAAAAAAAGCTTTATAAAAATGGCAGAACAAGAATTAAAAGGCTAGTTAATTTTAATAAAAAAATAAATAAGTTATACTAGGTTTTCCTGGATAATAGCCATGTGGTTTTAATATATAATATTAATATTATTAAAAATTACTATATTAGGTTAAATTTTTTAAAAGTAACTACTTTAGTGCCTTTAAAAACCTTTATTTTTAAGGCTTTAGCGCCTTTAGGGACCTCTATTTTTAAGGCTTTACTTTTTTTAAAAATCTTTATTTCTAAGGCACTGCCTAGAGCTCTAAAACCTTTAAAAATCTTTATTTTTAAGGCACCTAAAGCTTTAGTATTTTTAAAAATCTTTATTTTTAAAAGCTTACTAGCTAATACTAACTTAAATACTAAAAAAAACCTTAAAAATAAATTTTTAAAAAGCTTAGCTTTTAGGGACTTCTTTAGGTATATAAACCTTAAAAATTTAGTAATAAAAGCTATTAATTTAGCTATTAAAGTTAATATATTTTTAAAAAACCTAAATTTTAGCTTTTATAATACTAGCCCGGCGCACCATACACACGCCTAAGTTATTATTAATTTTAAAAAAGCTTTTTAAATTTTAAATAAGCTAGCTTATTTATTTTATTTTTAAAATACTACTAAAGCTATATAAAATAAGATTACCCTAGCTAGTAAATCTTATTTAAATAACCTTTAAGTATTAATTAATAAGTCTAGCCTAAATAATATTTTAATACTAGCTATAATACTTTATAAGTAAATTTTAAAAAAAAATAAACTAATAGTTTAGCAAGCCAAGGCTAAAGGTAAATAAAATAAATAATTTAAAAATATATAAAAAAAATATAATTTCTTAATAAAAAATAAAACCTAAAATTTTATTAACTTACTTTTTAAAAAATACTTACTCCCTAGTAAATAAGTTTTAAAAATTAAAAAAAAAACTAAAAAGCTAAATTTTTTATTATAAAGCTTACTAGGTAATTTATAGCTTTAAATAAGTTTATAGGCTTAATTATTATAAAACCTTTACTAGGGTAGTAAAGCTAATAAGTTATAAGCTTTTTTTTATTATTATTATTATACTAAACCTTAAAATTAAATAAATAAATATAAAAATAGTACTTTTATACAGGAATATTAATATTATAATTTTTATAAAATAGCCTTACTTTTTTACTAATAGCTTTAAGCGCGTTTATTAATTTTAAAAGGCTTTTTATAGCTTAAAGCAAGCACCGCGAATTTAGTACTAATTACTTATAATTTTTTTAGTTATACTAGGCTTTTATTTTATTTATTTAAATTTAAAAGTTTTTATTAATAGCAAGATTTTTATTATTATATATATAAATAATTTTTTGCTAGTTAGCAGGGACAAAGCCTAAATTTAAAAAATTAAAAATATTTTAAATAAGTATTTTAAAATATTTAATTTTAGCCCTTGCTATTATTATCTTAGTATAAAAGTTTATTAAAATTAGGTTAATTAAATACTTTAGCTCTTTTAGCTTAGCTATATAAATAAAATTTTTTATTAATTTAATATAAATAATTTTAAGGTTTATAGCATGCTAATAAATCCCTACTTAAAGCTAAAGCCTGTTTTTAAAAAGTATATAGTACTAGTAAATATTTTAAAGTAATATTAAAATATTATTAAGTTTTTAATATACCTTATACTAGGTACTTAGGCTAATATTACCTACCCTATATTTATTTTAAGTTATTTTTTTACTAAATCTATAAAAAAGCACGTGGTAGTTATTAAGCATGTATTTTATTATTTTTAAGGCTTTATAAATTATAAACTAGTATTTTTTAGGGATTTTTAATTACTAACTAGCTATATTAATATTAATTAAAATAAAAATTTAAAAACGCGCTATTTTACCTTTAAATATATATTTTATATAGGCTTTATAATTATTAGCTAGTTTTTTAAATATTAACTTACCATGGCTTTATTTTTTTATAAAGCTAAGTATATAAAAAAAATATAAATTATTAAAAAGGCTATTTAGCTTTACTACTTATTAAAAAAGCTTATAAATACTTAAAAAGTAGATTTTATAGCTACTATAATTTATAAAAATAATAAAAATATTATAGCACTAGCTAGTAACCCCTAGTTTTATACTTAAAGTAAGTATATTAATATTTAATATTATTTTATTTAAAAAAAAACTAAAGGCATGGTTAATATTTAGTTTATTTTTATTAAAAAATAAATAATAAATAGCCTTACCAAGCCACTAGGGCCTAAGGTATTTAAATACTTTAAAGTTTTATTAAAAAAATTTTTTAAGCTTATATAAGTAGGTTTTTTAGTAGTTTTTATTCTAAAATTAGCCTTTTTTATACTAAACTTATAATAACTTGTGTATTATAAAACTATATTTAATTATTTTTATTTTTAGCTTATTATTACTTTATTCCTGCCTTTAAAAATTAACCCTATAATAAAGGTAATATAGTATTATTTTACTTTAAAATCTTATTTTAGTTTTATATAATATTTTAATTATAATACTAAAAATTAATATATTCCTAGCTTAGTTTAATAAAATTCCTGGTACTTTTTATATTTATTTATAAAAAATTTTATTTTTAAATACTAAAATACAGGCTTACTAGCGTGGCTAGCTTATTAACTACTTTAATTAAGACTTTTATTTAATATTTTTTTAGGCCTTAAAATATAATTATACTACATGGCTAGTAGCCTTTAAAACCCTAAAACTTTTTTAAATTAAATAATTAAATAATATTATTAGCTTTTAGCACATGTAAGCTATTATAATAATCTTATTTTTTAATAAAAAAAATATTATTATTTAAGATTATAATTTTTATTATAATCCTGCTAGCCTATACCCTAAAAACTTTATATTTAGGGCTTAATTACGCCTACTATAGCTACTAGGCTAATACTATACCTTTTAAAATATATAATATTATACTAGCACTAAATTCTTTAAAAAAAATTAATACCTAAAATATATACTTTAGTAAATTTAATATATTATTATACTAGGTAATTTACCCTATACTAGAAATTAAGATTTTTAAATAAATTATTATATACTAGTTTATTACTACTAGCTAATAATATTTTTTATATAAACTAGGCCTTATTTTTACCCTTAAAATAATTTTTATATGCTTTAATATTTATTATTACTTTTTTAATTATAAAAGGGTTATATAATTTATAAAAAAGCTAGTAAACATGCTAGCTAGCTTTTAAATTTATAAATTACTTAATTTATTATTTATTATTTAATTTACCCTAGGCCACCTAGTACCTAAAGCTTTTATTAAAAGTTTATTATTTTATATATTTTATTATTATTTACTTATACTTTTAAAAATTACTTTAGCTTTTTAATACCTAAAGCTTTTATTAATACTTACTATTTTTATTTTTTAATTATTAACTTTTTAATATTTATTTATAAATTACGCCTCCGGGGGAGCCTTTTTTTAGTATTAATAATTTATAACTTATTAATTTAAAAAAAACTTTTTTTATACTAGCAGCCTATAGCTTATTAATTTAAAAAAGTTTTTAATATAAATAAAAAAAAGTATTAAAAGTAAGTACTTAAGGCTACTAGCAGCCTTAAGGCTTTAGTAAAAAAAAGGTTTTTTTAGCTTAAATAACTACCTATAAAACTTTTTATTTATCCCTAAAATATTTAGCTTAGTACACCAAGTAATACAAGAGACTTCTACCTACTATAACTAGTCATTCCTTTTAGTACGCCGCAGACCCACGGTCTACAGAACCAACATGGCTCTGATCCTCAGCATTCTGGCCATTGCTGTTGCTGGCTTGGCGTTGACGGTTACACACTATAGCCGCCAGGAGCATCAAGGAATTGCGTCTCCGGTTATTATTGGCGGCCGCTTCAGCGCCATCCAGGCAAAAGCCATCGACTTTGTTTGCGCCGTTGTGTTCGCTCCTCTCGTAATGCTAATATTAGATTATATTTGGTTCAATAACGCCCGGGTGTCTGTTCTCAATGAGCATTCTCCAGGGCGCTCAGGCGTGCCGCTGTCGTCTCTGGTGGAAGCAAGCATAACAGCAGGTGGAAGCTTCGACTTCCTCAAATTGCACTCGCTTTCACGGGGCAGAACCTGGAGGCTTTATTTGCTGGGTCTGCTGGTATTGCTCTCGGGGATTGCCGCTAAACTGCTGGCGAACTTTATTGCGTACAAAGCCTACAATGTGAAGGGCAGAGGTTTTTATGAAGTGAAAGATAATAATATTCCTAGAATCTTAACAATTAAGGTTACTAAGTATAAAGGTTGTTTACCGCCTAGCTTACATAATACAATAAAAAACCATTATTATTAATAGTGCCGGGGAATAAAGAAGTCTATATCCTTATAAACTAGGATATGCATAAAAATAAGGCAGATAAAAAAAGCATAAAGTAAAAATAAGAAAACTATGCACAGGAAAAAAAGAATTAGGAAAAGTAAAATATAAAGGTAAAAAGAATATAAAATTTTATTATAAAGTTTTATTTTATATATAAATTTACTTAGCGTGCTTAAAGTTATATTTAATAATAAGGTTTTTATAATTTATATTATTAGTTTATACCTATTTATTATAATTAGCAAAATATTTAAAATAGCGTATAAGGTACTTAATATAAAAAGTTTATAAATAGCTATATTTATAAATATAATAATTAAGTAATTTCTTAATTTTATAAAAGTTATTAAAACTAGTATTTTTAATAACTACAAGCAAAGCGGGATAATAATAATTTTATAAATTTTTTTTAAATAAAATAGGTTTAAGCTATACCATAAATACTATAAAATATATTTTTTAATTAGGTAGTAAACCTTTTAAGTGGTAGGCCATGTATTTAATATATTTTTTAATTTTAAAAAGGCTAGTAAATTATTTAATAAATTTAGGTAAAAAATAAGTAAATACTAGTAAAGTATATTTATAATATAAGTATAAATAAATAAGCTAGTTAATAATAAACTTAATAAGCTTATATTTTTAGTTATAGGTAACTTTTATATAAATAATAGTAAAGTTTAATACTTTTTTAATATTAAAGCATGTAAAGAAATCCTAATTTTACTAGAAAACTTTTTAAAAAATATTTTAGGGTAAATATAGGTTCATACTAAATAAAAGCTTATATAATATAAAGTTTATAATTTATAAGTAAGTAAAATTTATTATAAAAATTATAACTAGTAAGATTACTAGTTATAAAAAGCCTTGGGTTACTATATAATAAATTATTATTTTTATTTTTTATATTATTTTTTTAAAAAAACTATTTATTTATAGGTAAGCTATAGTGGCATAGTATTATATTATATTAAAAATAAGCTTAATAAATATTTCTTACTAAAAAAAAATAAGAACTTTAAATTTTAGTTAAAAATAAAGTACCTTAAAATACCCTAGTTATAGGCTTAGTAGTATTTTATAAAGGTAAAACCTTATTTTTAAGCTATTTATATAAAATATCCTAAAAGCAGCCCGAGGCGCTTAATAAACTTATTTATAATAATAAGTAAAATATTAAAATAAATAGCATTTTTTTAAGTGCAGGAACAGCTTTAGCATGTTTATTAAGTATAAATTAATAATAGGGTAATCCTATAATAAAATTTATAATAATTATATTAAAAGGCGTGGCTATAGTACTTATAGGTTATAAAAAATTAAAAAAATTTATGGTATTTAATAATATTCTTAAAATAGGATAAATAGTAAGTAATATAGTTTTAAAAAAATATTTAACCTTTATATAATATAATTTTATAAAAAGCTTGTTAATAAAAATCTAGGCCTTAATATTTATACTTATTATAAATTATATAAAATACCTTCGCAAAAAGTAACTAAGAAATATATAGCTATAATTTTATAAGTAAGGTAGGCATGTTATTAATATTTACTATTTGTTAATATTTTATATAAAGTATACTATTTTTATTTAGTAAATATAATAGGGTATTAGTTTAGTTATTTTTTAGGGCCTTAAAAATTACTAAAGTATAAGAATTATTTTTATACTTATTTTTTAGGTATTGCCAGAAGCTTTTTAAAATAAATAAAAAGAATAATATATAGTTATTATTAGTACTTGCGGCTAGTAAAATAAAAATAATAAGTAAATTATTTAAATTTATAAAAGTTTCTAGCGCAGGAGTTTTACAAGGTAATTAAAAAAGCATGTTTAAAATAATATTAGCCTTCCCTAGCTTATAAAAAAAAATTAGTTTAAATTATTAAATAAATATGCTAGCTTAAACCAGGTATAAATTTAAATTTTTAATAATTATAGTATTTAGTAAAGTTTACTTAAATATATTAATTATAAAGGTATAATTAATATAAACTATTACATGTTTTACTATTTTTATAAGGTGGCGGACTTTCTTAATTATTTAAACTAGGTAAAAAACTTTTAGTTTTATTAACTAGTAAGAAAGCTTAGCTTTAATTAAAATATAAAAAAAAAGTACTAGCTTCACGCGAGTTTATAAAAAAAAAATTTTTAAATTATTATAATAAAAAACAGGGTTAATATAATAAATTATAAAGCCGTGGCCTAGCTTAAAAATATTTAGGTTTATATAAAGTATAATTTTTAAATTAAAATAGTAAAAAAACTGCAGTTTTTAAAACTTATTCTAAATATTTTTAAAAGCATAAAGTTTCTTAAAGGTAGGAATATTTAGTAGTATATAAAAGGTATAATTTTTATAAAGTTAGCCTTTTTTTAGTGCAGGCTTAAAAATCTTTTTTTTTTCAATTATAGGGGATTAATTTACTTAGTATATTTTAAAATTACATGCCTAAATTAACTAGTTAGGCCTATATAATATTTTAGCTAGTAAAAAGTATAAAAAAACTTTAGGGCTAGAATAGCTTTAATTTTTTTTACTAGTATTATAAGGTTAAGCGCGTTAACTTGCTATTTAAAAAGTTATATTAATAAAAATTTTAAAATCCTTTTAAAAACTTTAATTTTATATTTATATTTTTAAGTTTTTAAAAAACAAGTAAAAAATACTAAAAATATTTTTTAAAAAATTAAAATATAACTATAATATTATTAATATATATATGGCAACATTTTTAGTATTTAGCTAATAATAAATTTATTTATTACTGGAGGTAGGGAACTAAGTTAATAAATTTTATAATAATTATATAAAATATTTTTTAACCTTAATAAAAAATTATTACTAAATAATTTTTATACTCGTGCTTAACTAGTTATTAATAAAAAAATTTAGCTATATTTATAATAAAAATATATATATATTTTTAAACAAGGCTAACTATTTTTAATTATAAAAAAATTAAATAAATATTAGGCTTAGCTTTTTAATTTACTACTTAAAGGTTAATAATAACATGTTTTTTTTATTTTTTATACTATTTTAGTTAACTACTATCCGCTATATTATAAAAATAGAAAATTTTATTAAAGTATATTTAATATATTGCTTTAGTTTCCTTAATTATACTAGTAAATTAAAGGTGGTATTAATAACTTTTTAGTTAGTAGGTAAAACTTAATATATATAAGTTTTAAGTAAGTAATATTACTAGCCTTTATATATAAAAATAGGTATTTAATAGCTTTTTAGTAGGTTTACTATATTTATATTTATGCCTTTAAAATTTACTTATATATTAAATCCTTTTACAAGCGCTTAATAATATAAAAGTTTTTTAAAATTATAATAATAAACCATAACTTTATTAGGTAATAATTTTATATTTTTTAAAAGTATTTTTTATTAGTTAAGTAGCTTTAAAAGTTATAAGTATTTAATTTTATTTAATAATATATACAGCGCGAATATAAATAAAATAAAAATAATATATTTTATAAAGTTTTTTTTTTATAGGTATAACTTTATAGCTTTTGTATAAAATTATTTTATATATTACTAATAACCTTAATTATTTAATTTATTAATATTAAGGTTAATATTCTAGTTGAATTTAGTAAAAGTTAGGTTTTCCTTTAGCTAGTAGCTATTTTTAAAGGGGAAAATCTACTAACCAAGCAAGATCTTAGGTATTTTTTAAGATTTAGTATATAAAATGTGGCAGCTGATATAAGCATTATGCGTATTTAAAGAGTCTTGGATTTTACTAAGTCCTGCAAAGCGGGCAAAGTAGCTATAAAAGCAGTGACTTATAATAAAACCCTATGTATTAGGATATGGCCCTAAATATTATTATATATCCCCCTTTTAAAAAAAGCTTAAATATAATATAAAGCTAAGCTTAACAAATAAGATAATACTAAAAATTAGGACTTAATTATATAATAAGAAAGATATTATAAAGTAGCCATATATTAAAGCAGAGCTTAATAAATTATAAAAAAAAAAGATAAAGTGGAAAAGCATAAAAAAATACTAAAAAAAAGAGTGCTATATAATTATATAGTACGTAGTATAGCTATTTATTAATATTTTTATAAAATAAGGTTAGCCAATAAACTCCATGTTACTTAATAAACTAAAAAAAAAAAACCCAGGGAATAAAGTATATAAAAAAAAGCACTATACTACTGTGATAATTATAGTGTGGTAAAACGTAAGTAAAAAATAAAAAAGCTAATTAGGATATATTATTAAATATTAAATTATTTTTTTTTATATAGCCTAGCTAGTTCGCGAAAATCCTAAAAATGTTTTATATATTAATATTATATAATTTTAAATTAAAGTTATAACCATGTATTTTATTAAGCTTTATATTATAAAAGTATTTAAAAGCTTTTAATAGCTTAGCGGCGTTGCTTGTAAATATTACCTTAAAATTATATAATAGTAAATATTAAACCTTTTTAACCACTGCCTTAAATAGCTAGTCCTAATAATATTTACTTTTAATATTTATTTTTATAAAGGTAAAATAGTACTAATAGTATAAATATTATAAAGCTATATTTTTTTAATTTTATAATAAAGCTTTAGGCTTAATTAGCTCATGTAAAAATAATAGTTTAATTATATTATAAATATTTTTTATTTATAATAGCTTAGGTACTTTAAATTTCGCTGGTATACTAAAACTTTAATATCTAGTAAAAATAAAAAAACTAAATAAGTATTATAAATTATAGTTTAGTTCCCTAAGTACTGCTGGCTAGCACTATTTTTAAATTAGTTAAAACATGTATTTAAAAATAAAGTAATATTTAAAGTTTTAGGGCAAGTTAGGCCTAAACCTAAAAGACTAGTTTATTATATAGCCTGTGCTTATTATAATACTTATATAATATATAAAAAATCCTTAATTATATTTAATAATAGCATAACTTAATTATAATATTTTTTAACCTTTTACCTAGTTTACTTATCTAGTTTTTAAATTACAAACTCTAGCTTTATTATAATTTTTTAATAATTTAAAATTTTACTTTTAATATTATTTTTTACTTAACCTAACCTATACTTTAAGGTATTATGCTTGTATATTATTTAATTATTTTTTAAGTATAAAATACTAGTAAACTATTTATTAAATACTAAATAACTAGTTAGCTTTATTATTATTATATACTTATTTTAATTACTATTTAGCCTAACTGCGTAAATTATATTTATATAAAACTTAGTAAAAGTATAAAAAAAAATATATATTAAAGCTAGGTTTTTTGCCATTACTTTTTAAAAAGTAATTATAAAGTATACTTTTTTTATATAACGCACCTTGCGCTAGCACGTAATTTTTTTAATTATTTTTTTTTAGCTAGCTTTATAGCTTTAAGATTTACCTTTATTAATTATAATATAATTTTTTTTATTTTTTTTTTAGATATTTAAAATAGCAGTTCTTTTTTATAATTTTAAGTCCGGACTTATTAAGTAGCTAAAAGCCTTTATTTTCTTGGGATTTAAGCATTATTATTACTATAGTAAAAGTATTTATAATATAGTTTATTATTTATTTATTTTTATTCTTTTTAAAAGATATTATTATTTCTTAAAATCCTAGTAAATACCTTATTTTTTATATAATTAAAAAGCACGGGGTATACTAAGGTAATAATATTAGGTTTTATTTTATAAAATTAAGCTATATTATATTTATTTTTTTAAGTATTATATAAAACACCATGGGTAGTATAATAATAAGTAAAAATTTTACTATTTTACTATATTTTATAACCTTAGGCTTGTCTTGCTTAAGGTATTTTATATAAGGTTTTTTAGGTTATTATATTTTTCCTACTTAAAATTTATCTTGCTTATATATAAATACTTAATAAATAATAAAAAATTATACTATTTATATACTAGCAAAGCCTAATTGCTAATTTTACTTAAGTTTTAAATTATAAAAAAAATAAGGGTAAGTAAGGCAACATGCTACTAAAATAAGGTAAGAATAAAAAATATATTTTAAATAACTAAAGGTATTTTTTATATATAAAATAACTGAGTAATACCAGTGCGGTTAGTTATAAGGAAAGTAATAAAATATAGTTAAGTGGTAATAGTAGTAAGGTGTTAAGATTAAAAAAAGTTAAAAATAAAAAAATAAAGATATAATAATATATTAAGGCCGCTAAAACTTTTAGTAGTAAGGTAAAAATATAAAAAAAAATAAAAAATAAAAATAAAAAATAAGTTAATATATATAAGTAAATATTACTTTTTTTTTAAGCTTAGGCTTTACCTCCCTGCCATGTTTTTTATATAGTGGTCCTTAAATTCCTTTACTAACTTTTTTGCGTTTTGTAGCTATAATTTATAATACTACCTGTTATACTTATTAAATTATTTAATATACTTTACTAAATATTTTACCCCACCGCGCTTTACCTTTTTTTTATAATAACTATTTTTAATTTATACTCGCGCTACTTATTATTATTATATAATTTATAGGGTTAACCACGCTATTTTTTACTTATTTTTTTAGTTTAATTTTTAATAAACTACGCGATACCACTATTTATTAATTTATTTAACACTTTTTTATACTAAAATAGGTTGTTACTAACAGGGGCTCTTTTTAAGTATATAATAAAAATAATAGGGTGTATTTACCACTTGGGCGGGAAATTTAGTTAGTATACTAATAATTTAATATACTTTAAAATTTTAAAAGGGCCGCTATACTAATTTAATATTTTTTTACTTAGTATATTTTTAATAAAATACCCCTTGTAAAGCTAAAGGTATATAAAATTATTAATTATAAAAAATATAAAAATATAATATTTATTATACTATGCTTTTATTAGTATTTATATTAACTTAATTATATTTATTACTATCTTGCGAGTAGTAAATAATTACTTAATTTTTTTTAATTATAAACTAATATTTATTAAAAAGCGCAGGTTTATTTTATATATAAAATACTAAAAAAATTTATTAGTAGTTACATGCTTAATACTATTATAAATAACCTAAAAATAAAATAATATATTTAGTTATTTTAGGCTAGACTACAGGGCTATAATTATATAATATAAATAAGCCTTAATTATTTAATTATTAATTTTTACTATGCTATTACCCTGTAAGTACCAAGCTATTATAAATAAGCCTTTTATTTTAAGATTTATAAATATTTTTAGTTATACTTTTAAAAAAAACTTAATATTTTTATTTAAAATAATTTATAATAGTAGGCCCTAATTACTAAGCTATAGGTATTTTAATAATATATTAACCTATTACTCCGCGGACTAGTTATTATAGCCCGGGATTATAGTTATTTAGCATAAAAAATAGTTTATTATAAATATAATAGCGTTATACCGCCCGTTATCTAGTAATATAAAAATTAAATTAATAAAAATTATATTAAATAAACATAGTATTAATATAATTAATTATAAAGTGTTATATAGCTTATACCTTCTAGTTTTTTTTAATAAGTAATCCAGGCAATACTTTATATATTATTTAACTTAATATTTTATCTAGCTTATTATAATGCCTTTTAATAGCTTTTATATTTTATTTATACTAAAATAGCTATTTATATTATATATAACCTGTAAAACCTTTTTATACAGGTAATTTAGGATTACTAGCTTTTTTTTAGCCTAGTATAAAGAATACTATTTATTAGCTAAAACAGGAATATTATAAGATATTTTAAGTTTTAATTTATATACAGGACTTTTATAACTTTTAATTATTAAAAATTTATTATATAGCCTTCCCTGGCTCTTTTTTTAAAATTATTAAATAGTTTAACTTATATAACATGCCAGGCAAAAATTTCTCCCAGGAAATTCTTTACCTTATTTTTTATATATAATAATAAATAAAATAATCTATTAGGGACTACATGTAACTTACTAGGTTTATAATAAATTTTAAAACTAGTAATTTACTTATAGTATTAAAACACCTTTACTAGTTTTAAATTTAGTTAATTATTACTTGTAGTACTTAGCAACATACTATATAATATATTTATAATTAAAAAATAGTTTATATAAATTACACCCCTTTAGCTAAATTTTATAATATAACATACTTTATATAGCGCCTAAATTACGCCTGTAACTTTAAGTTTTATAAGATAGTATTACTTTTTAGCCTTTAATAATAACCTATTAAAAAAAGTATTAGTTATATAGTTTTTAAAGATAGTGGTTAAGCGGTATTATAAGGTACTAAATAATTTTTTTTATAATAGTTAAATTATTATATATAGTATAAAATAGTATAATACTAAAACCCCTTTACTTAAATATATTTATATTAAAAAATATAATATAGTTTTAGTTATAATAAGCAAGTATAATATAATTTTTAAAATAAAATTAAATAGTTTTAAACACCTTAAGCTTGCAAGTATTTAGCTTTTTAATTATTATTTAATATATAAAGTTTAATTTAGTACCTTTTTGCTAAGGTTTTTTTTTAATTAAAAGTATTTTTTAATTTTATAATAGCTGCACTTTCGCCGCATAATTTAAAATATATTAAAAAAATTAACTAGTAAGCCTAATATACATGTTAAGGTTTATTAATATTTTAAAAAACTTTAGTTTTAATATAGCTTTTAACTTATTTTTTGTTATAATTAGGCTAAGTAATAAAACTTTTTAACTTAATAGCTATATTATTAAAAATCCTAAAAATATTTTTTTTTAAATTTAATATAATCCTAAGTTCCGTGTAATATATAAAAAACTTATATAAATATATAAGGTATAGCTTAAGGGTTTTTAAAAATATTATAAAGTTATTTATATACGCTTTTAAAAAAGCGTGTAAAGCATAAAATAAATTATAAATATTTTATTATACATGCGTTATTAAATTTAAAAATCTTATTATATATACCTTAAAAATTTTTTATTTCCAGTGGCTTACTATACTAATATACCTATAATTATTTAAATATATAGGCCACTAGTAAAATATACTTTTTTTATTAGCTATATTAATATAACCACAGCCTGCTACAGCGGTAATAATATTAGCTTATATTAAAATTAAATAAATATTTAAAATTACTTTTTTATTTATTTTCTTAAAGTTAATTATAATTTATTATTTAATATTATTTTTTAAAGGTGCATGTAAACCTAGTATATTTATAACTAACTTTGCTTTTTAATTCTAGTCCTAGTTTATATTTATGTTATTAACTACCTTTTTAGCTATAAAAACTAAATAACCTAATAAAATATGCATGTTAGCCCAGGCAAGATGGCCCTGTGTATAAAGCTTGTTAAATATTTTATTTACTTTTTTTTATTTAATTTAAATAATAGGTATTTTTTAAAAAAATATTTTATATTTTTATGCCATCCTAGCTTTATGTAAATCTTTATTTAGTATTTTTTAAGAATATTTATTATTTTAGTATTTATTTATACTTTTGGGAAATATATTGCCACTTTTTTTAAAAAACACGCTATTTTTTTATTACTATAAATAATAATACTATTTTATAGTATAGTAGTGTTCCCTTTTTTTAACTTAAATTTTAAAGGTTTTTAATTTAAGGGGCGCACCACGGCAAGGTTAGCTATTTTTATTTATTTTTTTATATTTTTAATATTAGTATTTGCTATATAAGCGTAGTATGCTTTTAAATTTTTAATTTTATAAAGGTTGCTTAAATAAGTATGCTAAAATATTATTACTAGTTATATATTTTAATTCACGGCCTAAACCTTGTTATATGTATTTTAAAATACCTAAGTAAATAAATATAGTTTTTTTTATTAAACTAGCTTAAATATTATATTTTTATTTTTTAAAAAATTTACTTTTTAATAAACCTTAATAACCACGCGTGAGTTTACTAAAATTACTATTTTTTTATTTATAAATAATGTTTTTGGCGCTTTTATTTTATTTAATTTTAGTATAATTATAAGCTATAATACCGCGTTTAAACAGCCCTTAATTTTAGCTTTATATTTAGTAAAGTTTAATAAAAAGCTATATTTACCTAGTGTGTTTATGCCTAATAGCATGTTTATTATTAAATTATTTATTAAATATGCTTTTATACTTATTTTTATATATACTTTTTTCTTGTTATACTTTACAGGAAAGTATATTAAAAGTATTATAAACTTAGTACTAGCAAAGCTATTTTTAATTTTTTTAATTAATATTAGCGTGTAATATTAAATTTTTACTCCTAAGGCATGCTTTTTTAAAAACTTATGATTTATAATAGTTAAAGTATATTTTAAATTAAGGCATATTATTATTATATACTATTTAATATAAGCTCTTACTATTATATATTTTTATAAATAAAAATATATTTTTAGGTTAATCTTAATAGCTAGTAGTATAGTAAAGTAAATTATAAGTAATATTATTTTTTTTACTTATTTTTTTTTTAGTAAAGCGTTTTTATATTTAGGTAAATACTTATAAAGTGTGTTATTTAAGGGCATACCTGTAAAATAATATTAATAATTTATAATATTTATTAATTATACTAAAGCTAATATAGGATTATTATAATATATATTACCTAAATAATTATAGTATAACTTTATATTATAAATAACTTTACTGCTTTGCTTTATATTACTATAATATATTTAATTTTTATAAATAATTTTATAGTTTTACTTTTTATTACTATAATATGCTTAATCCCTGTAAATAATTTTATAGTCTTACTTTATATTATTATAATATACCTAATTATTTTTTACTATATAGCTATAATACGCCTAATTAAAAGGTGCTTTTTTAAAAACTACTTTACTATTTTATGGCGCGTTGTTGTAATACACTTTATATAATAAAAATTTAGTATTAATATACGCCTAATTTTATATATAATTATAGTATTTTTTTTAAAAACTTATCTAGTATTATATTTTTTTTATTATAATATACCCTTTAATATTATTAGTTATATTTTGACGGCGGTGGTTAATAGCTGCCCTAGTTTTAGTTAACTATGTAACCTTATTTTTTTTATAATTATATATTTATATTTATAGGGGGCCATGGCTTAGTATAAACATGCTATTTTTATTTTTCCTGCCTTAATTATTATTATTATAAAACTTTTTATAAGCTATTATATTTTTATATATTTTACAGGGCTTATTATTAGGTATTAAACTACTATACTTGGGTGTTTAAAAAAAAGGATTAGGCTATTTAAGGCGCCTAGGGTTAGTTATACCGCGGGTAATATAATAAATACCCTTAGGGTAGTTAGCTATATTAATACTTTATAAAATATTATTTAAACTATTTAAAAGGGCTATAAATTAAATTAAAATTTTAAGATAATAAGGTTATTTTATACTATGCTAATATTATTACTTTAAAAAAAGCACTAGTAGTTAAATATTTGAAAAATTAGTTAAATTAATTTATTTACTTTTATTTTAGGATTTTTATAAACCGCTTTACTATAAACCTTTTTTATAACTTATTTATTATTATTTATAATAAAGTATTTAAACCTTTTTAAGCGCGTAAAATTATTAAAAAGTTTATAATACCTTTTTTATATTACTTTAAAAGTAATAATATTATATTAATATACTATGTTATTAACACGTAATTACGCGTATTATTTAAGGTATAGTATATTATATTAAGCCTTTTGCGGGCTTAGCTAAATAATATTTAAAATTTTACTTTTATAGCTAAGCACTAGTTTAATATATTATATAAATAAATTAGCCCGTAATATATAATATTAATTAATTTATTATTATACTAAGCTAAAGCTTTTTTTTAAAATATATTTTAATATTACGTGCTAGTTACTATATAAACCTTGTTTTTATTATTACTTAAAAATGTTTTATAAATAAGTGTATTAATTAGTAATATATAAACCTATTTTTATTTACTATATTTTTAAAGCTATATTTAGCTAGTGTCAGGGCCGACATTGATCCGGGTCACGCCATTGAGTAATGCCTAAGGCACCCAGGTCACGCCACCGCAAAGCGTTAACATCACCCGTGCGGGATGCCTTAGGCACTTATTTAACTTAGTAAACCTTATTATTATAAATTATTATACAAGACTTAATATAGTGTTAAATTTAATATAATATTAAATTTAATATAATATTAGCTTTAACCAGGGACCTTAGCTTAGGGACCTTAGGTTTTAAATATTATTTAAGTAGTAAAATAAAGGCGCGCCTTATACTAAATTACCTTAATAATTAAAAAGTAATTATAAGGGGCGCGGATATAAAAATATTTAAATATTACCTACTTTTTAAATAAAAATAGCTTAAAAAATTACTTAAAGGCCTTAGGCCTTTAGGCAAGGCTTATATAAAAAGGTTAAAGGCTATAATATATTTAGTTTTTTAAGTAATTTTTTTAGTTAAATTTATTAAGGTTTTAAATACTTTATTTTTATTAGTTAAAAATACTTTACTAAATTTTATTATTATTAATAAAAAATATCTAGGTGCTAGGGCGCCCTTATAATTAAAATTACTTTTTTTATTAATTTTTAAATATTATTAATATAGTATCCTAAACTAAATTTTTAAATAAATAAAGGTAAACTAGAGCTATTTTAGTTAAGGTTTTTAAAATATAAACTTAGGTATAAAAAAGCTTAAAATTATTATTTTTACCTAAACTTATATTATTAATATATAATAATACCCTTGTTATTAAGGTTAATAACTTAAATTATAAACTAAATAACTTATTTTTTTTAGTAAGTAAGGCCTAAAAAGATTTTTTACTACCTTACTTTTTTAAAAATCCTATATAATATATTAACTTTAAATATATTATAATAGGCGCTGTTTTAATTAAAAATATTATCTTAAAAATACTTATAGCTAGGCTATTTACTATAATACTATAATAAAATATATTATTAAAACTAAAGCTTAATAAAAGTAAGTAAATAGCTTAGCGGACTAAAGGGTATTAATAGCTAAATAAGCTATTTTTACCTACTAAAAATCCTAAAAAGTTATTTAACCTATTAAGCTTAAATAATAATAATAGCACTGCAGGTGGAACACCACCTAATTAAAATTAAGTATATAAATAACCTTAAATATTTACTAAAAATAAGGTTATTAAGGTATTAATATAATAATTATTATAAAGCAAGCCTAAGTTAAAAAAATTAAAGCCTTTAAATATTAAGATTTTTAATAGTAAAAACTTAATAAAACTAAAAATATTTTTTAATAATTTTAAAAATATATTTAATAAAGCCCCTATGTAGTATAATACTAAAATAAGTAAAGTTATTTATTTAGTAAGCAAAGTTAAAAAAAATATATAATACAAGTGGCATGTAAAGTAAAAAAAGCTTATTAAGTTACTTATATAGGTAATATTTAAAAAGTTTATATGCTAATAAGTTAACCTAAAAAAAATTAAGCTAGTTAAAAAATAAAGTATTTTATAAATAACTAATAAAATAGCTAACTATTAAAGATATAATTAATAAAATTTTAAAAAATAGTTTTTAACCCCCTCCGGGGCACTACCAAAAAGGCTATTATTTATATTTATATATTAAATAAGTTATATTAGTAATATATAGCGCGCCTGTAAAATCCTTTAATTATTTTTAAAGGTGTTAATATAAAAATAACTTAATACAAGTTAATTTTAGCACGCGAAAAACAAAGAGCGCCTAAAAATAATAATTAAAAAAAATAATAAAAACCCTCCTGCTGTAAAAAATAAAAATTTAGTAAAAGGTATTAACTAAAGCTAAAATAAAACTATTTTAGTAAATAAAAAAAGCTAAAATTTATTAAAACAGCCCTTAAAAAAGCAAGGTTAAAAAAATTATTATAGCTTTAAAAATAAAACTAGTAGGTAAAAGCTAGCGCAAGCTAAGTATTAACTCTTGCTTAAAAAAAGAAATAAATAAATAAAAAATTATTATTATATATGCGGCGCGGAAGGGTATTTTATAAAAAATTACTTAATTAAAATAAAGGTAAATAAAAAATTAAAAATTAAATAGTAATTACTAGGCCTTAAGCTATTAACTTTAACTAGTATAAATAAACCTACCACATTCTTTATTTTAGTAGATTTATAAGTTTAAAAAAATAATTTAAATAAATAATTTAAAGCTTTACTAGATATTAAGGCTAGTGTAAATTTTTTTTTAGTTTAGTTTTTAAAAAAGTAAAAAATTAAAATAGCTATAAACTAAATGCTATAACTAGTCTAGTATATTAATAAAAAAACTACTTTATATTATAGCTAATTTAAGGCTAAAATATAAATTCGCGATTTTATTAGCAAGATAAAAATATTTAATATAATATTTTATATTATTAATTTTATTTATAATAAGTACCAGGCCGTGCTTGGACGGCCTTAAATAGCTAAAGTAAATTTAAATATTTTCTTAATTATTAGTTAATAGTGTTGGCGGTATTATACCCCATGCTTTTAAATTAAATTAGTAAAAAAATTTATTAAAATAATAAAAAAGGGTTTTATACTTTTAGTTTTATATAAACTAAAAAAAATTAAAGGTGTACTAGTTATAGTCCTGCCTTTTTAATATACTAAATAAAATTAGGTTTTTTTTAAAAAAAAAGTGTTTTAACTTTTAAGCAAGAAAGTATATTATAAGATTTTTTTAAAAAAAGGTAAAATACCCTTTTAAGGGCCTATTTATAGCCTCTCCTATTATAAATTATTAACTTTAAAAAAGTATTTTAATAAAATATTAACAAAGGGATAAATATAGCTATTTTAAAGTTTAGTAAAAGCACCTATTTTTTTTATTTAAAAAGTAAATAAATTTTTGCATTTATATATTAATTATTAAGATGTAAATATAATAATTTAAAAAAATTATTATTTATTGCCTTGTATTAACAAACTTATAAATTAATTAGTAAATATATAATACTTTACTAAACTTAATTTTTATAACACGTATTACTATATTTACATAAAGTAAAAAAATAAGTAAAAAATAATATTTTAAACCCGGTACAGCTATTATAAGTATATAGTTATATTATTTAGTTTTATTAATATACCCGTAATATTTTAGTCCTATATTAATATAATAATAAGCGGGGTTTTTAATAATTTTTATATAGTTTACCTAAATAATATCTTAATTTTTTTTAAAAATTAAAAAAAAGTATATTTAGCATGTTTAAAAAGTTTTAAAACACCTGTAAAAGCATAATTTATATACAAAGTTATTAAAGTATAGTTTTTACTAAAAAAAGGTAAAGTTTTTTAGCTTTATTATTAGCTAGGGCGGAATATTTATTAACCTAGTATAAAGTTAAATAGTTATTAATTAACTAGTGCTAATATTATATTATAAGTTATAAGTTTTTTTAAGGTTTGTGAATTACTTTAAATAATTTATTAAAAAATATACTAAAGTAACTTGCCTTATAATATAGCTTTTAAAAGGCATGGTTAAGGGGTATAAAAATAGCCCCTTTTTTTAGCCAGATAATATATAAAAAGCTTTTAAAAAGGTTAAATTTACTTTTACCTAGCCTTTAGTATTATAATATTTTAACCTAAAAAAAAAATTTTATTATTATAAACATGTTAAATTTTATTATAGCTAGCATTATTACATAATTAAATTAAGAAAAAACACCTAGTAAAAAAAAATAAAACTAGTAGTAACTTATTACCTTTTACTTTTAATAACTTTATAAACCAGAGCTAAAATACAAGGTTTATAATTAAAAATTATTTATAATTATTAAGTTTTTTAAAAAGTAGTAATATTACCTAAAGGGCTTTATGTATTTTATACATGTTTAATATAATTATAATAATTTATAGTATTTTTTTAAAATAAAGGTCTTAAATTAAAGGTAAGCTTATTAAGCAAAATTATTAATAACCTATAACTTTAAAATTAAGTATAAGCCAGGAAGGTTTAATCTAGTAAATATATTATTAAAACACTTAAATTATTAAATAAAAAATTAAAAGCACTAAGTTAGTTTACTTTTAATTTTATAAAAAAAGTTAAAGTTATTTTTTAATTAAATTAATACTAAACAGGCACTAAAGGGCCTAGCTACCCTTTTAAAAAAAGGTTAAAAAAAATATTAGCTTTTAGGGCTAATATATTTTAGGTTATAGGTTATAAAAATAGCTTATAAAAAAAAACCCACTAGACTAGTTATAAAACCCCTTTAATAAAAGTTACTTAAAGCCTAATATAAGAATACTTATACTAGCTATATTTAATAATAGCTAAAAAAAAATAATTTTAATTAAAACAGGGCAGGGCTTTTATTTAAAGTATTAGTATATAAAAAATAATTTTTTTTTTTTACTAAAAGGCTATTTATGTCCCTCCCGTGTTTATATTATAATATAAAATTATAAAAATATACTATAATAATTTTTATACAGGCTATTTTAGTTATAAGTGTATTATTAAGTTATTTAAGCATAAGTTTTAATAAAAAAATTTTAATAAAAAAGTATAAGAGTATATTAAAGGGTATTCTTTATATTAAAGGTTTAAAGCTTTATAATAGCTAGCCCAAGGCCAGCTTACTTTTTTATTAATTTTAAATATATTATAAAGAAATTTTTTTATAAACTTTATTATTAACCTACCTTTATTAAAGTATAAAGGCCGCGTGTATAATATAATATTAATAATAATAAATTATTTTAGTAAAAAAATAAAATATATTTTTACTACCTAAAAAGTTAATACTAAAAAGCTAGCTAATAAGTTTATTAAAAAGATAATATATAATATAGGGGCGCCCAGGAGCCTAGTTACTAATTAAAG